>NC_137110.1:4698997-4708997 GCF_949357685.1 Gobio gobio | reverse complement strand
AAAGATTTATGTTGTCTCATTTGTTTAATTCTCCTCAGGAATTTTAGAAGAAACTTCGCTGACACTTTAATGAGATCTCAAAAGAGCCGCTCTTGTCAACGCCGGTGTTTACAACAAGACTTGGATGCTGAAAAATATTCTCATTCTGCATGAACAAAGCGGTGTTCTTCACAAAGTTCTGGGCTTTCCGCCCACGTTTTTGATCCACTCGGATTTAAGGCATTCTGACAACATGGAACATTTGTGGGATTGCTGTAGGGAGCGATTCTGTTCCGGATGGCGGAAGGATGCAAGGTCAGCTGGTTCCCCTTCAAGTCCGGCATCATTACAGATGTCCTGCGGAGGCAGAAGGGCTTCCTAGAATGGACCTTTTCCAGGTTCCCATGCACTCGGAGACTCCATCTTACACTCAGGCTCTGTTTACACCTGGTATTAAGATGCGTTCTGGTGGATCCGATCACAAGATACAGCGGGGCAAAAAAGTATTTAGTCAGCCACCAATTGTGCAAGTTCTCCCACTTAAAAAGATCAGAGAGGCCTGTAATTTTCATCATAGGTACACTTCAACTATGAGAGACAGAATGAGAAAAAAATCCAGAAAATCACAAACCACACTGTCGCTGGTAGTGTGGCCCATTCCTCCATGCAGATCTCCTCTAGAGCAGTGATGTTTTGGGGCTGTCGCTGGGCAACACGGCTTTTCCCTCCAAAGATTTTCTATGGGGTTGAGATCTGGAGACCTTGAAATGCTTTTTACGAAGCCACTCCTTCGTTGCCCGGGCGGTGTGTTTGGGATCATTGTCATGCTGAAAGACCCAGCCATGTTTCATCTTCAATGCCCTTGCTGATGGAAGGAGGTTTTTACTCAAAATCTCACGATACATGGCCCCATTCATTCTTTCCAGGGCCGTTTTTAGGCATAGGCGAACTAGGCGGTCACCTAGGGCGCCATCAGCTTAAGGGGGGCCAATAAACGCATATCAGGGGTGTGTGTAAAGGGTGTCACGGTCACCCTGAAATATGATTACCGCCCCACTGGTTCCCCTAACACTACTGGGATAGAGTACTGTCAATTACTGTCTGACTGTTGCATGTAAAGTTTGCATTTGGGGCGCTCGACACCATCAGATCAAAGAGCTCGGTCAAAGCTTTGGCAAGGTAGCGCTTTTTTTTAACCACACAATAAAGCTAAATTCAAAGACCAATTAAAAAAACAGGTACAATAAAAAGTGCAAAAATTTGTATTTTCTTAGGGCTGTATTTGTGGCAGTCGAGAAATCACGCTGTGAAATGGGCAGAATTGCGTAATATTGCTCGGTGTGGAGCCTATTGTAGAGGCAAGATATAGGCTAACCACACCCACTTTAGCATTTCATGATATCATTATATTTTGACTCTATGAAGCTTTCTTCTCTTACTCGCACCTCCAAAAGGTGTGCATTTTTGCGCCAATGCATTGTTAAAGGATCAGTGTAATTGTCCCATATAAAACTTTAACGGCCAATTTAAAAATAGTATAATAAAATGTGCTAATTCACAATATTAATTACATCCTTTATTAAACCGCTTTGTCGAATTTAATGCATCTTTACGGATGGCGTTGAATGCTGAATCGATTCATTCAGTTCTAATAGTGTCGTACAGGGCATAGCGTCACGTTATTTAAAGGGGAAGTTCAAACATCAATGAGAAACAAAGACCGCACTGAATCAATATTTATTCTTGTTACTTTTATGTGACTGGTCAAGCTTTTATACGTAGTTTCCAAATTGTATTTGTATAATTTGTTAATAAGGATTCCAGTCCCAAAATGGTATGTGTGTATGTATTTGTTAATAAGGATTAAAATTAATACCAGCAATATCATGTTGCTTTTAAAGATTTGGCTGGGGGATGCCAATAAGGATTTCGCCTAGGGCGTCAAAATGGCTAGAAACGGCCCTGATTCTTTCCTTTACATGGATCAGTCGTCCTGCTCCCTTTGCAGAAAAACAGCCCCAAAGCATGATGTTTCCACCCCCATGCTTCACAGTAGGTATGGTGTTCTTTGGATGCAACTCAGCATTCTACAATTTTGTTTCTGGTGTCCTTTGACAGCTCTTTGGTCTTGGCCATAGATGAGTTTGGAGTCTGACTGTTTGAGGTTGTGGACAGGTGTCTTTTATACTGATAACAAGTTCAAACAGGTGCCATTAATACAGGTAACGAGTGGAGGACAGAGGAGCCTCTTAAAGAAGAAGTTACAGGTCTGTGAGAGCCAGAAATCTAGCTTTTTTTGTAGGTGACCAAATACTTATTTTCTACCATAATTTGCAAATATTTCTTTAAAAATCAGACAATGTGATTTTCTGAATTTTTTTCTCTCATTATGTCCCTCTCATCATTTTAAGTGGGAGAACTTGCACAATTGGTGGCTGACTAAATACTTTTTTGCCACACTGTATACCCAGTGTTTTAATCTGTATCTTTTGTCCTCTTTCAACCACTTCTGTCCTGATTTCTTCGAGGGGAGGGCCTTTTCAGATCTTTGATCTAATGGACAAAATCAGCTCGTGCAATTTACATATAAACACGCTAATTAAAACTCACAGAGAGCATCCGCTTTAGTTTCTGCTCTGACAGACGCAAGACCAGCCGAACGCTGTGAGTGTGTGTGTGTTAGAGATCAGGAATGTGAGAGAACATTGTGTTTGGGACGTTTTTCATCTTCAAACCAAACTTGGGTCTTCATCCGACAAAGTTTTAATCCCGTCCTGCTAGCGCGCATCCCGTAATGTTTATGCATTAGGTCAGTAGGCAGAGAGTGCATTTGACCACATGAGCGTTACACTAAGAAAGCAATGTGTTTTCCACTACTTCTGGATGTGGTCGAAAGTGGACCAGCTCAAAATGTTTTACACCTGTATTTATCGTCGTCCACTTGTGATCGACCAAAATGCATCTTAATACCAGGTGTAAACAGGGTCTTAGAGAGCCATGTCAAATAAATGCACTGGATTTAACTAATGTTAACTTTTAATCACATCTTCGCTTTACTAAAGCATTCATTCATTTAATCTCCTCTCCACGTCTTTAAAGCATGCACTGAAATCACACCCGGGATGACCTTTTAAGGCTTTCTCTAAGTTGTCTCCATCTTGTTGGTTTGGCAAATATGCCTCAATCTTTGCTGTCTAGTCATCTAGTTTGTTTGGTAAATCTGGCAAACATCTGGAATCGATCACTGCATTTGCTAGGGTGTCATGTCAGACTAAGTAGTGCATGTTTGTCATGCATACCTGTCATGCTAATAAATCAAGATCATAAAGACTGAATGTATCCTATTGAGTTATTCACAGTCAATCGCTCATAAAGTATATATAAAAAAGGTTCTATATGGCACTAAAAATGGTTCTTCGTCGTAATCATAGAGGAACCACTTTTGGTACATGTTCTGTATATGGTAGCGGTGCTATATAGCACCTTAGCAGAATAACCACTGAAGAACCTCTGAAGAACCACTGAAGCACCAAAATTGGTGCTATACAGCACTTAAAAAGGTTCCCCTATGATTACAAGCCAAGAACCAATTTTAGTGCCATATAGAACCTTTTTTTTTTTTTTAGAGTAATATGTCCTAGCAGGTGCACAAGAATGAGTTATGAATGGCTTACTTACCTCTTGAGGAAAGTTGCTTTTAATAAGCATTAACGGGATAGTTCACCCAAAAATGAAAATTCAGTCATTAATTCCTCACCCTCATGTCGTTCCAAATCAGTAAGACTTTCGTTCATCTTCAGGACACAAATGAAGATCTTTTTAATGAAATCTGAGAGATTTCCATCCCTCCATTGACGGCTACACAACTACCACTGACGCTTCAAAAAGTTCATAAAGAGATCGTAAAACTAATCCATATGAATTGAGCGTTTAGTCCACATTTTCTGAAGAGACACGATTGCTTTATATGATGAACAGATTGAATTTAGGCTTTTTGTCACAACTTTTTTTATTTTCGAGTGAACTTACCCTTTGATCCACAAGAGGCTGTGCATTACAGTGATTTTACCGCAGCACAATGGAAAAATCACTGACTCGCACAGACTCGAGTGGCAACAGTTTGGGGTTTAGTAACGTTGATCCTGGAGGGCCACTCTATTGCAGAGTTTAGCTCCAACCCTGAAAAAAAAAACACTCACCTGCCTGTAACGTTAGTAATCCTGAAGACCTTGATTTGCTTCAGGTGTGTTTGATTAGGGTTGGAGCTGAAATCTACAGGACACTGGCGCTCCAGGATCAACGTTCCCCACCCATGCTTTACAATAAAGTTTCATTAATTAACATAAACTAACAATGAACAATACTTCAACAGCATTTATTAATCTTAGTTGATGTTAAAGGGCTTGTTCACCCAAAAATGAAAATGTGATGTTTATCTGCTTACCCCCAGGGCATCCAAGATAAACGATCGGTTTGTGTGAGAAACCCAACAGTATTTATATATTTTTTTACCTCTAATACACTACTATGTCCAAAAGCCTTGAGCGCTCGATCACTTCCGGAAATGATCTCTCGCGCGGATCTCTACGCCAGAGCTTGTACAGACCTCACTTACCGAAAGTGATCACGCGCTCAAGGCTGTTGGACATGGTGTATTAGAGGTAAAAAAATACATAAATACTGTTGGGTTTCTCGCACAAACCGATTGTTTTGTGTCGTAAGACATCAATGTGTCATCAGGAGCCGCAGGGTTTAATATGGAATTGTCTGTGCATCTGTGCACACTTTTCAACACACTTTTTTTTACTCTCATAGATTTTGTTACCATTGACATGGATTATACGACTGACAGACTGCAACGGTTGGAGTTAAAAATCTTAATTTGTGTCAAATGACAAAGTCACCTCTATCTTGGATGCCCTGGGGGTAAGCAGATAAAATCACATTTTGATTTTTGGGTGAACTAGCCCTTTAATTCTAACATTTACTAATACATTTTTAAGATCAAAAGTTGTATTTCTTTATGAATGCACTTTGAATGTTTTACTAATAAATGAGACTGCGTTATTGATTTAAATTTTTTGGGGAAAGTCTCTTCTGCCCACAAAGGCTGCATTTAATTGATCAAAAATACAGTAAAAACAGTAATATTATGAAATATTATTACAATTGATTTATTATTACAAAAAACAACAGTTTTCTATATAGTAAAATGTAATTTATTTCTGTGATTAAAGCTGAATTTATCATCAATCCTCCAGTCTTCAGTGTCACATGATCATTCAGAAATCATTCTCACATGAGGATTTGCTGCTCAAGATACATTTATGATTATTATCAATATTTAAAACATTTTTGTGGAAGCAGTGAAACTTTTTTTCAGGATTCTTTGATGAATAGAAAGTTCAAAAGAACTGCAATTATCTAAATCTTTTGTATCTTTTGTAACATTATAAATGTCTTTACAGTCACTTTTAATCTTTTAAAAATATTATTTTCTCACTTTAAAAAATACTTCGACTTTCAACTCTGAACTATCCGTTGTTTTTTGTGCAAGGAAGAGGAAATGTAGAGGAAAATTCTCTGTTGTCAAACATGGCAAATCCTTCAAAGTATTTATAATAATCAATTTCTTTCCACAGCAAAGGATTTGATCTATTCAGAATATGTGCACTGTACTCTACCTTGACACAGTAATTGGCTCACATTTGGCCCCTGAACACACAAGTCCTTGGGAACAACATATTTTTCATACTTTTCTCATCTTCTCTGCCCAGGCACCGGCCTCTCAGACCTTAAAGGGCCCTTCTCCGAGCTGTAAATGAGCTGTCAATCACAGGCTAGATCCTTTCCCTGATTGGAGCAGAAGGCCGATCGGAGTGGAATGATGGGAGAGTGCTGATATATTAGACAAACGCTCGGCCAAAATAAAGGGACAGAGGTTTCTTTATGCTCAGAGGGAGCAGCATACGCACACGTGCCCGAAGTTTACGTTTAAGCCACTCGGAGAGTTTCATTTCAAGCAGGAAGCCAAAGCTGAAAGAAATTTCCTTTTTTATGGTATTGAATACTATCCGTCCTGTTACATAAGAGGTGTGAAGAACGGATGCAGATAGAAGAAAAGGTCCCTTCATATCTCTTGTCTCCGAGCGGAATGGTTTGATGTGAAAGTAAATTCCAGGGGTCCATTGGCAATGGTGGACACATGATGAAGATTAGCCGATGTGCCGGTCCCTCTCACGCATGTTTGCTTTAGTAATTAGGAGGAGGAAACAAGCCAAAGACCTCCAAGACCCCTAAGAAATGTGCGCAGACACAGTTTCACACTTTTCAACACAATCTCCAGAGTTTGCTCTAAGCTTTCATCCTTTGAAGATGATCTTGGATGTGGTAGTGATGCTGTATAATAGCCGCTTTGTGTAAAGATATGTGCAGCAGAGTACGTTGAGAGAGAGGACATAATAACATCAAATGCATAATTGCATAATTAGATACTGTATAAGCAATTCTGAATAATCTAATTACACGTAAAATACGGTACTGGTGTCTGTTATAGTTTAAAGGGCGCAGTCAAAAACCCTGTACGCACTCACAAATGACCAAATATGATGAAATGTAAAAAAATTTAATATTTAGACCCATTTGAAACGTTAATAATTTTATTCAGCAAGAATGCATTAAATTGATCAAAAGGGACTGTGAAGAATCTTTAATGAAATATAGCTGCAAGCAGCGATGATGGTTCCATGACCCCGGCGGCTTTATGGCAACTGTGCACGACAGGCAATATTTACATTTACATTTATGCATTTAGCAGACGCTTTAATCCAAAGCGATTTACAACTGAGGAGTACAGGAAGCCAAGCAATATGCATTTAAACTGGGTAAATGTAAAAGGATTATGTCTAGATATGAGACTCTTCCTGTTTCCCTTTTTGTCATTGCTTTAATTGCTCACCATGGCAACACTGTTTGAGATATCCAATATCCCTTCACAATTTAACATCTTCAATGTTTTGCCGCCATGTTCGGAAGGTTCGGTGTGAATCGTATGAATCCCCTAGGAGGAGTATTTCAGAGCCTGATAATTCAAAAACTCCACATTCAAACCAAAATATCTGACTTCCTGTTGGTCGGAGCTAATAACTGTAAATTACAAAGTTGTCCGGCTCGATGAGAACAATATATGTGCCGAGTTTGGTGACTGTAGGTAGAACATAGCCTGGCTCCGCCCTCCTAAGTACTTCCGCTCAATTTTCATTTTCCTTCAGTATACGTGGTCTGGGTGTGCGGTATATTCTCTGAATTAAATGTACGAGAGTCTGGTACAAGGCTAGGCTCACATCTAAAACTGTGTCATTATTTACACACTCTAATGTTGTTCCAAACCTGTATTCATTTCTTCTGTTGAACATAGACAGTTGAATACCAGACAGCTGATGGTAGCCATTGACATCCATATTATTATTTCCTACAATGGGGACCAGCAACTGTTTGGTTTCCAACATTCTTCAAAATATATTTTATGTCCAACAGAAGAAAGAACTTTATTCAGGTTTAAAACAACAAAGGACAAAGAAAATCACTCGCTGCTCTTGACTGAAAAACTTTAATACAGTAGCTTTAATAAGAATCAATGTATATTTTATAGTGAAGTCTATGTAGTGTTTTATTTGTACATTTATTCATTCAATTTCATACTTAAATGCTGCTGTACAGCTCTGAGCTGCCAGTGTAAATCTTTATATATATTTATTTTATGTTATACTATACACTAGGAATGTGTACAAGGTTTGTTTTAAAGTAAAGTTTAAAAAAATAGTATTTTTTCTAAGAATAGAATAACAAAAACCACTTGTGACAAGCTATCAGAACCGAACCGAACACCGTGGTTAAAAAACCAAGGTATGTATTGAACCGTGGACTAACTGTATTGTTGCATCCCTAGTCCCTAGTCCATTGCATATCGTGCCGTTTTACTTCCTTGGAAAGTTGGTCACTTGGGCTGTTTCGCCAGTGTATAGTGTAAATGCAAATATCGGATCCGGGTCACTTTTATCCCTCTGGTGCTCTTCATTTAGAGGTTGCATTGGTTGTCTTCCCGGTCATAAGTGACCGCACACCTAAAATTTGACTTCCTCCACCCCTGTAAAACCAATGCAATTTATTTTTCTTCAATAATATTTTTCTTTTTAATTTTGTATTTTCAGACGATTTGATGGTATTTTTTAATATTTAGGCAATAATTATGGTCCATTTTTGCCATTGGAAATTATACCAAAAAAAAAAAATTTTTTTTGTATATATATTTTTTTATTGCAGTATTTTAGGTTAAAATAGAGACTAGGCCTTCAAAATATTTTTTTAAGGCAGATTAGCGCCCTCTTTTGGAATGATTTAAGAATTCATGCAACCATGGGTGTAATCACTAGAGGTCTCTGTGGAGAATTCCCTAGTTCTCTTTTGAACACATTTAATGTTTTTTTTTTTTTTTTTGATGGATTTGAATATATATTTAAAAAATCTCAAAGTTCTTTTTGTTTGCTAGAAATATAGATTTTTTTTCTGTGAATTTGTGTTTTTGCCGATTTCCCATTCATTTCCTGTGTCATTTTTGACCGAAGTGCACAAGTGGAAGTATTTTTTTTGCGACCACTTAGCATGCTCGAATTGTGTGTTAACATACCTAATGCTAGAAAAGTCACCAAGTTCCATATCATTCTGATGAAGCAGTGATTTTTAAAAAATCCAAATGTGGTTCATAGGTTCAGTTTTTCATAGGCGTGTGTGTGCACAAGTGTGTGTGTGTGTGTGTGTGTGTGTGTGTGTGTGAGTGGATGTGTCAATATCACACTCTTGATGTTTTAGAGTGTCACCCCTTCACTGCTGTGTACTTTTTTTCAGCATCGTGGCCGATTTGTAGATTGTACACACAAATATTCAGTGAATTTTTGTGTTTTTGCTGATTTCCCATTCATTTCCTATGGTATATACAATGAATGCTACTATTTTTTTTTACGACCAATTAGCATGCTCGAATCATGACCAATTTTTTTGTGTTTACATACCTAATGCTAGAAAAGTCACCAGTTTCATATCATTCTAATGAAGCAGTGATTTTTAAAAATTCAAAACAGAACATTTTCCGGTCAGAAATGACCAAAGAGCACCAGAGGGTTAAAAGATGATGCAAGCGGGTCATCAAAAAAATCGGATATAGTCACCAAATCGGAACTGTGCATCAAGACCTGCAGTGTAAATGCGACCTATAAGCAGGAAAGGTGTTCGGTTTGATGACAAAAGTTGTTCGGTTTGATGAGATCTATAAGTGTTTAAAGTTTGGTTTGTGTATGTGAAACAGGGTGTGTTACAGAGACCCTTAAAAATGACCATATAAAAGGGTCTGCAGAGCCCCCCCACGACCCCTCCACGTCAACTTCTGCCTCGCCCAATGGCTGACAGTTCCCTTCTGGGCTTGGGCCCTAATAAAAAGTTTAAACGAATGGCATTTATTTGAAATGGAAATCTTTTGTACCATTAAAAATGTCTTTACTGCCAAGGCATAGAAGGTTTGCTAAAGTCCATCATACAGAGAATTGAAGCTTTTGCTGCAACACACTCTGACATAAGCATCCATTGACTGATGAGAAATTCACAGATGTTATGAAGCTAATTAATTGTTTTTCAACCGACTCCGCTCTTTTCACAGCATGGATCTGGAAGTGTTAACAAGAGGGTAGAATCTGGCTGGACATAATCTGACAAGAATATTCGCCTTGATTAATCCTTGATTCAAGGTGTGTGTGTGTGTGTGTGTGTTCTCAGCTCTGCATAAATAGGTGGAAGTTCATCCGTGTGAACTCCTGGTGTATGGTGTCTATGAGCGAGTCCGAGTCTGCGGTTCTCTCCGCTGTACCGTTTGTTTGAGAGGGGGCGCTGTGCTCTGGTGTGAAAGTAAATGAGTATGAACTCCTGTAGATCAGCCCGTCCAATCGGATCAGAGATAAGGGCACTGTGATTG
>NC_137110.1:4468997-4693997 GCF_949357685.1 Gobio gobio | reverse complement strand
ATTAAACATGTAGCATTGTATACTTTTACTCAAGTGAAAGTAATTAAAATACAAGTAAGAAAGTACAATATTTTTAATGTAATTACGTATTCAAGGTAAAAAAACAACAACAACTTTTATTTATGAAATGTACTGCAGTAAAAAGTATGCCATTATAAATTATGCCTTTGAATGTAATGAATTACATTTTCCAAAGAAAAACACTGATAAAATATATACTTGAAAAATGTACTGGAGTAGAAATACTTAAGTACTGCCGCCTGGTTTGAGGTAATAGTGGCCCACAGCTGATGAGCAGAAGTATTTCAGTAAGATATTAATAATAGTGTGATACTATTATAGTAAAGGCAGATAATACTATTATAGTAAAGGTAATAGTAAATGAGTTAGCCAGAAACTTACACAATATGAAACACAATAAACACATTGTAGAGCACAGCGTCTTCTCGACATGATGCTATCAGTATCCGCTGCTGTGTTTGAGGTGGTTAAAATTTTCCCTGGTGTCTGTGATCGCAATAAGTGGACGGACAATATGCTAATGTTTCGTCGTGATGTCACAACGAAACGGCTTGTGACTTGTTTAAAAAACGATTCATTTAATTGACTCAGAGTCGACTCTTACTTTTGAGTGACAATAACTTTTTATATATGGTGCACTTTCAGATTAAACATTTTGTAGGATGTTTTCATTCACTATGTTACACACTCCATGAAAGGTCATTTTCAAAAATCCGTAATAGGGGCTCTTTAAATCATGAGTAGCTTGGTGTAACGGAGGCCAGCTGGTAGTTGCTGTGCGAGTAAACCTCACTCCTCTGATCTCAAGAGACGCTCTAGCGACTGATGCAAGAGGTTGCAGCCTTTAGCCTCCTTGTTAGAGCATCCGACTCTCATGCTGGCGGACCCGGGTTCGAGTCCCGCATGGAGCGGGCGGTTGGAACAGGAGGGTTTACACTGGCAAGATATAGTTTCAGAGTATCTGCACCAAAAATGAGGGCATTTAATCCAGCTATTTATAATAAATTCTAACCTGAACATGGTCTCTGCCTCCATGTCTCCGAACCAGACCTTTAAGTGTGGACTGAAGTTTTCTCCGTGAAGCTCCAACATGGCCACATGTCCCCCTCCATTTAGCTAAATCACAAAAACCAAGAACACTTGTTAGTGTTGTTTAAAAGGGCACTTCAGCACTGGGAAGATGAATGTGTATTTAAACTGTGTCATTTATGTAGTAGAAATGTGAAATAATTTTTGAATTTGGTGCCTTCTAGACTGAGAAAAGACAGAAAATGTATTTTTGTCTCATGTGGATGAAAGACAACAACTCCCAGAATGCACTTGCTTCGCTGCCCTACAAGGCCACGGCTATTGGTTATCACCTGCCCACCGCGACACCGCCCCCAACGTCGTTTTGATATTCATAGTAATAAAATAATTTAGTTCAGTTAGAGCAGTGTTTCCCAACCGGGGTGCCGTGTAAAAGTCCTTTTACACGGCACCCTGGTAAAAAATATATATATATATATATTATTTGAAAAATGAAATTATTTGAAAAATGTGAAGAAAAAATAAATAAATAAATAAATATATATATATATATATTATTTATTTATTTATTTTTTTTTTTTTCACATTTTTCAAATAATTCTCTCTTTGTAAACTTTGTTCAATGCATGCGAGTGCTGCCGTATGTTCGAATATGACCAGTCATTTTCGTCGTCATCACCCGGGTGTAGCGCCAGAAGAAGCGAATGAGAAGTCGCGCGTTGTGAGAAAATGTGTCTCAGTGCACTCATCCGAAAGCGCGCAAATATTGAGTTCTCTTTCAAGTCTTGCTCTTGAATGGACAAACTCACACAAAAAGTATGTCAACATGCCCATCTTGAGTATTCTATCAGACATAGTCTGTATATGCCTTAAGCAAACTTTATACAGTCGAGAAAGACGAGGCATATCCAAGCATTAGGTCTTAAAGGGGCAGTAGCATTAGGTCTTAAAGGGCCAGTAGCATTAGGTCTTAAAGGGCCAGTAGCCTTTACTGCTGTCTGTTTAATGTCAAACAACAAAAGACAAGGACATTACTCACTGCTCTTGATTGAATAGCTTTTGTAAGTTTAATAGGATTAATCTTTAATTTATACAGTCAAATATGCAATGTTACTTTACATTTGATCAATTTCTGTACCTGAAAACTAATGTTAGACGTACCTGAAAAACCTGAAAAGCATAGTTTATTTTATTAGTATCTTTGCTCAATAGTATTTATTTGTGCTGCTGCTTGTATTTAAATTATTTGTTCTTATTATTTTCTTTATTTTTATTTGACAGTAGTCCTTTTTTCCCCGAGCATAGCAAATACTGAACCGTACCGAAACGGTGAAGCTAAAACCGTGATACAAACCGAACCGTGAGCAATCTGTACCGTTACAGCCCTAGCGTAACGTATGCGAGGGGGTGCCACAAAATGGAGAACATTTTCAAAGGGTGCCATGACTGAAAAAAGTTTGGGAAACACTGAGTTAGAGAATAAACACTACAATTAAAAACTGAACGTGTCTTTTCAATGACGTGTGAGTGAGCCGAACGAAAGTCACGTCACAGACGCAGCAGGAGTCAGATTTCATTCGATAGAAGAGCTGAGCAGAGCTGAGGTAAGCGCGGCTCATTCTCGGCGCGTGTCCAGTCTGGCGCGTTATCAGATCGCATGCGGAAGCTTAACTTTCATTGGAATTCACTGAAAAGTTGAAACACTCACTTTGCTCTGCACCGCTCCGTTATGAATGCCCAAGCCGAGCGGCCGAGCGCATTTACATTCTGTGAGTGAGATCTCTCCCCTGTGAGCGGGTTGAAAACATGCAGAACTAGCTCCTGTAGTCTCTAGCCTCAGGCCAAAAATCTCCTGATGATGCAAAAATCATCATTTTGCATCATCAGAGGATTTTTTCCAGAAATAAAATGCATAATTCCCTCGTCTCAAGGGGATATGAGGGGGGGAAAGTACCATAATTTGAATATACTACCGGGTTTCTACTGATACAAAGCTTAATGCTAAATCACTGAAGTTACCCTTTAAGTAACCAGATTGTCTTGATCATACAGCTCATATTTAGCCTGACGTCGTCATACTCAATTCTAGACAGAATATGAGTCTGATTCTGCTCTGTTGGGCTGTGATTATGGGGCGTGTTTCAACCGAACCAGGAAAGACCTCAATTGGATAGACCTACAACCAATCAGAGCAACGGAGCGACGCATAACATTAGTTGTCAAATGTCAACAGAACTCAACTGCACTGTGTTGCCAAGTCCGCGGGTTGAAGCGACCCCAATTATGTGATATACAGACCCAGGAATGCGAATTTTAGCTGGAATAAGTAACGTTAGAAGAAAAAGATGAGTGTAAACAATCTTTGCCGGTGTTGTAAAAAAAGAATTTAAGGAAACACAGAGTACTTACCAACACGAACATCATTTCTGAGAGAAATAGTGAAGGTGAATGCATATACGAACAAGTTGATGCCTTTGATGACGTGGATGATTACGTTACTGTTTATCATCTGTCCATCATCGTCTAAAGCCCGCCCTGATGATTTCATTGGTCCGAACAGTTTCTGTCAAGTCCAGACCGAACTTCCCGAGTTAAAATGTTGTGGGCGGGGCTAAGTTCGGCTGGCATCCAGGCTAGCTCATATTTACAGTTTGATATTAAGTTACACTCTTAGAAGAAAAGGTTCTATATAGAACTAAACAATTTGAACAATCCTAAGGGTAGAACCCCAGTGAACCTTTTTTCCCCCCGAAGAGTGTGTCTTTAACATTGATTGTAAGAGACGAGTGCTTGATTTCTGACCTCTAGTCCATTGATCACAGGCACAGGGCTGATGGTGGTCGGGTGACCGGCGAGACTCTCACTGAAGGTGTATTCAACCACCTCTGTTCCAATGATGGTCCAACAGGATCCGTCATTCAGTAACACCTTATTACTTTCCTTAGGACACGGAGAGCCCTACAAGTTTGGAATCACATGAGGGAAAGTCAATGCATTTTCAGTGTGGGGTGAACTATTCTTTTACTGAAATGTATTGGAATGCCATTGCCTGTGTTCACCTGGAACTGTATGATTTTTTCATTGGACAGGCAGAGGTACATGTGGTTGCTGTCTCTGAACTGGAAAGCACATTTATGAAGCTGAGACACGGGCTCATCCACGTCTAGACACGCATGCTGCTTGTTCACCTTACGTATTACCTTCAAAGAAAGAAAACCACATCAAGTAAATATTCACACAGCTGACCATCTCATCTTCTTTAATAGAGAGAAACATTGAGCCTCAATCGTTTCTCATTCTGCTTCTGAATGTATTTATTATTTAATTCAGTTTAAAAAGAAATGAAGAAATGTAAGTCTTATACCTATGGCTTGTACAGATGCATTTATGATAGATACTTATGAAACATTGTTAAAAAACAATTATTCTGTAAAAATAATTAGATTTTTACTTCCAGACCCCTGCTGTTTAGATTTCATGATGCAGATTTTTTTAATGTTAATGTTTCTTCAGCTCACCAATGATGTCTTTCTTTTTTTTCGAACTGTTTTCTGTTTTAATATAATTTGAAATCTAATTTATTTCTGTGATGCAAAGATGAGTTTTCAGCATCATTACTCCAGTCTTCAGTCACATGATCCTTCAGAAATCATTCTCATATGAGGATTTTGTGCTCAATTATTATCAGTGCTCAATTATTAATAATGGTTCTTATTTTTATCAATGTTGAAAAACATTTTTGCTGCTTTTGTGAAAACTTTGATAAATTTTTTGTCTAGATTCTTTGATGAATAGAAAGTAAAACAAAAACAGCATTTATTTGAAATTAGAATAGTTTGTAACAATATAAATGCCCTTATATAATATTATATATATATACACACATATATATATATATATATACATACACATATATACACACATATATATATATATATATATATACATACACATATACACATATATACACACACACATATATATATATATACATATACACATATATACACACACACATATATATATATATACATATACATATATACACATATATACACACACATATATATATATATATACATACACATATATACACATATATACACACACATATATATATATATATATATATATATATATACATCCCAACCCTTTGAATTGTAGTGTATCCATGGTTTTCACAAAAAATAAAAAAATAAAAAATTATGCAGCACAACTGTTTAACATTGATAATAATCATAAATGTTTCTTGAGCATCAAATCTTCATATCAGAATGATTTCTGAAGGATCATGTGACACTGAAGACTGGAGTAATGATGATAAATTCAACTTTGATCACAGGAATAAATTACATTTTAAATTATATTAAAACAGTTATTTTAAATTGTAATTATATTTCACAATATTGCTGTTTTTTTATCTGTATTTTTGATCAAATAAAAACAGCCTTGGTGAGCATTTTGGCTTCTTTCAAAAACATAAAAACATCTTAATATGTTCAAAATTTTTTACCTGTACTGTGTGTGTGTGTGTGTGTGTGTGTGTGTGTGTGTGTGTGTGTGTGTGTGTGTGCGTGTGCGTGCATGCGTGCGTACTGTGAATAATAACGGTTCTTTATTTCCATTCCACAAAAGGTTCTTTTATAGTGGGAAAAGGTTCTTTAAAATAATATGAAGAACATTTTAATAAATAATACACCAAGTGTATTTACAAGTGTAAATAGTGATATATTCTATTTACACCATGTAAAAGTAGCAGCTCTTTGCCATGTTTAAATAGTAATTACATGCAATTTATACTTTATTTTGACAGATACATACTATTTGCACCTCAGTATTGTTGTACATTAACAGGATGCAATAATAACATTGAGTGTAAATGATTATATTTATTAAAATTATTAAATGGATGCCGCCTTAATGGGACAATAAAAGCCCTCCCTAACCCTAACCCTACCCAATAAATACTTTTATTGTTATTAAACATTTCGTTAGGCACTTTATTTCCACTTTTAAAACATTTTCTTAATTTGTATTTAAAGTAAATGCCTTTCCGATGTGATTTGTGATGGGCCGCCTCTGCAAAAGGCGAATTCGAACCAGGGTCGATCGCATTAAAACCTTGATCTTTAAGTTTTACGCTTTACTGACTGCGCCACTGAAGACGTTGAAATATCCGTGTTTGTTTGGCCCAACCAGGCATTGTTAGGCAACAAGGCACACTCTTTGCACTTGGTGTGAATAGACACTTCATTTTAATAATCTAAAACTGTTCCCTGAAAGGTTCTTTGGGGAACCAAAAACGGTTCTCCTATTGCATTGTTGCGAAAAACCCCTTTTGGAACCTTTATTTTTAAGAGTATAATTGTATAAAGTCCTCTTTATTTTTGTTCTCAGAAATCTGATATGAGCATACCTAAAATAGCCTTCAAAAAACCCCATTGCCCTTCTATCATGCACCCCTGCACCTGGTCTCCCGCAGCACCTGTGCTGCACAATATGCCCGACTGTTCAAAACTGATCCAAAATCTGCTGCATGAGGGCTTCAGATACACTCTTGCAAACCAGAGCAAACCAGTCAGCAATTTCAAACAACTAAAACAACATCGTGAAGGTCTATTCTGTTTGCTAGTCTGCTAAATGTGGTATTTAAACGTTGTCCTTGGCATTTTGATCAAGTGCTTTATCAGCAAATTGTGACGCAGGTTGGTAGCAGACCAGCTTCCAAAACACACCACAGGGATGGAAATGTGTGCTGAACACACTTCAGAGACATGGGTGAAAAAATATAGATTAAAAATACACAGAACATGCAATTCCACAAGGTTTTTAAAATAAATAAAATTGCATGGTTAAAAGTTGACTTTGATAGCATGCAGTGGAGCACCAAGTATATTACAGTCAGATTGTGTGTACTCTTTGAACACATTTGAGCATTGTATAACTTAACACTGGCACACTGATTATCCCATTAAATTAAATTAATTGCAGTTTGTGTGTAATTTTTGTAGCACCACACATAATTGTAAAATTAACTCGATTTTTATATTTTACAATACTTGTAGCCATAATTCTAGGGTGTTGTAATTGGTAGCTGGGCTTTTGCACTTAAAGTGCCACTGTTATGCTATTGTAAAGGCTCCTAATGTTGTTTCAGAGGTCTCCTACTACAGATTTACATGCATCAAAGGTCAAAAAACACTTTCATTTTCTAATCATATCCACTGCACATCACCACATTTTTCAATGATTCTCAAATTCAACAGATGAATCAGTCTCTCCTCCTTTCTGAGAGCTACTCTGCTCTGATTGGTCAGATGGGCCAGTCTGTTGTGATTGGTCTACTCTGCTCTGATTGGTCAGATGGCCCAGTCTGTTGTGATTGGTCTACCGCGTGTCAGAAGCTAAACGCTCATTACCATAACTGAACTTCAGCTTCCTAAAGCTCAGTGATTGCACACACTGTAAAGACAGTAATGATGACGTTGATTTGACCACATCAATCCGAGCGCGAGTCTGATGATGAAACAGAAGAACTAGTTATTCAACCCGAACCTCCATCACAAGGATGACTTGAGCAGGAGTTTCTCAGTGATACACTACTCATGCTGAGGTTCATTATGAGATGTTGCAGCTGTAAATCCTCACCATCAGCATTAACAAGAGTACGTCCATAAACAAAATCGTGCGTGTTTATAATATGCGTGAACTGTATCAATAACAGCACATACGCTTGCCGAGCGCTAACGTGAATGACTGATGTAACATTGAAGTTTGCAAAACAAATCTCTCTCCATCCTTTATCTTTACTCAAAGTAGTAAGAACAACAGACGATCTGCATTAATAGACTCAGTTTGAAAACTACGTATTTTGATCACCCGGTAGAAAATAAACACATCAATAATTATTCATACTTACAGGTTGTGATACATAGTTACATCCACAAATGCCAGTTAAAACTGTACTGTGCCAAAAGGAAGCCCTATGTTAACAGTGTCCAGAAGCGCCGTCGACTTCTCTGGGCTCGGAGGCATCTGGGATGGACCATCACACAGTGGAAACGTGTACTGTGGTCAGATGAAGCAGTATATCAGGTATTTTTTGGGAGGAATGGACGCCGTGTGCTCCGGACCAAAGAAGAAAAGGATCATCCAGACTGTTACCAGCAACAAGTCCAAAAGCCAGGGTCTGTCATGGTATGGGGTTGTGTCAGTGCCCGTGGCAAAGGTAACTTGCACTTCTGTGAAGGCACCATTAATGCTGAAAAGTACATAGAGATTTTGGAGCATAATATGCTGCCTTCAAGAAGACATCTTTTCCAGGGACGTTCATGCATATTTCAACAAGACAATGCAAAACCACATTCTGCACACATTACAAAGTCCTGGCTGCGGAGGAAGAGGGTTCGGGTACTTGACTGGCCTGCCTGCAGTCCCGACCTGTCTCCAATAGAGAATGTGTGGAAGACCCCGTACTGTTGCCCACCTTAAGACTTGTTTGCAGGAAGAATGGGACAAAATTACACCTGAAACACTTCATCACTTGGTGTCTTCAGTCCCTAAACATCTTTTAAGTGTTGTGAAAAGGAATGGCAACATTACAAAGTGGTAAATGCTTTACTGTCCCAATTTTTTTTTAAATGTGTTGCAGGATGAATGACAGGAAAGGATGCATATTTACAAATGACATGAAGTTGACCAGACAAAACATGTAATATTTTGTGTTCATATTGTCTGCAATGAAATACAAGTCAAAGTAAATTTAGAAATCACTTCTTTTTTTCTTTTTTTTGCGTTTTCCATAATGTCCCAACTTTTTCTGATTTGGGGTTGTAAATCACAGTCACCAAAGGATTCTCTACAGTCTTCAGAATCCCTCCACCACCCTGTCTCGGGCAATTACCAAGCTCAGAGCCCTCTCTCCGGACGGCACGCCAAATACGTTTACCAACTTAAGCTATCCGACTTATTTGTAAGTGTGAAATCGTGAAACTGTTCAAAGTTATTGAACTGACCTGAATCAACACTGAACTGACTCGAGCTCAAGAATGATCGTTCTTTAGAGCTGCTTTAAAACAGAATTGAACTTTGTTTGCATCATTGATCATTATTTTCTTGTTTATCCCTGTTTTAAATCTGTTTTGTATAAAGTGCTACATAAATAAAGATGACCACATGTAATTGTAAAAAAAGCAGTTTTATACTTGCATACCATTGGTGGCAGCGCCACTCCAGAGTCAGTGCATACCAGCTGAACCACACAGCCGTAACAGATGTAGCTGTCACACACGGTGTATTCACTATGAATGGCGTGCATCTCCTCCACTATGAACAGAGTTGAAACAGAGAGAGTATTAGCGCTGTAGGGGGCGAGAGAGAAAATTAGACCTTACTCAGACCAGGATTTGGCCTTGGGTGCTGTACAGGGGTTAAACCAATTTATGCTACATTTATACCAGCTGCTGAACACATGTTGCTGACATTTACAATCTGAACTTTTACAATTTCTATTCTTTGGGTGAAATGTCGTATTCTGGAAAACTGATTTTACGTTCAAATGCGGCGAGGCACTATAAGCTTAGGTGAGAGTTTATTTACACTGGATGTCCAGCATGGAGTTTTGACCAGTTGTTTCTAGACTTGTTTGTGTTTCTTGTGTTTATTTAGCTACTGCGGTGAACGGTGAATTAGTCCCTAAAACATACAGTGGGTCTGTGCATACTCAGAGTTAATGGAAATACTTCCGCAAAAGGGGTTTCCCATGTCATTAGAAGGTGTAGAATAAGTCTTTATAATAATAATACTGTTAGTTATGTTGTATACGCACCATTTTTCTTTTTAGAAATAGATTGTCTCTGTCTATATACATGCATCCTTTGCATGCAATTATTAAACGAGTTCCAATGTTGTTAACCTTGTAAACATATGAATGTTATATCCTTCTTATTAAAAATGTAATCTTTTACATCATTAAATTGTTTGGAGTATAAGAAACAAATGGCACAAAAAAAATCTGATTACAATTGTTTTTTTGTTTTTACCATTTTATGATATGTCCTATGTAGAGGACACCAGGGGCCGTTTCAGAAAGGAGGTTAAGTGAAAAATCTGAGTATGTTAACCCTGAAATAAGGGAAACTCCGGGTTTTCTGTTTCAGAATTGGGAGGTATGTCAAACCCGAGAAAGCAGGGTAAGTCGAGCCTGTTTCTAAAAGAGAGGTAACTTATACTCAGAGTTGATTGAACTACCTCAATTCAGCTGTTCTGAAACCCAAAACTCAGAGTTTCCCATCTCAGAGTAAGTCAACTCAGAGTTCAGGTTTAAACTCAGAGTTGGTTAAACCTCCTTATTGAAACGGGCCCCTGGACTCGTTTAATAAGAAAATGCAAACAAGACTTCATAACCAAAACAATGTTTATTTTTGTTTTATATTTTTATATTTAAGTTTATTTTTAGATTCCAGGCTATTTATTCTATAACTTGTGAGAATAATGTTGGAAAAAGATGTTTAGAAAATGTTTATATTTTGCATTTTGTATGCATACTAGTGCCTATGGAAGCTTGTTTCCGCCACAGAATAAAAAATACAAAAGGTAATTGCATCTTTTTATCTCAAGTTCTGATTTTTTTTTCTCAGAATTGCGAGATATAAACTCAGAATTGTGAGTTATAAAGTCAGAATTGCGCAATGTAGCTTTCCGCGGGAGATACGAGCTTCCGCTGTTTGTCTTTGCGTCATTATGTCACGTCTGTATACATTAAGGAGTCTTGGCTATTAGGCTATCGCATATCGTTTATGGCCTCGATTCTTCCGCACTGAGGAGCCGTGCCGATGCTCAACCCACCCAAAGAAGATGACTCCGCAAATAACCGCAATTTCAGGGTTCAAACAGAGATAACCGACAAAGAGGTAAAACTTACAGACTGCAGCTTTAAAAATGGCGGGTGCTGGTGTTTCGCGTGCGTTCAGCCAATCACAGCAGTGTTGGGGAGTAGTTAACTACAAGTAGCTACTAACTTAACTAAATTTTTCAGTAGCTTGTCAGTAGCTCAGTTGCTTTTAAAACAATGTAGCTTTCCCAGTAGGTAACTACTTTTTCCAGCAAGTAGCGGTGTAGCACGACCAAAAGCTACTTCGGTTTTGTGTTTTGATGAGCCTGCAATGCATTGAAGCTGCAGTGTTTACTTCTTATCTGATCACATACTAAAATCGCTCGTTACCGCCATCTATTGTTTCATCGTGCATCTTGCGGCTTTATGGTTCACAGAGAAGAGATCGTCTGATGATTATGTAAAGGAATGGGTTGATAACACGAATCGACTAGTAAAGGTTACACTTGATTTATACAAACAAAAGATTAAAACGCTGACTTAAAGCACATACAGGTGAATAATAGCCTTTTTAAATTGATTATCTATATTATATATATATATATATATATATATGTGTATATATATATATATATATATATGTATATATATATATATATATATATGTATATATGTATGTATGTATGCGTGTGTGTGTGTGTGTGTGTGTATACACATATATATATGTGTATATATATATATATGTATGTATGTATGTATGTATGTATGTATGTATGTATGTATGTATGTATGTATGTATGTATGTATATATATATATATGTATATGTATATATATATATATATATATATATATATATATATATATATATATATATATATACCTGCATTTTTGTCTACTCCAGTGTATCCAAGTTGCTTATATTTGTTCTTGCATTGATGTGACATGACATTTGTAGCGATTTTGCACTTTGACAGTCAGTTGTCAATTGTATTGTGTTGTGTTGTTTTAAACCCCAAACATTTAACTTAAAACATTCTTTATTAAAGATTATTCAGTTATTTGTAAATATGCAATTTAATTGTTAAAATCAAAATCAAAAATCAAAGTAGTTTCGATGTAGCTAGCTAAAAGCTTAACTCCAAGTCTTCCAGAGTCGCGGCCAAAGGCAATTCGAAAGGTGGTATTGGTTACCTTGTTTCAAACAATTCTAGAAAGCCTGCCCTGCAGGAAGACTCAGCTCGATTTGCGCCAGTTCTCATTTATATTCAACAAGCTAAGCTGCTTGACTCTGATTGGCTAACAGCTGGCCAATGAGAGCCTGGCTATCAGCATCCTTTACCCATCCTTTGTTTACTATCGTCTGGAATCGCTGCAGAAATGGCTTCTTCAGGTATATTGCCATATATATATATATATATATATATATATAACGTTCAGTCATCCTTGCTGTATACGAAAACGGTCACTGAGCAAGTAGACGAATTCTATGGGCGTGGTCTCAACTGGGCGAGTTCATGAATAGTAATGAGCTCAGACAACATCAGCTTTTGTAAATGGCCTGATTTCTCCGCTATTTTCTTTTCAGTGGCTAGAGCTGACAGAGGAGGTAGCAGTAAATTATTTACATTCACGACGTAACACAAACACATATATTTAAAAAAATAATGGTTTTGTGTGGCAGGGCACCTTTAACGCCCAATAAAAGCATGCCTGAACCCAGACGCGCTGCTCTTGGTAGATTGTGTTGGTCATTATGGAAATGATTCGGCTGCGTCTGTGCTCTTTTAGTAGATTATGTGCAGAACTTTCCTCTCCCATCTGTGCTATTATGGGATTGCGCTCTCATGCTAATTTCCCCTGTTTAGAAAATCTGGCTCTTACAGTTTTATTCAGTTATATGTATAAAGGACTGAGATAAAAGAGAGTAGAGAATAAAAGAGAAAAAGCATTGCATCTCAAACCTAAAGTGACAGTGAATGCCGTCCATTGTCTCGCGCTGGCGACAAAAGCCCCATCTTCCACCGCCAGGTAACGCGTACTGACCGTCTGTGACCGCAAGCGGTTAAACAATGACACTTTTGAGCCGGAGGAAATACACACTGAAGAAACAAACACACTTTTTAGAAAGTTGCAGATTTTTTTTTACAAAAACTATGGGCAAACAAAAGTAACACCATAACATTTAAACACTCGCTGACATGTTAACAGCAAACACACATGACTAATGCCAGTCTGTTCTCTTTCTACAACTTTGTCTCATTGTCCGTCTCCCACAAGACGGTGAGGAATTCGACGTCACTTGACTGCTGCTCTCAGATGTCAAGCGCCTCTTTCTTCCCCGCAGAACCTCTCTGTGGATCCAATAGTCAATGTCAACAGCAGATGCCCTCTTAGTGTGTGCTTTAGGATCAAAAGGTTAGAGGTCAAATGTCTGACTTTCTGTGGCAATGGCTGCTGGGTGACACTATTTAGTGGCTTGACCCCACAAAGACACTGCAACACACACTTACAGGGGTTCGGTTTTTACACCAGTTGACCCTTTCACATAACGGCCCTTAGTTAAGGTAGACGTCATATTTGATTTGATCCAAAGAAGGGATAGATGAACAGTCTAGGGCTGGGCGATATATCGCATGACATTGTTAGGCGCATCTCATCAGTAAAGCCGGTTCCTTGATTAGTAGTAAATCGCCATCACCTGCTTTCAGATAGAGCGGCATTTACTACACAGAGCCGTAGTTCACTGACAAGCTGAGCCATATCGCATTAATTATCACGGACGTATCGCCTGCGATAATTAATGCGATATGGCTCAGCTTGTCAGTGAACTACGGCTCTGTGTAGTAAATGCCGCTCTATCTGAAAGCAGGTGATGGCGATTTACTACTAATCAAGGAACCGGCTTTACTGATGAGATGCGCCAAACAATGTCATGCGATATATCGCCCAGCCCTAGAACAGTCTATTCAATAGGTTTTGTATCATGGTGTTTAGCGGCCCCACTTTATATTAGGTGGCCTTAACTACTATGTACTTACATCAAAAAATAAGTACAATGTACTTACTGTGTTCATATTGTATTGCAAAACACCTTTGCTGATATTGAGGTGGGATATGGGTAGGGTTAGGGACAGGTGTGGTGGTATGGGTAAGTTTAAGGGTAGGGTTAGGTGTAAGGGAAGTGTCAACTGGTACAGGTATTTTTAAAAATGTAAGTACAATGTAAAAACATGTATGTACACAATAAGTGCATTGTATCAAATGATTAATTAAAATGTTAGTACATAGTAGTTAAGGCCACCTAATATAAAGTGGGTCCAGTTTAGCTAACAAAACTAAAAAAATATTTATAATTTGTGAAAAAACGATAAATTGTAGGCTGAAATTAGTCATGAACTATAACCTTAAAACTGGATTTTGGACTGAATGTGTATCGTTTATATATTTTCAGAATTGCACAGACTCACGGTCAGCATTCTTCATGGACTGCCTCTTCTGCGAGGGTTTGGAGATGACTTTAATGAGTCTGCTGTTAAACGTGCCGATTTCCTGCCCTCCGCTGTGAAACAGGTGAAGCAGCAGGCGAAAGTGCTTTCGTTTGTCGGTGTCTGAGATATACAAGGTTTTAGCGCAGGCAAACATCTGAAAGATAGAATGAAATACACACAAATGGGTCAGTTGTTAACATTTACAAAAGTTCAAAAGCTTGTGTTTGAAAGTAAAGGAAGTCTCTTATGCTCATTAAGGCTGCATTTATTTGATAAAAAATTACGGTATAAACTGTTTTTGAATAAATTTTTAAAAAGTAGCTTTTATTCACATTTAAATATTGATCCACTCACACATCAGTTGTGGTAAACGGAAGCTCAAGCATGTTCATTCTCAAGAACCAATGAGGTTCATTCTCGTGTTACACAGAACTTTTGAGCTTCCTCAAGAACCAATGAGGTTCATTCTCGTGTTGCGCCGAAACGTTTGAGCTTCAGCAAGAACCAATGAGGTTCATTCTCGTGTTACACAGAACTTTTGAGCTTCCTCAAGAACCAATGAGGTTCATTCTCGTGTTGCCCAGAACGTTTGAGCTTCAGCAAGAACCAATGAGGTTCATTCTCGTGTTACGCAGAACATTTGAGCTTCAGTAAGAGCCAATGAGGTTCATTCTCGTGTTACGCAGCACGTTTGAGCTTCAGCAAGAACCAATGAGGTTCATTCTCGTGTTACGCATCACGTTTGAGCTTCAGCAAGAACCAATGAGGTTAATTCTCGTGCATCAAACAAGTTTGGTTGTTTGCTGATCAATATTTATATGTGAATAAAAGCCTAAATTAAATCTGTTCATCATAGATGAAATTTTGGACTAAATCGCTCAATTTATGGATTAGTTTTACAATCTCTTTATGAACTTTTTGAAGCGTCGAAGTGGTAGTTGCATAGCTATCAATAGAGGGACAGAACGCTTTCAGATTTCATTAAAAATAGATCTTAACTTTTTGGGCGAACTAACCCTTTAATCTCATTGCTGTCTTGATATTAAAGAGATCCTGTTTGTGATTATTATTTCCTGTGGGAAGGAATAAAGCAGCTAAAAGATCAAGCCCATATTCTTTGTTCATCCAACTGCCCTCCTTACATAAACCTAGTTGTAATCCAGGTAGAATAAACATATGATCCCATCTCTAAATCTCTCTGTGCACACAGCAGTCACGTTCTCTCATAAGCCTGACAGACTCTCTCCTCTTTGATCGCTGTGCTTTGGCAATGTCTCACCCTCTTGTCTGTCTGCTCCTCAAAGCTCAGCTTGAAACTGTCTGTCCGTGGATCCGTGGAGCTGTCCAGACCCATGTAACCGAAAAGCCGACAACTGGACTCACCTAGACCTGACGCTGTGTGAATATAAATGGGAAAATTAGAGTGAATTGCAAAGGTAAGAAGATGTGGCTCACAAGCAACTGACCTTTAAGCTGCTCCTGTCTGAGTTTCCATCCATTCCCAGTGAGGTACACACAAGGAGGAGGACAGAAAAACCTATGGAAACACACAAACCATTATTGGTGAGATCAAAGAACCTGGTGGAAATATGGCTAAACAACCATTTGGAACATGGTAGATGGGTTCTAGCTAGGCATAATCTGGTCCAAACTGGTTAGTCAAGCTGGACAAAACTAGTAGACCATCTTGAACCAGGAACAAACCGGCTTCCATGATCCAAAAAAAAGCTGATATTATGTGATTTGTCCAACAAATATTTGGTTTAGACATTTTCCCATCAGCTAAACCAGCTGATTTTCAGTGTGTGTGTGTGTGCATGTATATTTCACATTTTGAAAATGTAAATGCACAGATGTAATTTGTTTTACCTTTTCTCATTCCCATAAGACTTCTGGGCAACTTTGGCATGCAAGATGATCACTGATTGGTCGGGTCTGAATTGAAGGTATTGCCTCACTGAATCTCTGGTTACTTTTTGCAACAAGGGGAAATTTTGTTCCTCCCTATAGTGATGCACAAACATATTTCTTTTAAACTGGTAAAAGGGTGGTAAATCAAAATGCATCAACTCCAAAGTAAACTATCTGCAATTCTCAAAGATTCTATCATAGTGTCACGGTGTGTTTGGGTTTTGTTTCATGTTCAAGCTTCCTGTTTGTCAGCGATCACGTGTGTTTCGTGTTTATTCTAAAACCGTCAGCTCCACTAATGCGCACAAATCTGTTTTTTATAACAGTAAAACCTCCTTTCATGTAGTCGCAATGTTATATTGTCATGTTTATCAAAATAAAACTGATATAAAAAAAGACTCCACTTCTTTGATAGTGTAGGCTTAAAGGGTTGGTTCACCCAAAAATGAAAATTCTGTCATTAATGACTTACCCTCATGTCGTTCGACACCCGTAAGACCTCCGTTCATCTTCGGGACACAAATGAAGATATTTTAGTTGAAATCTGATGGCTCTGAAAGGCCTCCATTGGCACAATGCACTTTTCACTCTCAAGACCCTTAAAAGGTACTAAAGACGTCGTTACAAAGTCCATCTCACTACAGTGGTTCTACAATAACTTTATGGAGTGACGAGAATAGTTTTTGTGCGCAAAAAAACCCTAAATAACGACTTCTATAGTGATGACGATTTCAAAACACGGCATCATGAAGCTTTGAAGCGTTATGAATCAGTGAGTCGATTCAGCAGTTTGGATCGCCAAAGTCACGTGATTTCAGCAGTTTGGAGGTTTGACACGCGATCCGAATCATGATTCGACTCACTGATTCATAACGCTTCGAAGCTTCATGATGCTGTGTTTTGAAATCGTCATCACTATATAAGTCGTTATTTAGGGTTTTTTTGCGCACAAAAACTATTCTCGTCACTCCATAAAGTTATTTTAGAACCACTGTAGTGAGATGGACTTTGTAACGACGTCTTTAGTAGCTTTTAAGGGTCTTGAGAGTGAACCGTGCCATTGTGCCAATGGAGGCCTTTCAGAGCCATCAGATTTCAACTAAAATATCTTCATTTGTGTTCTGAAGATGAACGGAGGTCTGACGGGAGTCGAACGACATGAGGGTAAGTCATTAATGACAGAATTTTCATTTTTGGGTGAACTAACCCTTTAAATGTTGAACTTTATTCTTGTACAAACACACGCTGAGTAAAGTATTACATGACAATAATGTCTCTGAAACATCTGTGTATTGATAAATATTGCATTTATTTCACTTCAGCTGTGATAAATTATGCAAACACAGCACGAGGGTCACTACGGGACGCAGAAAGTGTCCGACTTCACGTCTCCGTTTGCAGCTCCTCCCGCCTGCATGTGACTACTTTCCCCGATCGATTACATCCAGCCACAGCCGATGTCGAACACACCTATTGGTTGATTTAGTCATGTGTTCTCAGTTCAGTTATGTCATTGGTTCATTGTCTTGATTGTTCACAGGTTTGTCTTGTTAGTCATTAGTCTTTGTGTATTTAAGCCCTCATGTTTGCAATGTGTCCTTGTCGAGTATTGTTCTCTGTAAGTCAAGTCAGCTCAGCACTTCAACTTGCCTTCAGTGGCTCAAACGTTTACACATAGAATATAGTTCTTTATATCGTGACACAATTTAAATATTGATATTAATGTAGAATCTAGGGGCATTAACAGCTTTTTTGGCTGTCCTTTATATCTATGATTAGTTCTGCTGAGCTCATAAAAGAAAGTATTTTGAAGAATGTGATTACCAAAATTCTTAAAAATATATTATTTTGTGTTCAACTGAAGAAAGAAACTCATACAGGTTTTGGAACATCATAAGGGTGAGTAAATGATGACAACATTTTTTGATTAAACATGACACTTTCCCATCACTTAAAAAAAAAAATAAAGAACACTTTTATAGTGCTAGAAAATGTTATACATGCACAGATTTGTCATAAGGGTACATTTTTGAAATTGAGATGTATACATATGAAAGCTGATGAATAAGCTTTCCATTGATGTAGGGTTTGTTAGGATTGGACAATTTGGCTGGAAAAATGATTTTTAAATCTGGAATCTGAGGGTGCAAAAAAATCTAAATATTGAGAAAATCGCCTTCAAAGTTGTCCAAATAAAGTCCTTAGCAATGCATATCACTACTAATAATACATTTTTGATTTTTAGGGTAGGCAATTTACAAAATATCTTCATGGAACATGATCTTTGGTTTCTGGCATAAAAGAAAAATGGATAATTTTGACCCATACAATGTATTGTTGGCTATTGCCACAAATATACCCGTGTGACTTATGACTGGTTGTGCTCCAGGGTCACATTTGGGGTAATATATCCTATATATTACATTATATATCCCAATAAATCATTTATCCCAGAAGTATCTCACGATGCATGTTTTATTAAAACGTTAAGAATGTGTCAAAGTATCATAGGATTGGAATGACATGAGGGTTGACAGGTTTTTCATTTTCCATGTGGACTATTAAGCACTTCGCATTTCTAATGAAAGACGATAAATCCCATAACACTGCAATATTTATTTAACTTGATTGTTTTATATGATTTATTTGCAGTTATTTGTTTCTCAATTCGAAATGGTTGTATTTAATTAATATTATTGGTAATCTTTTGGCCTAGATTTTTTAACAGTGCATAATTTTCTGTGATATAAATGTGGCATTTCCCAGCAGAATTAAGTGTATTAAGATATGTATTAGAATTAAAATGCTTTAATTGAAAACTCACATAATTCCCCACAGGTTTAGGATGTTTCAGTGTGCCTGGGTTTTTATTCAAGGCATTCCCAGGAGGATTCAGGGGTCAAAGGCAATGATGTTATTTTCTACTTCGAGCGCATTAGGAGAATGGAGGTCAAATTTGATCCCTGTGTTTGGCTTTTTTTATTACTGCACACTGTTGAAATCTTTTTGACAAAGGTCATGCTATCTAAAACTATTTTAACATTTTCCTTCAAACTCCTTTATCGTCATCAGGGATAGTTCACCCAAAAATGAAATTTGTAATTTACTCACCCTCAAGTTATTCCAAACCTGTATAAATTATAGACTTCCATAGTAAAGAAGAAAAAATACTATGCATTTCAATGGGGACCAAAAATTCATACAGGTTTGGAACAAATGTTGGGGTTAACTTTAAACGACCAGTTACAACACTTTCCCTTCATGCACTCTAAGATCTTAAACATTATTAGTCGACTACCCTAATACAGACACTATTAATATTTCATAGAAAGCCTATAAAGAAAATAACACTGTAAATGAAATGCAGACTGATAAAGTCAGCTCTGTTCACTAATGGCTTCTCGTGCATCAGTCGTGGACTAAAGCAGAACCGCAAGGAATTTCTGAAGGCTCACTAAAAGAAAGCGTTAATGTTCTCTCTCTCTCCTTCTGCAACCCCCCAAAGAAATCCTGCCTGCTCTTCCCATTTCGGACGGGGGTGGGATCTACATTTTAAACGTCCTGTGTAGATTTAATACCTGGCCAATGTCCTGACTGTTCACTCTATCCCTGAATAATCGCCTGGAGAGGTTACTACTCACCTTGAGGAACTGTTTGACTCTTTTTAATAGGCTTCCTGAAAGACTTCAGGGTCGTGTTTTTTGGATACCGTTGCCCACAGGAGAGTGTGTACCTGTGTCATTACCTGAGGTGAGTGAAGCAGGCGTCTGGTGTGATTGTGTACAGGTGACGAGAGGCTTCCGTAGAGTCCACAATGGCCAATCCTGGAGAATTCAGAGGAAAATATCGTTTCTGTTGTTTTAATGGGTTTAATTGAGTTGTACGTGGAGTTGTTTAACGAACTGGAGAGTGACCTTCTAAAAAAATATATATTAATATATCATTTCGGAACAAATGTTTTAAATGGCAGTTGTGAAATGGTTAAACATATTAAATGTGAGCAACATTAGCCGGACAATATTTTCGCGCTATTTTACAGTCTCTTGTAATTTTCCCTGAGGAAAAAAAAAAACTTTTTTAAATTAATTAAATAATAATAAAATACCACATTTTAAATATATCAATGTTTTTAAATATAATATCAAATTCAGTCGATCTCAAATAAATAAATGTCTTAATTTAGGCAAGTTTTGAGAATGATGATGTACTTGTGGAAATAAATAAATGTCTGTCGCGATATTTAGTTAAAAATACACTTGATTTATTTAATAAATAATATCTATGTGTGTTCTTAAATGTTATGTGACCCATTTTCAAGATAATAGCATTGTTATATGGTCGCATCCCGTGCTACTTTTATAGCCTACCAGCGAAAAGTGCATTTGTTTAAAGTAGCTTATTAACATAATATTCATACAACATCTGCATTAGTATGCTGTGTGCACAGTTTGTAGTTTTTCTGTATCCATTAAACATTACAGTGTGCAGTATACAGCCAAAACACACTGGAATACTGTCTCCCACAATGCAATAGCCTTCTCTCAAGTGGAATATAAACTGCAACATTTATTTAATTGATGCCCTGAATAGTTGAATTAAATATGCAACATCTTGAGGTTATATGACTAATGTTTGAAACTTTTATTCTTGCATATTTTATAACTGTGACAGTAGTAGCCTACACTAGCCTACTCCATCCTGAACACAGCCAAGAGCTGAACGAATCTAAATATAGATCAGTAACAGACTGGCTGTGTCTGAAACTAGTGAGCCTACAACCTAAACAGCATTTCCACAATGCTGTCTAGGTAGGGTGCTCCCTTGGTTTTGGGACAGACCAGTGTTAAATGCTTTAGGTGCACAGTGGTTGGCTGGAGGCGAAACCGCTATTAGTAGCAAAGCGTCACATCTGCTTTCAATCCTACTTTAACAAGAAGTTGCTGTTAGTTAATCTGAAGCTGTCAGTCAATCTGCTTCGAAACAAACCACGCTTGCCATTTTTCCTCCATTAGCCCTCCTTCTTCTCTCTCACTACCTCACACTGGGTTTTTCTTTGGTCTGTCTGAGAGAAATGTTTACACTGCGATGCTTTAACCCATGGAGATCCCTTTGGGCTAGAGCTGGGATCTGGGAAGCTTAAACAGTTTTCCCAAATATACTCAGCACACTGGAAGAAATGTGCTGTCACTCTTCTTTTTTTTTTTTACTGCCTGTCACCTTTTCTCACTCCTCTGTTACTCTGAAACAGTCAATCTCTGGACTTTTTATTCTACTAAATTAAAATTTTTTTACCTCTGAGTCAACTTATACTTTGCTTAAAGAATATTGGTACCAAGATTAAGATTAGGAACATTTCCCCCACCCTTTCTCATGAATGTATATGAATAATAAATGCTGTTATTTTAAAATTGTAAAGCAGTAAATGTAGCATTTGTTGTACTGCCTTTCATTTATACTGAGAATCAATATTTATTTATTTTAATTAGTGATGTCAAATCGATTAATGGGGATTAATCGCATCTAACATAAGTTTGTGTTAATATAATATATGTGTTTGTACAAGAGAACCATGTTAACAATGGTGAACATTTATTTAAGAAAAAAACATGTATATTTGCCATAATTTCTCTGACAATTACTATAAAAATAAATAAAACAATATTTTTATTTATTATCATAAAAAAATCGTTTTAAAAATCCCCAAATTCTCATTAATGTAAAGCAGTAAAATGATTGTCAGATCGATTAACCGTATCTAACATAAAAATGTGTGTATATCAAAACGTGTCTGAGTTTAAACGCTCTTAATTTTATATATATGTGTGTTTGTGTTTCTTTGTGTGTGTATATATGTAATATATATATATACACACAGACATTACACGCATGTATGTGTACATTATATACATAAATGTATGATAGATGCGATTAATCGTGATTAATCAATTTGACAGTACTAATTAATATATATATAAAATATATATATATTAATTAGTGCTGTCAAATTGATTAATCGCATCTATTTATGTATATAATGTACACATATATACATGTATGTATGTAAATGAAGAGCGTTTCAACTCAGACACGTTTTGGATGTGTGTGTGTGTGTATATATATATATATATATATGTGTATATTATACACACTTTTATGTTAGATATGGTTAATTGCTATTAATCGATCTGACAACAATCATTTTAATGCTTTACATTAATGAGAATTTGGGGATTTAAAAAAAATATATATTTTTAATAATAATAAATATTATATAAATAATATTGTTTTATTTATTTTTACAGTAATTGTCAGGAAAATTATGGCAAATATAAATGATTTTTTTCTTAAATAAATGCCCACCATTGTTAACATGGTTATCTTTTTATATATTTTTTTTATTGTTAATCAATAAATACAAATATTATATAATAAATGATATAATCTAAATAAAATGTAGGAATTTCTTTCGCTTAAAAGAATGCCCACCATTGTAAACATGCATGTTTCTCTTTTATGATTTTTTTATATATATATATATATATTTTTTTTTTTAATCAATAAACACAAATATTATCTAATATAAATAAAAGATTAATAAAACTTTTTTTTTTTTTAAACAATGCCTAACATGTTTCTCGAAACTGACCTGTTTCTCTGTGTCCTTTCCTTTGGTCCTGCATTTGGTCAGGTGAACATCAGACGCTATGAAATCTTCATAAAGACCTGTACAGAGCCACTGCTGTTCATGCTTTACTTTAATATCTCCTTTCGCAATGTGACGACAGTATAACTCTCAAAGCTCGGTTGTAAGAAGACCTCTCCAATTCCAATAACCGTGTTATCAGCCTCATAGGGGTATTAGTAAATCTATATGCATGTTTGCTTCCAGAGATAGTCACCTGTACTCAGGTGCTGGATTCTCACCCCTCCCTCCACGTGGCAAGCAGTTACTGATACAAGTCAACACCGAATGAGACGTGAAGTCCAATAAGAATTAAATGTGGGTGACATTTATTGCCGATTATGTTGTTGGGAGAACATGGACACCAAACCATCTGGTTTTTAAGTTACTACCAACAAGCAAACAGGAATCATAGTTGAAAAGGATAAGTGATTTTACACAACTTGGTAGTCACATGGAATTTGCATCATTTCCAGATGCATGGCCTAAAATTGTGAAATGGGGGGTGTGTGTTCATTAAATCAGCAAATGCTTTACAAGGGTCTGCATGTTCTTCAAAGCCGGTTCACAATTGCAAAGTCAAATAACAGCACCTCTTTATATGTCTGCTAGATGTGCATAATGTAGGGTCATGGGCTGCCATCCAAATTCTCTGTAAACATTAAACAGCCACTTTAATCTTCTGAATTTATTGGGTGTCTGCCAGTATGATGTGTGTGTGACTGACCATACAGTGCTGAAATAATCAAAGCGCCTCCGCAGCTCGTACGCACACACTCAGAGCCTAATGTACACATATAGCACAGAAGGCTTCATTGTATTAGCACACAGGGGACTGAAGTCTACCTGGATGCCACTGCAACCGACAGAGTCTTCATCAAGGCTTAGAGAAACCACAAACCAGCACTGGTCATAGAGGTCACTGCAAATGAAGATTTCACGCTGAGGGTAGTATACACATAGATATGTATACCTAGATTCCCCATTAGCGACTGTTTCTATGGGCCGCTATACGTTAGCCGTCCGCCATTTTCGAACGGTCAAAACCTGTCATGAACACGCTTTTGTGAACATTCAAATCTTGGAATTAATTTTTTTTTTTTACTACTGAGTGACGACAGCATCTGAAGTGTTGACCGTTCTAAAATGGCGGCGTGTCGACGTGCCTGGAGCGGTCGAATGAGGCATCTACGTATACATATCTATGAGTATACAGGGATGCATGTGCAATATCTATTAAATTAGGGGGTCATTAGTTACTCACCCTCTTGGTATTTCAAATTTGTATGATTTTTATCTACCAAAGATGATGATAAAGCCGTGTATATTTTTCTCGCACTAATGTTAACAAATGAGAGCGTTCACATCAGAAGCTGCTATTCAAATGTTTGATTTAATTAAACATTTTTTGAAATTTAGTTTTTGAAAGAAGTCTCTTCTACTCACCAAGGCTGCATTTTTACAATTAAAAATACAGTAAAAACTCTACTATTATGAAATAATATTACAATCTTAAATAGATGTTTTCTGTTTGAATGTATTTTAAAGTGTAATTTATATCCTGTGATCAAAGCTGAATTTTCAGCATCATTACTCCAGTCTTGAGAGTCACATGATCCTTCAGAAATCATTCTAATGCTGCGTCCCAATTCGCCTACTTATACTACGACCTAAAAGTATGTACTCTTTTTGTGAAGAAAAAGTACATACTTTTGAGTGTGTAGCAGAAGAGTATGCAAGGTTTGGGACTACTTTGTCATCTTTAACGGACTGTGTCACTTAGTCACGTGCATCCCGCCACCGTTTAAACTGCCCAGTCAATCATCCTCAGTTAAAATCCTCCACATTCAAGTTAATTTCCTACCGTATCGGGGAGAAATTATGTTGATCTGCCATTCGTGGGTCTTTAAGAGACTTTCCTCATGTGTTTGCAGTTTAAATATAATGATGCATAATATTGAATAAATATTTTTTCGCCAGGTTAAATACTGATAATTGCCCACTCAAACCCTTTTATCTTCTCTACTTAACCGTCAGACTCGCACATCCGCCATGTTTGTAGTTTTTAACACTTTTTATCAGCGTTTGTAGTTCTAATCGAATCCTCGTCGAACTCGCAATGGGTTGTGGGCAATATCAGCCGTTAGAGTGTGCGTCGATCCGCACTTCGGATTCTGACCAGAAATAGTAAACCATCCGGGAATCTTTTGAATACTCAACATACTACGATTTGGGACATACCAATTATTTTTTCAAATACTATTTCGTACAGATAGTATGTGAATTGGGACGCAGCGTAATATGATGATTTGTGGCTCTAAAAACTTTTTTTTTTTTTAAATGTTTAATGTTAGAATCAGTTGTGTCTCAATATTTGTGTGGAAAATGTTTTATATATTTACAGGATTCTTTAATGAATAGAAAGAAAAAACTTTCGGTAACACTTTATTTTAGGGTTCAATTCTCACTATTAACTAGTTGCTTATTAGCATGCATATTAGAGCCCGATCACACGAAAATGCGTTTTAAATAATATGAGTGTGCAATGTCGTGGAATGAATTTTGGCGTGCATATGCTACGCAGTTTTTCGCGTTCATATGATTCGCACTTTATGCCGTATTATACGCATGAACCCCCCCAACCCCACCCTATCCAAGAGCGTGTCATTTACACGCCATAAAGTGCGTATCATATGCACGACATTGCACACTCGTACTAATGATACGCATTCTCATGTGATCATGTTGGATATTACTAGGATATGGCTGATTATTAGTACTTATAAGGCACATAGTAATGCCTTTTTCTGCATGACCATATTCTACATCCCTTAATCATACCCAATACCTAAACTTAACAACTACCTTACTATTAATAAGCAGTGGGGGTATAACGGTACACAAAACTGACGGTTCAGTACAGCAGGGGAGAGAAAACTAAATAAAAAATTGCCTGTCCTTAAATGAATTCAATTATAACTAAAAGTTTCTTAAAGATAAAAAAAATGATCTCTGCAAATGCTGTAAAGTGTAAACTATATAGGGAGCCTTACTTGCACATTACTGTAATATTAAAGGTTAACAGCAGAGCCCAAACTTATTAGCTTAAATTCAGTTGCTATTTATGTTTAGGTATAATAATCAACACTCAAATAACACATTGTGTGCAAACATGTAAACTTCACATAAGGCAGTTTTTGTATTAACTTCTAAATCTAATTATAAAATTGTTTTTACTTCAATTCGTTGTTGAAATATAATCATTAATATAATTTTCTTGACAGATTCTTTTAAACATACATTAAATAATCCAGACATCACTAACAGGTTCAGTAGAATATAATCAATATATAGGCTAATATTGTCACAATCACCAGTGAGAGTGCCCCTGATTACCACCAGAGGGCACTCCACCCCGGACTGTCACTCCATCACAAACTACATTACCCATAATCCTTTGCCCAGACTCATCATCACTCATTGTTTGCACCTGTGTCTCGTCACCTCATTACCTCATTACCCCAGCCTATATAAACCATGTTCACTCTATAACATACTGCTCTGACACAGAAGGTAGGGCATCCAAATGCAGCTTTATTAAAGGGTAATCCACACTCGTAGTCATCAAACAGGCAAGAGGTCATAACATGTAATCAGTCCAATAAGGCAAACAAGACAAGAGACAGGCAAGTGGGAAATCATGAACATGAAACATGGGAGAATGCTCAGAAATGCAGTATAGACAAACAAGACTTCACAGTGAATGACAGAGTGAACAAGGTTTTTATAGGCTGGGGTAATTGGGTAATTATGTGACGAGACACAATGAGTGAGTCCGAGCAAAGGATTATGGGTAATGTAGTTTGTGTTGGAGTGACAGTCCGGGGTGGAGTGCCCTCAGGTGGTAATCAGGGGCACTCTCACTAGTGATTGTGACAAATATAGAGCATATACTTAGGGAAAGAGTTGATTTCTCTAGTGAACTAACAGCTGTGGACACTGAATGACTTCTGAGGTAAATGTGATGCTGCGTGACATTGTTCTCAAGATGTTTTCACCACTGAAACACTGAGCGATTACACAACATATGATACGCTTCAGTAAGTTGTAATGTATCCTCTACATGCCTTCAGCTGTTGATTCATGTGACTTATTCTTTAGGAAGAGATGATCATGTTCACTCGTGCGCCACCACTTGAACTACACCGTGATCCATCACGTCACATTAAAGAGCGTCAAAACGGCATTTATCGATTTAATTTCGTGATAATGGACTGAATACTTAATATATTCGTGATTTAAGTGTGTGCCGCGTGTAAAACAAGCTGACTGTTAGATTGCATTCGGTACACACCATAAACCGTAAAAAAATATGGACGACGTGTCTTCACTACCTTCCACTGAAGAAAAGTGAAGCCGCCGACGTCTGAATATGGCGCTGACATCTTGCGCAGATTTGGGACGGAGTCTGTGTAGTAGAGGCGTGATATCAAAAGCCCACCCACACTTTCGCAGATGAAGAACAATCCATTATGTCGGTGTGAAATCAACAGTTATGAAAATGTAGAAATTAAAGCTAGTGACAACTTCACTCTGAGAAGCCGTCAGTCTCAGCTGTCAATCATGACGTCACACCCCTCGTTTTTATAGCATCAAATAACTACCTACAACTAAACTTAAAAAACACGTGAAATGAAATCATCATGATAAAAACTGCCTACAATGACAGAAACTAGGGATGCACCGGTTGACTGGCCAAAAACCGGAACCGGCCGGTTTTTGCTTCTAGCGCGCGATCGGCAACCGGTTTTCTTTGCATTTTTCTGCCGATTTTTCCGGAAGTGCGCCCGCGTGCACATACGCGCCTATATTGCAATCATTCGCGAACATGTCACTTGTGTGTTACAAATGGAAACTGGAGAACTGAGGGAAGAGACGAGATGCTAAAGGGAATGAAGAGCCGCTTTCCTGCGCGAGCTTCCCTCTCCGCCTGCACAAGCGCAGATAATGAGCGTTTGTTCAGCTCAGCTTCTCACGTGTTGGATCGGATGAGAACGAAACAGACTAACTTGTGACAAAGCCGAAATACTTCTTTTTGTAGCCTAAAGAAGAACATGCATGCACTTTTGAAATGAAATACTATCAGTTCTGTAGCCTATGATCATTTTTATTTTACCTTAAAATTACAGTGACTTAATTTGATTTAAAAAGCACCTGCTGTAGCATCTTAGTTTTTTTCGTTGCACTAAACATTATTTGATTTAACATTTTGAACAATGATATACTTTGGTTTTATTTAATTTCACTGGTAAATACTATTTTTCTTTACACTGAATTTAAAAACAAATGCTGATTTAAGTAACATCTTTGTTTGGATTGCAGAATATGCAGTTGTTGCCTTTAATTTCACCTTTCAGCCTTTTAATTTCCAATTCAATGTCCCGTTAATTTCAGATTGCGGACTTTTTTTCATTAGCCAAAAGCCAATTTATCCTGTTAAATACCAAATAAACATCTTGTTCATGTATACTTTCGTTCTTTTATTGTGTAAAAAAATAATAATCGGAAATCGGTATCGGAATCGGCCAGTTTTATTGAAAAAAAATCGGAATCGGCCATGTAAAATCATGATCGGTGCATCACTAACAGGAACCAACTTTGGGAAAAAATAATTTGAAGTGTAATTTGATTGTTTAGTTTTTCTCGCATCCCTTAGAATTAGGGCTGTGCGATATTGAAGAAAAATGCGATGTCCTTGTTAAATATTGCGATACGATATTGCTTTAAGTGTGTAAAATCTATTTCTTTCCCCAACTGATATCCTTCACTTAAAGCATAACCGACTGTGTTTACATGAATACTCATCAAGACAGCCATTTTGACATAACTGTGTGTGTATTTGACAGTTCGAGTGTGTAACAAGACACGAAAAAAAGAACTGTGTGTGTGTAAGACAGCACGAGACTGCAAGGAGTTGTTTTTCGCAAGTTATTGTATTTAATAACTCTTTTTAACATCAAGCAAGTCACATAAGTAACAGTCGTGTGCCCAGTCTGTTCTCTGCTATACGCGTCGACCTAAAATGTACACTTTTCACAATGTTGAAGTAGCCTATTAAAATCATTCAGATATTGCGTGCCCTTGCGATATGTACATTTGCGATATTTCGATATATTGCACAGCCCTAATTAGAATACACGGAGGGGCAGGGTTTATGAGTTATACTGGGACCAGCCACCTGGGGCCGATCGAGACGTTTTGCCTTCAGTTTTTAACATGAGTGCGGGAGGCTTGGTACACACGTGCACTGTACCTGAAGCCCCGTACCGAAGCGGTCCGGTATGAATACATGTACCGTTACACCCCTAATAAGCAGTAAATTAGGAGTTTATTGAGGCAAAAGTCATAGTTAATAGTGAATATGTGTTCCCCTTCCTAAAGTGTTACCAAACTTTCAATTTGATCTGTTTCGTTTGTAACAATATACATGTTTTACTGTCACTCTTGATCAGTTTAAAGTGTCCTTCTGAGAAAAAAAAGATAACACTTTATTTTACAGTTCAGCACTATGTACTTATTATTTCCATTATTTCCAAAAACTGGTTTATAACTATAGGTACTAACACTGAACCAATCCCTAAACCTAACCTTAACCCATCTAGTTACTTTTTATTACTAGTAACTACACATACTGTAAAATAAAGGGTAACCAAAAAAAAAGCTTACTTGCCTCAAACTTTTGAACAGTAGTGTATGGTCTTAAAATGAAATTTGAGAGCTATGACAAAGATTATTAGCAAATAAAAGCTTAAATTGGTGTCTCTTCCTCTCATAAAGCTTTCATGGTTTCAAAAAATGTAATGCAATATAGTGCAAATGTCGTATGGACAACTTTTATGGTGCTTTTGTGGTGTGGAATGACATAGCTAAGTTTATACTAATACAAATGAAGATTTTAAGTTAAATGTATGAATTAGTGTACAATTAAAATGTATGAGTACAAAATAAAAAAAAAATCAGTTCTGCTTACTTAAAGTTTGAATTTACTAACTGATTGCCTCAATTGTTTACGAGTTTTTCCAACTTGAGGGACCAAATTAAAATTTTTTGATTATTTCTGTAAGCATATCAGCTTCAACTTTGCAAATTGTACTGAAAATTCTGTTTTTAATTGAATGGATATGAATGCAGCACAGCAGTAATCTGTCTGGCTATTTATCTGCTGGGTTCAAAGACAGTAAAATTCATGCCAAACCATGACACACTCCACCATTGTGTGTCCCTCTGATAGTGATAACCCTTATCGGGCCCTTGGAGAGGCAAATTTCTTTTAAAGTCAAAGTGACTGACAGCATGCCATTTACAGCAATGTCCCAGACGCAGTTATTTTCCAGTAATTACTTCACACAGCGTTTGAACTCGGAGCCTGTGTTGATGCGATCGGCCCAAAAGTCTATTAACTCTTCCATGTTAACGGCCTGTTTAGAAGTGCTGCTGTGGACCATCTGTTTGGTGACGCCGTTTTATTGCAAGCTCAGACTGGAATGTATGGCTTCCTTTTAAAGCACAGATTTCCCATTTCTTTCTCTTCTCCACCTACAGCCAGTGGGATTTTTACGGCGAGATTGGGCCTTCGTCGACGAAACATGACACGTGTGTTGGTGTATGTTGGTGTGCTAATAGCCATAATGGCTGCGACAGAAGCAAGGCCTAAATCAGGTTGGTTAAACCGCTGTTATAACACTAATAACTCAATCTTGACAGGAATGTTTGTAGACACTACCTCAGAGTCTGCTGATTACACTAAGCATTTAGTGGTCGCACCAATTGTGTTGGTGTTGGCAAATCAGATGGCCATTGTAGAGCTTGTTTTTTATCAGCTCTGTGGTTCAGGAGCAAGATTTCACATGCAAAGCTAACCCAAAATGTATTATATTAACATGAACTGCATTGGCTCAATGTGCAAAATGATTAACCCATAAGAACCCGTACCTATTTCTCCTTATGGGAAAATTATGGGGCATATAAAACAGGCTTAATGGACCACTTGTAACCTGTTTCTGCAGTTGTTTTGGAAATACAACCCCTCCTTGTGAAAGATCTGTAATGTTACATATATGTGGCATTGGGCGTTTATGATCATTTTTAATGTTACATAAATGTTACATTGGGCCTATATTTCTCAGTTAAAAAAAAAACCATTTTATCAGTTTTTTGCTAAATAGCAGTTTTTTTTGTTTATTTTCTTTTCCACAACATGTATCAAAATTACGCATATTATTCAAAATTATTAACGAAACATATCAAGCCATGGACGGATCTTCCAACACTTATCCCCTACTAGCCGATTTTACGAATCATTGTTGTTGAAATTTAGTACATGCTAGTAGAGTCTGAAAACGGTTGCATGACATGTTGTCAGCCACAATGGGACCTTTTTCCCAAGTATGCACAATTTCCTGGTATTTGGGGCAGACCCATGTACAGATCAATACCAATCAATATTTCCATTTCTTTAACAGTGCTGTTAACATTCTTCTGAGTTCCAGATTTGACATAACACATAGAGAAAGTATATAACACTAAAAAATAATTGAAACAGCTCAATTATTTTGAGCAGCTCATTAACGTTTTTCTTAATGTGACAAATGTTTTAAGGTTAATAAACTGTTTTAAGGTTAACAGCCCGATGTGACACACTCACCTAAAGGATTATTAGGAACACCATACTAATATTGTGTTTGACCCCCTTTCGCCTTCAGAACTGCCTTAATTCTGGCATTGATTCAACAAGGTGTTGAAAGCATTCTTTAGAAATGTTGGCCCATATTGATAGGAGAGCATCTTGCAGTTGATGGAGATTTGTGGGATGCACATCCAGGGCACGAAGCTTCCGTTCCACCACATCCCAAAGATGCTCTATTGGGTTGAGATCTGGTGACTGTGGGGGCCATTTTAGTTCAGTGAACTCATTGTCATGTTCAAGAAACCAATTTGAAATGATTGGAGCTTTGTGACGGTGCATTATCCTGCTGGAAGTAGCCATCAGAGGATGGGGACATGGTGGTCATAAAGGGATGGACATGGTCAGAAACAATGCTCAGGTAGGCCGTGGCATTTAAACCATGCCCAATTGGCACTAAGGGGCCTAAAGTGTGCCAAGAAAACATCCCCCACACCATTACACCACCACCACCAGCCTGCACAGTGGTAACAAGGCATGATGATCCATGTTCTCATTCTGTTTACGCCAAACTCTGACTCAACCATCTGAAATCGAGACTCATCAGACCAGGCAACATTTTTCCAGTCTTTAACTGTCCAATTTTGGTGAGCTAGTGCACATTGTAGCCTCTTTTTCCTATTTTTAGTGGAGATGAGTGGTACCCGGTGGGGTCTTCTGCTGTTGTAGCCCATCCGCCTCAAGGTTGTGTGTGTCGTGGCTTCACAAATGCTTTGCTGCAGACCTCGGTTGTAACGAGTGGTTATTTCAGTCAAAGTTGCTCTTCTATCAGCTTGAATCAGTCGACCCATTCTCCTCTGACCTCTAGCATCAACAAGGCATTTTGGCCCACAGGACTGCCGCATACTGGATGTTTTTCCCTTTTCACACCATTCTTTGTAAACCCTAGAAATGGTTGTGTGTGAAAATCCCAGTAACTGAGCAGATTGTGAAATACTCAGACCGGCCCGTCTGGCACCAACAACCATGCCACGCTCAAAATTGCTTATCACCTTTCTTTCCCATTCTGACATTCAGTGTGGAGTTCAGGAGATTGTCTTGACCAGGACCACACCCCTAAATGCATTGAAGCAACTGCCATGTGATTGGTTGATTAGATAATTGCATTAATGAGAAATTGAACAGGTGTTCCTAATAATCCTTTTGGTGAGTGTATATGGCACGCCTAGGTGTGTAGGGATACGATAGGCATGTTACGGGTGGGTTTTAGTGAAGCGCTGCGGAGCTTCTTGTCCAAAGGTGGAAATGCAGCGTCGGTTTTGGGCTCTGTGCTACAGGTCCAAGGCTATTAGCCCAGCCCGGCCCGCCAATGGAAAAGTGGCTAATTAAACCATTTGGGTGTTCCCTAAAGAATATTTCAGTGATCAGTTCATAAAATAACACTTTTTTTCTTAGTGTCCAGATTATTTTAGTAATCTATTAAACCTTATAAAGAACCTTTTGTGCACTGGAAAGGTTATATGGATGTTAAGCATTCTTTATGCTACCATCAATGCCAATAAAGAATCTGTTCTTGTTTTTCTCATAGTTCTGTCAATATTGTCATTTGTGTGGGTTTTAATTCTATTTTCCAACATTTTACAGCTGAACCAAAGTGTAAATCTGGCCCGGTTGACCTTGTGTTCATCATCGATGGCTCCCGTAGTGTTCGCCCCCATGAGTTCGAGACCATGCGCAAGTTCATGATTGACATCATCCATGAGCTGGACATTGGCCTGGAATCTACAAGAGTTGGTGTGGTCCAATACTCCAGCCAGGTCCAGAACGTCTTCTCCCTCAAAGCCTTCAGCAAGCCAGAGCAGATGGTCAAAGCTATCAACGAGATCATTCCATTGGCACAGGGCACTATGACCGGCCTGGCCATCCGTTATGCCATGAATGTTGCCTTCTCTGCCGAGGAAGGTGCCCGTCGTAACGTTCCCCATGTAGCTGTTATCGTGACGGACGGTCGCCCTCAGGACCGCGTGGCCGAAGTGGCGGCTGCGGCGAGAGAGTCTGGGGTTGAGATCTACGCCATTGGTGTCGCCAGGGCCGATATGACATCACTGCGAGCAATGGCATCACCACCGTTTGAGGATCACGTGTTCCTTGTGGAGAGATTTGACCTTATTCACCAGTTTGGGCTTCAGTTCCAAGACAAGCTTTGTGGTAAAGTGTTCCTCCATGTGATATATGTTCAAGAACCTCAGTGAATGAATTGAGGTTTTCCTGAGCAATAACAAAAGATATACAGGATTGTTTGAAAGTTTGGGGTTGGTAAGATTGAAGTGCCTTGAAACCGGCTGCATTATTCAATGCGTTGACGTAATTTCCACTGAAACAGGAAGACAGGGCGGGACATATCGAACAGCTCTGCCCCTTTATGAAATAGCCAATACCATTTAGTTTATATCAGAGCTCGATCACATGATCCGCTCTGTGCTCTTGTGTCTCTGGACCGGAGCTGCAGCAGTTCATGTGACATTACCGTGAAACCAGACTTCATTCGACCCCAATGAAATCGTCTGAATCATTCCCTATCCCTTATACTATATAGTGCACTGTCTGATCGTTCCCTATCCCCTATATAGTGCACTGTCTGAAATCATTCGCTATCCCCTATACTATATAGTGCACTGTCTGATCGTTCCCTATCCCCTATATAGTGCACTGTCTGAATCGTTCCCTATCCCCTATATAGTGCACTGTCTGATCGTTCCCGATCCCCTATATAGTGCACTGTCTGATCGTTCCCCATCCCCTATATAGTGCACTGTCTGATCGTTCCCCATCCCCTATATAGTGCACTGTCTGATCGTTCCCTATCCCCTATATAGTGCACTGTCTGATCGTTCCCTATCCCCTATATAGTGCACTGTCTGATCGTTCCCTATCCCCTATATAGTGCACTGTCTGATCGTTCCCTATCCCCTATATAGTGCACTGTCTGATCGTTCCCTATCCCCTATATAGTGCACTGTCTGATCGTTCCCTATCCCCTATATAGTGCACTGTCTGATCGTTCCCTATCCCCTATATAGTGCACTGTCTCATCGTTCCCTATCCCCTATATAGTGCACTGTCTCATCGTTCCCGATCCCCCATATAGTGCACTGTCTGATCGTTCCCTATCCCCTATATAGTGCACTGTCTGATCGTTCCCTATCCCCTATATAGTGCACTGTCTGATCGTTCCCTATCCCCTATATAGTGCACTGTCTGATCGTTCCCTATCCCCTATATAGTGCACTGTCTGATCGTTCCCTATCCCCTATATAGTGCACTGTCTGATCGTTCCCTATCCCCTCTATAGTGCACTGTCTGATCGTTCCCCATCCCATATATTGTGCACTGTCTGATCGTTCCCTATCCCCTATATAGTGCACTGCCTGATCGTTCCCCATCCCCTATATAGTGCACTGTCTGATCGTTCCCTATCCCCTATATAGTGCACTGTCTGATCGTTCCCTATCCCCTCTATAGTGCACTGTCTGATCGTTCCCCATCCCCTATATTGTGCACTGTCTGATCGTTCCCTATCCCCTATATAGTGCACTGCCTGATCGTTCCCCATCCCCTATATAGTGCACTGTCTGATCGTTCCCTATCCCCTATATAGTGCACTGTCTGATTGTCCCCTATCCCCTATATAGTGCACTGTCTGATCGTTCCCGATCCCCTATATAGTGCACTGTCTGATCGTTCCCGATCCCCTATATAGTGCACTGTCTGATCATTCCCTATCCCCTATATAGTGCACTGTCTAATCGTTCCCTATCCCCTATATAGTGCACTGTCTGATCGTTCCCTATCCCCTATAGTGCACTGTCTGATCGTTCCCGATCCCCTATATAGTGCACTGTCTGATCGTTCCCTATCCCCTATATAGTGCACTGTCTGATCGTTCCCTATCCCCTATATAGTGCACTGTCTGATCATTCCCTATCCCCTATATAGTGCACTGTCTGATCATTCCCTATCCCCTATATAGTGCACTGTCTGATCACTGTAGAGCATTTGATTGGACGGAAAATCTGATGAGACACTGAAGTGCGATGTCATCAGAATCATTGATCAATATTGGCGGAAGTGGGATACTGTACATTTTGAATGCCACTCAAAATAGCCATGGACTTCCATAGTCAAATTCTTAAATCTGATGCTAAATGTAAGCACATGAATGCTGTTGCTTTTATGCCCCTGATCGTGAACGCTATGGTGTAGTTTTTCCTGCTTTCATGTGTGCATTGTGTTTGCAGTGAAGGACTTGTGTCTGGAGTCAGATCATGGCTGTGAGCAGATCTGTGAGAGCTCGCCCGGGTCCTTCCACTGTCTGTGTCTGCCTGGATACACACTCCATGAGGACGGCAAGACCTGCACGCGTGTGTACCCTTACAGATGACACATCACAGAAGTATGACATAATTATCATTGCAGTGGTGCTCAACAGGTGTGTGTGTGTGTGTGTGTGTGTGTGTGTGTGTTGCAGCCATTGATCTCTGTGCCGAAGGGAAGCATGATTGTGAGCAGATCTGTATCGCTTCACCTGGGTCGTTCACGTGCGACTGTAACACAGGATACACACTCAACGACGACAAGAGAACTTGCACAAGTTAGTGATGCACGTGCTCAGTGATATTTTTGGTTTCTGAGCTACTTTTGTTGTTGTTGTACAGTTTGAGATGACTAGTGAAAATACTTATATTTTATGACCAAAATGTACATTATCTGCATTACAAATTGAGTGAAATGTAAAATTAACTGTATTACTTAACTTAAATGCAAACCTAAAGATCCCAAAGATTTCTCTCCTGTATATACATATTTTCTTATTGAAAATAAGTATTATTTAAATAATATTACAGTATTTAATCATGTTTTGAATCAGTTTTCATTTTAATTTTAGTTTAAGTTTTAGTAATTTTGCTACGTGGTTTTTGACATTTTATTTATTTTTTTATATTTCTATTTAGCTTTAATTATGTATTTCTAGGAAGCCCCTAATGGTGCGTTCACACCGGATTTACATGTTAAGTCATGCAAAGACGCGAATAGACATTCTGCGGCGTGATTTGCGCAAATGACGGCACGAATTGAGCGTTTGATGCGTGATTCGCGCGAATGGCGCAAGTTGAAAAATCTGAACTTTGGCCAATCAGGAGCTTGCTCTAGTAGTGACAACAATGAGGACAAAATCATATGTGGATACCCGGAGCTGTACGATACATCTTCGTACTTTATAGAAACAGGAATAAAAATGATCTTGCTTGGAAGAAAGTGAGTGAGGAGGTCGGACAATCTGGTAAGTTGTAAAAAACACTCTTTACTCAATTTGAGCTATACATCAGGTGATTTCAGGGTGATTGGGACACTTTTTACCATTGAGATGACTTGGGAAAAGAGTCACCCTGAATTCCCCCTATTGAGACTACAAGCTAGTTAAAGCCGACAAATTGAGATTATTCGCCGTATTTTAAAACAATCCATGTCAGCCATTTCACAACGAGATGAGCCGCTGGCAGAAGCCCCTCCCATGACGTGTGAAGTGAATGTCACGCGCGAATAAAGCGAATAAACTAAGCGCGAATAACGCAATTTATTCGCAGAAGTCGCGTCTAGTGTGAACGCACCGTTAAGAGACATGGTGGTGGAAAAAATATTTTTCAAAGCTTTTCTCAATCTCTCGCAAATATATATATTTTTCTCTCGCAAAACCTGTTCGGACAAACACTTCCTGTTTAATGTCTCGCTGGCGGTGTTTCAGACAGCTCCATGCGTTAACAATAGAGCGGTGCACAGAGTTTTATTTTGAACTTAAACAGGAAGTGTTTGTCTGAACTCACAGAAGGTTTTGCGAGAGAATGCAAAAGTCTTGCAAGAGAATCATAGACTGTAAAAAAAAAACATGGACGTAGTGTCCGTGACATCACCCGTAGATTTCTGAAGAGCATTTTTGAAGCCTAAAGTCGGCAGTCGCCATCTTGGCAGCGCGTCACTCCCGGATAACCGAAAATGGGCAAAGAGACAGGACGTGGGTGGAGCTGAAGTGCCTGGTTGCTGAAACCAGCAGTGGCGATCCACCTGTCACTCAAGTGGCCACGCCCTTAATTATGCCGAACTTTAAGGCTTAATATAATTTAAACGGATGAGTTATAAAAAAAAGTTGTCATGAAGGGCAAAATTAGTCGTATAGACCAAAACCACTTTTTGTACCAGGCTGTAAACATGTTTTTTTTCTGCTGTAAAGTTGGGCATTTTAACATGGGGGAGATACAGATTTGTCTCCCTTTTGGAGCCTGTCTCTAGTGGCCCGTCGATGAATTGCAGTTTAAGTCACTTCCGTGTTTGATTCAAGAGAGACCGCTGGAGGTTGCCGCTTGGAGAGCGTAACGTTTAAAAAAATATTTTGTCCACCACCATGTTGGGGATTTTAGTACTTTAACTGCCAAAGCAATTTTAAGTTTGACATCTAATGTTATTTATTCAAATAAACAAAAACATGTTTGAATTGGTTACACTTTATATTACAGTGTAGTTACCCAAGAAAGTACTGGGTAATACAAGGTAACCACATGGGTTAAGGTTATGTTTAGGGAAAGGTTCAGGGTTAGTACCTAGTTATTGCAATTACTACAAGTACATAGTATGCACATGCGGAACAGGACTAATATAAAGTGCTACCATTTTAGTTTTAGAGTAATTCCTGCTTCATTCCGTGTTGTTAACTAACATATCAAAACGAATAGATGGCCTAAAATCCAGAAAGCTCCAATATTGATATCATGGGGTCTTTAACACCTGATTTCTCTCACTCTTCTCTGCCCATTATAGTGATCGACTACTGCTCGTTTGGGAATGATAGCTGTCAGCACAAGTGTGTGAGTGTCCTCAACGGTTTTAACTGTCGCTGTGACGAAGGATACTCACTCAACGATGACCTGAAAACCTGCAGAAGTTAGTGAGAGCACCCAGGACACACATATTTCCTCCCCGCATTTACTGCACTTTTTAAAATGAATATGCAATACACAGTTGATGCTGTATGTGACTTATTAGTATTCCATACTGATTGTACCATAGTAATACAGAGCAGGTGATGTAAAACAAGCAGAAATAAGAAATTTGTTGGATGTTTGCATAGTCGCTCTCTAGCAGTGTTGGGGGAAGTTACTTTGAAAAGTAATGTATTACAATATTGTGTTACTCCCTTAAAAAGTAACTAATTAAGTTACTTAGTTACTTTTTAAGAAAAGTAATGCGTTACGTTACTTTTGCGTTACTGGGCTGGGCTTGTTTTTGTTTATAACAAAAAAGTTATATTTTTGTGAAACGGTAAAGACCTCTTCATACCAAATTTGAAATAAGCCCCAGGCTGAGGTAAAAATGCGAATTCACGCATGAACAGTAGAGGGCGCAGCTCTGCTGTGCTGCCATTCTGGATAATTAAAGAATAGGACTCGGGAGAATGTTTTACTAATAAAAAAAAAATTTCTAGTAATTTTCATCATCAAAGGACAAGACATTGGTAAATTAAATATAAAGGTAGATTATGCATAAAATAGTTGTTTTATTTAACATTTAATTATTGGAGGTTTGCATAGTACTCTGATTTTGCATTTGACTGATTTTATTCATTTTGAGGAGTACAGAATCTTTATTGTGCAAGTGAGATAAAATAAATTTAGTCTGGAACTACAATAACCATCATGTTTACACACACGCCTCTGCACTTGTTTTTCTCAACATGGGGGCAGGAGAGCTAATGTCAGTCAAATTAATGTGAAAAAGTAACTTGCGTTACTTTTTTGTTGTAAATTTGAAAAGTAATGCGTTACTTTACTAGTTACTTGGAAAAAGTAATATTATTACGTAACTCAAGTTACTTGTAATGCGTTACCCCCAACACTGCTCTCTAGTATAGCCAAAAGCAAACATAAATGCGATGAATCTTGCATGTGTTTATTCCCATCACTGAAGTGTCATGCTTTTGTCTGCCTATTTCAGTGATCGACTACTGTTCGTTTGGGAATGATAGCTGTGAGCACGAGTGTGTGAGCGTGCTTCAGAGTTTTTATTGCCGCTGCCGTGAAGGATACACACTCAATGAGGACGAAACAACGTGCACAAGTTAGTGAGGGCAACGGATACACACACAATTCACATATGAACCCACAACACTACAAGCCTATAATTACATGCTAGACATAGACATTATCCTTACTAACATGTTTCAAGCACATGGAGCAGTCTCTAATGCAAAGAGAAAGTTTGCAATGTCATTACAGCTTCCGCATGGCTGCATTATGCTGCTATAAAGCACACGCTACTTATCTATCCACTTGCTGCTGTTGCCAGCTGGTTAAGCCTCTGAGTGTTTTAGTATTTCAGCTTCTAGTTCCACACAGACTTTATAGTAACTGTAAAAACAGCCAAACAATCTTATCAGCAGTATGGGAAAGCTAATTTATTAGCTTATAGATTAGCAAGCTACAGTTTTAAAGGAGTACAGTCAAAATACTTTTTGTTAGCTGTGCTACAAGCTACTAGCAAAAAGTAGCAAGAAGTAGTTATCTGGAACTAAACTATTTGTAAACAATATCTTTAAATTAGTGCTGTCAACTCTAACGCATTAACACACGTGGTTAATATTTTTGTTTAACACATAAAAAATATTTAACGCAGCCGCTTTTTTCCTGTCATAATTTGGCTAGTGTTACATGATCACGCTCTTATTCATGCAACATGCTTTTAAACCATTCAAGCATGACAAGACAGAAGAGAACGGGCTGACTGTGAATGTCCTGACTATGACACACACAGAACAGACATTCCCATAAGAGCTTCTTAAATGAGTTCAATAACGTCTTGAATGAACTTAAACAGTTGTGAGGAAATGAGATATGTGTGTGACAGCATCAGATCCGCATCATGTTCGGCAGCGGCAGATCTTAAAATGACAGCAGCCTAATAAACCAGTCGCTGTGATTCTGTCATTAATGTTCATCACGGAACAAAGATAACAGAGAAAACTGTAGCTTTAATAAGGATTCATCTATATTTAATTTATAATTTATGCAGTTAAGACTGTAAAGTGTTTGATAACTTTATTATCAAACACTTTCTGTATAGTGGACCTCATTCATAAAACTTTCCCAAATATATGAGCAAATTCGGAGTAATTTGCATGTAAAATGGACCTTTATGAAAACTCTCCTTCAGATTCACAAACGCTACGTATACCACGGAATCGGTAGTTAAACGTGTGTATGTTAATGAATTCCAAACATTCGTAAATGGGGCGCGCGTGCACGCTCATTCATAATTAGCATAATCCCCGCCCCCTGAGTTACAACTGCAAATGACGTGTGCAGGAACACTGTGGAATCTTCTGGACTTCTTTCTCAGGTTTGGCTTCAGTATATTGCATAAATGATAAAGAGACTAACTTACCATGTGCCTAGCAATAAATATTCAATTATGGTGTGTCCACCAAAGCATTTTTAGCCAGCTAAATAACGCCTGGTGCTCTTCTGAAATGGCCAGCTGGTGGCGCTTTGCAAGTGCAGTGTTTTTCCATGTGAGATACTTTGATTGCTATGAATGATACAGAATATCCATGGCAGTAATGTGTTACTAGCATCTCATTTAGAAGAATATTACTGAATATAAAAATGCAGTAAAAAGCAATATTAACTTCTCCATTGTTGTTCAGTCGGTGTACAAGATGATTGGTCGGTGTAGTAATTGTCCCGCCCTCCTCCACTGTGATTGGACGGCCGGGTAAAAAGTGACAGTGACGAGTGCTGCCTATTACCCAACGTTGAACAGTAAAAAAAAAAGAAAAAAGACAGGGCAAATCAACTCTTGAAATATTATTATGGTACATAGTACATCAAAATGCAATGTCATCAGTTTGCCTAATTTAAAACACTGAACGCTCAAATGTTTTACGCACCATTTACACATGGTAGGGAGCAGGTGTACTTTTGGTACTTTTTCTTTTGTACCAACTAACATTTTGAAAATATTGAATTCAAAAATTTACGCCAGAACGGCTTTACGAACCGTTTACACACAAATTCCTTCTGCTTGTGTTTCTGGTTTGAAGTAGGGATGAGACGAGGACTCAATCGCAGGAGAAATGATGGGCTTTATTATTAAAAAATAGAACAAAACACAAACAAAAACTACCCCGAGGGGGAAAACATAACAAACAACAGACTTTACTTCTTGACTTGACTTGACTTGACTTTACTTTACTTGACTTGACACTGAGCAGGGAAACATGAGGTATGTTCAACAGGTAACGGTTGACGACGATCCAGCCAAGGACTGCAAACACAAGGAGAATAAATAGGGAGCAAACCAAAGAGGGTAACGAGGGAAGACAGGTGGGGTAAATGAACCAATAATCAGGAAACAAGGTGGGCGGGGTTAGACAATAGACAAGAGCACATGGCACAAAGATACACTTGACAAGACATGTGCTCACACCAAACGTGACATGAACATGCAGCTAATGAGAACTCATGTTCACACAGAACATGACAACATAAAAGCACACAACACAACGCATGGACAGAAGAGAGCACACTCACACGACAAGACAGAGTGCACAAGAACAAGCAAATGCTCATTCTGTGCGCTCACAACAGAAGACAAACACATGGAGCATGAATATCCGAATCCCAACACAAAACCAAACTAGACCGAAGTGCTGGGATCCGAACACCACAGCCCACACAGAAAACTCACAAGGACAGAAGAGCATGCATGCTCAAAGCTGCGCGCTCACACAAGACAAGACAAACAATACAGGAGAGTCAGGGCTCTGTCACAAAACCATGAATAAACTAGACCGAAGTGACAGAACCCTGACAGTTTCATGAATGAGGCCCAATGATTATATATGAAGGCCACAGGTCAATATGACATTTATTTTAATGGGTTTATGTGAAGATTGTTTTAAGTTCACTTAAATTAAGTTGTTACAGCCTAATAAATGTTGAAATTGATAGATTTCAATTATTCTGTAATGTTGAATGTCTATCATTAATGTTCAGAGACATCAGTATCAGTGATACCGGCCTTCATTCATAAAAATGCTATTACAACAAATATTATGTGCGATTAATTAGTTAATTCTTTTTTTACCGATTGACAGCACTACTTAATAGATATGATTTTTCATGCTACACTGCATCTTGTCGGAAAAAGTAGCTTTGTTACTGGAAAAGCTAAACTGTGAACCGAAGGCAGTTAAGCTAAGTTATCTCTGACTGAAGCTAGTTGCACATGCACATTGTTTTTGCAGCTTAACACAGCTTGTATGTCACCTTTTGATGTGGTTTATTTGCTCTTCCTGCTTTGCCAAAGCTTTCTAACTCTTCTCTGCCCGTTCCAGTGATTGATTACTGCTCATTTGGGAATGATAGCTGCGAGCACGAGTGTGTGAGTGTGCTCAACGGTTTTCACTGCCAATGCAATGATGGATACTCGCTCAACGGTGACAAGAAGACCTGCACAAGTTAGTGAAGGCCATCGTCAATTTGTACATTCACTAATTAAAAATTAATTCCGGTGTACTTACCTAAGAAAGCACTGGGTAATGTAAGGTAACTACATGGGTTAAGGTTAGGTTTAGGGGTAAATTAGTACCTAGTTATTACAATTACTATAATAAGTATGCATGGACATGGGGAACAGGACTGTAAAAGAAAGTGCTACCGGAATTCCTTCTTAATTGTCTACCATCAGTATTGGGATAACCCATTGCTAAATTGCAAAGATGCTAGATTGAACACCAACAGATGTGGATCCCATAGGGTCTAATATCCTTCCTCTCACTGCTGTCTGTTCTTTCTCAAAGCTTCTTTAATTATTGTCTTCAAGATTTAGCCGTTGACAGCCTCTACACAAAACCCTTTTGTTTTCCCTCCAAAACAGTAAAAGTACCCAATGTGAGCATGTGATGGCCAAAACAAGACGAATGGTAGACAATTGAGAAACAATTAGAAGGAAACTTAACTTAAAGCATCTAAACGCTGTAAAGCACACGTAAATGAGATTAATTGGCCATATTCTGCACAGAATGTCATATACTTGTATTATAATCCATCTAATCCATATTTAGTGATCGATTACTGCTCGTTTGGGAATGATAGCTGCGCGCACGAGTGTGTGAGTGTCCTCAAAGGCTTTCACTGCCTTTGTAACGATGGATACTCGCTCAACGATGACAAGAAGACCTGCACAAGTTAGTGAAGGCAGAACGTCATTCTGCTCACAATCTACCTTCCTTAAAAATCAATTCCCTGACCATTTTTCAATTGTTTACCATTAATATTTCGGCCATTGATTGCTAGCTTGTAAGTTTTTCTAGTTTGAACACTTGGTACGTTCAAGTCATGTTGGAAAGATCACATTTTATGAGTTAAACGCACTCCTATATATGGTGATAACTTCACCATAGAGTCGTAATCTTTAAGACCTGAGATTCCAAGTTAGGGGCATGTCAGTGAGAATCTGTATCTGTATTGGTAAATTTGTTACAATTATTTAACTTTTTTTTTTAAATTTACTATAAAATATAAGTTGCATGGACAAAATATGATAGTATTGTAAAGTTAAGGTAGAATATATAATAAAAACATAATGAAAAAACACAATTTATGCACAATTTTGTGGATTTAGAATTAAAAAATCGTGTTGAATATTACACAGAAAAGGTGCACTGCTATTTTGCGTCGACCAAAGTTATTTAAACGCACATGGCGTTGTAATTCCGACTCATAAATGCAAACTTCCCATGAGGACTTGAATGCACTGTTCAAACAGAGATGCTCTTTAAATTTGCTTTAATTTTTCTATGTTGATTGAGACCACAAACTCTTACACGCCATCTTTTTTAATGCACAATCCACATTTGTAGTGGACATATTTGGGCTTTAATAAGATTCCCAACAAAACAAAGGCCCCACAACTGTCATATTCATGGTAGACGATTGAGCGAAATTGTGAACAATGTGAAAGAATCTTTCTTTTAAAATACACAAATGCTAAAATAAATGTTAATTAGGGATTCATTAAATATTTAGGGCCAGATTTCATTAAATATTTAGGGCCAGATTTACTAACAGCTTGCTCCAACGCAAACCCTCTTGGCGTTAAAAAACTACTGTCAGGATTTACTAAAGCACGGAAAAGGCGTGCTTTGTGGCTGATCTTATTGCATATGCATTTGTAGGAGTTTCCCTTTCAGATGCAGTATTTATGGGCACTCTAGGTGATTTACTAAGGGTTGCACTCGTCAATTTATTGGTGTTTACGCCATAATTTACCGCCCCAAAAAACATGTCTTAAACCAGACGCTAGCTGGTAGATTGTGTTGGTCATTATGGAAATGATCCGGCTGCATCTGTGTTCTTTAATTTACGTGTCGTCAGTAGATCACGCGCTGAACTTTCCATTTGCACTTTTTTTATTTTTAATTGCACTCTCACACTAATTGGCCCTGTTTACTAAATCTGGCCCTAACTATATTCTGCAAAGCATGTAATGTCCTTAAATTCTAATCCATCTAATCCATATTTAGTGATCGATTACTGCTCGTTTGGGAATGATAGCTGCGCGCACGAGTGTGTGAGTGTCCTCAAAGGCTTTCACTGCATTTGTAACGATGGATACTCGCTCAACGATGACAAGAAGACCTGCACAAGTTAGTGAAGGCTCAACAATCAATCTATGCATTCACTCGTTGCTGGTTTAGCATCAATATTTGGGCCATCCATTGCTAAACTTGTAATTAGGGATGCACTGAATCCAGATTTTTGGGGTTCAGCCGAATCTGAAACCGAATCCTACTCTCATCCTCAGTCCATTATCACAGTAAACACATTAATGAAGTAAACAGCATCCACAGCTGTGTATTTTTCATTTTATTTTAACTGTAAGAAAAAAGAATAGGCAACATTATGCCAGGATGACTGTCCTTCTTTTGTCCTTCCTGAAGTTGCTGCATTTTGGCTGCTGTCTGTAGATTCCCTCATGCACAACTCGTATTCTTTCAGATGTTTCAAACGCATATGTTTTAACTGCGGCTATTGTTTAGGGACCTTGCCACCACAAGACAAATTGGCATTGCAAATTGAACATGTAGCTCGACTTGAATCGCCTTCTTTTGACTGAAAGTTATGCCAAACAACACGTTTTCTGTTCACGAGTTCCATTATCACTTTCTCACAGCCGACTGCATTCGAACGGTCCACCTAGTAAACAATCAACGGCGGTGTCATTACGTCAACCAGCATAGTGCAAGCCTAGGGTTCGGATTGGTGGAAAAAAATTCTAAGGTTCGGCAGAAACCGGACACCGTCAAAAAGCCCAATATTCGGCCAAATCCGAAACCGAATCCTGGATTCGGTGCATCCCTACTTGTATTAGCTATTCAAAATGGGTTTTTTCCAATGTTCAAGCGAGGGTTTCCAAATTGATCTCCAACAGACTTGGGCTGAATCCGAAATCGCCCCCTATAACCTTAAATAGGACATTATTTGAAAGGACAGCCATTTGTAGTGGTGTCCGAAACCATAGTGGACGTTATTGAGTGCACTCATTCAATCCCACATTGCACCGCAATAACGAGTGTACAACCGATGTACACACAACGGCTGTCCGAATTCACTCACTCGTTTTCATTCACTCCTTCAAGTGAACTATATTAGTGGACTAACGTAGGGAATAGTGATTGAGGGTTTAGGGGGCGATTTCGGATTCAGACTTGGTCACAAAAAGAGCTGTGATGGTCCATGACAAATTTCACTGACCCAATCATGATATAAAGAACTGCAGAACTTTTTGAACTATAATGTTTATATAAAAGAGAAATGTGTATCCTGTTTGGTCATGTTCTTAAATCCATCTGTTTCATATTTAGTGATCGATTACTGCTCGTTTGGGAATGATAGCTGCGCGCACGAGTGTGTGAGTGTCCTCAAAGGCTTTCACTGCATTTGTAACGACGGATACTCGCTCAACGATGACAAGAAGACCTGCACAAGTTAGTGAAGGCCACATGATCAAAATCCACACACATACACAGAGTATCCATAACCCCAATTTGAAACTCAAGTACAAAACCAAAATATTTCACATCCTTTATGAATCCAGTAAGTCCATGCTTAGCTCCAAATCCATAAAGCAAACACATTTTTACAAGTTTCCTTTGCTTCTTCCTCTTACAAAACATTTTGCTCTTTGCCAACTACTTTGGCTGCTCGTCTTACTCCAGATTTTGAGCTTCTCTGCTTCTTTCTGCCCGTTCCAGTGATCGATTACTGCTCGTTTGGGAATGATAGCTGCGAGCACGAGTGTGTGAGTGTACTCAAAGGCTTTAACTGCATCTGTAACGATGGATACTCGCTCAACGGTGACAAGAAGACCTGCACAAGTTAGTGAGGGCAACAATACATACATGCTATTATGCACACCTTTGTTAGCTTTTATGGATGCCCATTTACACTTCAGAATAAAAAAATAACGGGTAATTGCAAGATAAAAAATCAAATGAGATACTACCATTCAAAAGTTTGGGGTCAAGTAAGATTTTTTAAAAATACATTAGCAATATTATTCAGTAAAGATGAATGCAATTGATCAAATATGACAGGAAAAACACTGTTCACACATCACTGTTTCCACAAAAATATTAAGTGATAACAATCAGAAATGTTTCTTGATCATATTAGAAGGATTTCTGAAGGATCATGTGACACTGAAGACTGGAATAATGATGCTGAAAATTGAGCTTTGATCATAGGATATACATTTTATTTTAACAAAATAGTTATTTTAAATTGTAATAATTTTTCACAATATTACTGTTTTTACTGTATTTTTGATCAAATAAATGCAGCCTTGGTGAACATAAAAGACTTCTTTCAAAAACATTTAAAAAATCTCACCATCCCCTAAACAGAGGTGTAAATCTGAAATAATTGGGAGATAACGTTACGATTATGAAAAGTAAAGTCACAAAGTTATTATAAATTAATTGTTATTGTTATAATTGTTTTTTTTTTGAGGCAGCAATTGGCTTCCACAGGTTTAGCTGGTAAAAAGCAACCAGTATCAAAAAAAGAGACAAATCAATCAATCGACAAAAACATTGCAAGGACATCAAACCAAGCATAAACACGTTACATTAAGGCCCTGTTTCACAGAGAGGGCTTAGATTAAGTCAGGATTAGGCCTTCAATTAGGACATTTAAGTAGCTCTTATAAACGTGTCTTAGAAAAAAACATTACTGGTGTGCATCTTGAGACAAAACAATGGCACTGATATATTTTAAGATATGCCAGGACAAGTTGCTTTCAGTTAAAACAGCTCAAATATGATTTTTAGACTAGGACTAGCTTAAAGGAACACTTCGTTTTTTTGAAAATAGGTTCATTTTCCAGCCCCGATAGAGTAAAACATGTGAGTTTTACCGTTTTCGAATCCATTCAGTCGATCTCCGGGTCTGGTGGTAGCCCTTTTAGCATAGCTTAGCATAGATCATTGAATCTGATTAGACCGTTAGCATCTCGCTCAAAAAAATGTCCAAAGTTTCAATATTTTTCCTATTTAAAACTTGACTCTTCTGTAGTTACATCGTAGCCGTACCATTAGCCTGACAAGCCAGACCCACATCAAGATGTTGGGTCTGGGAACTCACCATTGGCAGGGCTCAATCCGAGGGGCGGGATAAACGGTTGTCTTTCAGATTCCCTCTGCACGCAATAGGATAGCGCTACAACCAACCAGAGCGCTGTCAGGGGTGACAACAATCACAAGCGGGTTGTGGCTGAGTCTCATGCGTTTTCCCACCAGCGGAGCTAGTTGACAGATTAAACATTTGCTGTATCTGGTCCGCAAAACTCAGAACACATCTTCCTTTCTTAAGAATGACTTCAGTGCCGTTCTTTGTTAGCAGGGATTTCACGCGGAACCGTCACAATTCTGCCGTCATTATGTTAAGCCCGCCCACCGACTCTAGCTAATATCCGAGTTGTCTTTATATAGCCTAAATGTTCAGTCCGCCGTTCACGCTCTTCTAATTCTCCCAGACCCGCAGAGAGCCTGCGAATGGGTCAAACCAAAACCGACTCTATACACAATGTGATTGGCCTGACAAGAGTTTGGTTTTTCAAGCTCTCAAGTCTACGGAGCTTTGCTAGACGAATTTCGTTAATTTTGTTGACGAGTAATTTTCGTCATCATTTTCGTCAACAACCTTTTTTCACTGATGAAAACGAGACGATAACTAAATAAAAACTAGTGTTGGATGACAAAAACTATGACGAAAATCAACTAATTTTCGTCAACAAATAAAAACGAGACGAAGAGGTTAGGGAGGGACGATTAGGGAAGAGATCCAGTCAGAACTGATGTCCTGTGTAATGGATGCGCACATTTGATCTGAATGTGCTGATCTAACCGCTGGAAAACATGGCGCTGTTGTGCTTCTACAGGCTCACACACCCCCAATCCAGCGCTCCAGAGCGGCTCACAATCAATGAATAGCGCACATTTATGCCTGGCAATTGTTTATGAACTAATGCTGATGAATAATGACAATGTTTATTCTACCGTGTTTATATAGTAATATGTTTTAGGCGGTTGAATCAATGCATATTTTTTTTCTCCCTCATCTGAACTTGAATGAGCAACTGCAATAGTAAGGTGCAGACATTTCAAAATAAGAGTCCCGGTGTATTTCGAGCTTGTTTATAATTCAAAGTCACGCATTATATATTCATTTTTGGTTACACAATAAACTGTATTTAATTTAATTCCCATTTAATTCATAGTCAGGAGGAAAGATCAGTATTTGACACATATTCAATAAAGTATCAAAGTATCAGGGTTATAATAGTTAACTAAAACCATTAAAAAAATCTTCATTACTTGAAATTAAATAAATGTTAAAGGTGAACTATGTAGGATTTTTGCAGTAAAATATCCAGAAACCACTAGGCCAGTGTTATATATTTTGTTCAGTTGAGTACTTAGAATATCCCAAATGTTTCCAACTATTTGTAAATCGTGAGAAATTGCTATTTTAACCAAGGAACCGGGACGTGTGAGCTATGCGTGTGAGGGAGTCGCCTGTCGATTGCGTCATATCTGCGTCACCCTCGGTTTCCGGTTTTATTCAGTGAAACACTTTACTCTCACTGCAGTGTGAACAAGTGTCATAGCAGCCGCCGAGCGAACGTCATAACTTCCTTTTCAACACACTCAGATATATCTAATACGATAAACAGAGTTGCGTTACCTCATACTCATGACTGGAAAAGAGGAAGTGGTGCCGGCAACCGTGTCATAATAAAAGTCCCCCCGGCGACTATGCCATAATAACAGTCTCGCTCTTCAATCGCTCCTGCGGCCTTGCTCAGCTCCACAACACTCGCTCCTGCTCTGCTTCAGACTATAGTAATGTTAATAATCGCATCCATGAACATGATTTCTGCCCGAGTCCTATCCTGACTGTTTTCCACCGGCTGTGAGGTGAATCTGCGCTCAAACGTGGCGTCATCAAACTACACCTTTGTTTTGAACAGGCGACCTCTAGTGGACAGAAAAGTTACATAGTGTAGCTTTAACTGAAATTAAATTAGTCAGAAGACTGACTAAAACTAAATCACAATTTGCCTGTCAAAATTAACACTGCTAGACGACCCTGGCTGCAAATTACATTTGCTGCCGCTAGGGTGCGTCTATATTTGTAGGCTACCGTACCATGGATGCAGCGGCGCATTGATATTATGCAGCGCCTGAAAAATATCGAAACTTTGGTCACTTTTGAGAGAGATGCTAATGGTCTAATCAGATTCAATGATCTATGCTAAGCTGTGCTAAAAGTGCTACCGCCAGACCCGGAGATCAGCTGAATGGATTCGAAAACGGTAAAACTGATGGAAAGTTGGAAAATGAGCCTATTTTCAAAAATAGTCGTGTGTTCCTTTAAGCCTGTGAAACTGGGCATATGAGCTCTAGCTGTTAACAGTCTACTTCTTAAGCATTTAACAACAACATAAAGACTTATGGGTGCTTGTCTGTGCATTCTTGTGACACACAGCTTGTGTGTATTGCTTGCACCGTTCTCTGCTTTTGTTAAGTGTGTTTCTTGCCATCCTCTTCCTGTTCCAGTGATCGATTACTGCTCATTTGGGAATGATAGCTGCGAGCATGAATGTGTGAGTTTGCTCAAAGGCTTTAACTGCCGCTGTAATGAAGGATACACACTCAACGATGACAAGAAGACCTGCACAAGTTAGTGAGAGCAACACGATCACTGTTCCAGATCTATGCACACAAAACTAACACAATGCTGATCATGCATGCTTGCTCTGTTTGACTTGGCTACGGGCTTCTTAAATTGTTTAGCTCTCATAATGTTGTAATAATTTCTTAAAGGGATAGTACACCCAAAAATGAAAATTAGCCCATGATTTACTCTCCCTCAAGTCATCCGAGGTGTGTATGACATTCTTCTTTCAGATGAATAAAATCTGAGTTATATAAAAAATGTTCTGGCTAATCCAAGCATTAGAATGGCAGTAATAGTTGCTCTGTTTTGAAGTCCGTAAAAAATGCATCTGTCCGTCATATAACTGCTCCACGCGGCTCCGGGGTGTTAATAAAGGCCTTCTGAAGCGAATCGATGCGTTTGTGTAAGAAAAATATCCATATTTAAAAATGTATTACATTTTTTTTCTATGGCTCTGCATCAGCCGACCCCGCGCTATCACTTCCGGCGAATAAGGTCAAAATACATGCCGGTGCGATCATAGATATATACATATAGATTACTCGTTAGTGCCTGCGCAGATCAGTCGATTGAGGCATCTATGTATATACAGTATATATCTATATGATCACGCCAGTATTTTGACCTTATTCGCCGGAAGTTATGGCGCTGGGAATACTAGATGACATTCGTCTGATAAGAGGTAAAAAAAAATAAAAATACTGTTGGGTTTCTCGCAGAAACCGATCATTTCGTGTCTTAAGACATCAATGTGTCGCCACGAGCCGCAGGATTTAATAAGGATTCTTATGTCTGTGTTTTTACTCTCATTGCTCTCATACTCTAAAATATCCCCATTGACATCATTATACGACTATCACACTGCAACGGTTGGAGTTAAAAATCTTCATTTGTGTTCTACTGAAGAAACAAACACACCTACATCTTGGATGCCCTGGGGGTAAGCAGATAAACATAAACATTTTGCTTTTGGGTGAACTATCCCTTTAAATGGACAGCTACCTCATGCTCCTGTATAATCTGAGTGTAAGTTTTATGAGAATCTATATTTTGTTCAATTATTGCTGACGGATTTTGCATGTCTTGTTTTCTGGTCACAACAGGGGGTGCTCTTCATGAATGATTTTGTTCTTATTATGATTTTTCAGCGCTCCGCTTATTCTTATGGGGAAAATGCCTGTATTATGATTAGAACCCTTCTCCAGTCATCTCCATTCTAGTGAACATTTTGCTCACTGAAACACTTTTTTCTTTGTTTTTACCTCTTAGTGATCGATTACTGTTCATTTGGGAATCACAGTTGTGATCATCACTGTGTTGGTGTGCTCAATGGCTTCTACTGTCGCTGCAATGAGGGATACACTCTTCAGGAGGACGGAAAGACCTGCCAGTGTATGTATCAAGATCCTGCTATATTGACTGCATTACAGTGGATTATGCTTTTTTACATGTTCAACTTTCATTAGTGTGTACTGTTGCTGTTTGAGCATGAAAAAAAAGTCTGCAAAGTCACTTAGGGAGGGAGATATTCTATATATCAATAAGCACTGAACTCCCTGAAACGCCTCCATTGTAGTATTGAGTTTTCTTCCAGGAAGTAACATGTCACAGTATTCCTCATTTAAATAATTCCCACCCAGAGCATATGCAAAAAAGGACAAGGCCTGGTTGAGTTGCTTTAGTTAGCCAACCAATCAGAACACTGCAAGTTTTAACACACTTTGCAATAACGCACAGTTATTTTAAGGCCCTGTCCCAAATGGCACCCTTCATGTGCACTTTCGGTCTTGTGGACTTTTCTTCCCGGCAGTCAAAGTGGCATTACGTCGTGAAAGTGCGGATTCAGAGGAAGACCGTGAGGGTTTAGGGTGCCATTTGGGACCGGGCCTAAGAGGTGTGACATTTCTGAAATGTGCTCAAAGTGGTGGACCAATCACAACACTGGTCCAGCTGACCAATCAGAACACATTGCACGTTTTGGAAGGAGGGGCTTCATAGAGACTGGAACTAAATAAAGCATTACTGACAGCTTGGGAAGAGAGGTGCTGTAACAATGTAAAATATGTGACCCTGAGCCACAAAACCAGTCATAAGGGTCTTTTTTTTTCTAATTTAGATGTATACATCATCTGAAAGCTGAATAAATAAGTTTTCCATTGATGTATGGTTTGTTAGAATAGGACAATATTTGAAAATCTGGAATCTGAGGGTGCAAAAAAATCTAAATTTTGAGAAAATCACCTTTAAAGTTGTCCAAATGAAGTCCTTAACAATGCATAATACTACTAATAATATATTTTTTTATATTTTTACTTTAGGAAATTTACCATATATCTTCATGGAACATGATCTTAATATCCTAATGATGGTTGGCATAAAAGAAAAATCTATAATTTTGACCCATACAATGTGTTTTTGGCTATTTTCACAAATCTACCCGTGCGACTTATAACTGGTTTTGTGCTCCAGGGTCACACATGTGAAAAATAATGTGTTTTGAACATTAAAGCATGAAAATCTATTCTAGCAGAGCCTAAATACCAATCAAGACTTTGAAAAAGAGCATAACATGTCCTCTCATCCCTCCTTCACACTGTAACAAAACCTTCCCTCGTGGGTCAAAGTGACCCTGAAGCCCTAAAATTATATATTTTTTAATTTAATTTAGATAATATTTTTTCAATTTTAATGCAATTTTTAGGAGATTTTTAAACAAAAAATTTTTTATTTACCTTTAAATTACTAGATTTTATCACAAAATAATAAACAAATAACAATTTAAGCACATTCTTTCAATTTAAATTCAAAATAACTAAATTTTATGCATAACCCTTTTAATTCAGCTCAGAATATCTCACATTGGGTGTCTTTGCCAACCTCTTTTGGAAAAATAATAATATAAGATATTTCATGACTCTTAAATGGAGCGGATGAGCTGTTCCGTTGGGTCCTAAAGTCAGTTTCTTTACAGTATGCATTTAGATACACATGTAGACGTTATAAAATATTTTTTTTGGTAAAGTTTTAGCATTTTTAGTTTGAATTTTGAGCATTTTTAGTTTTTTCTATGTGTCCTGAAGCATTCCTCGCACTTCATTCATTCCTAAGGGGGTCAAATTGAAATAGGGTTTGTTACTATTTTACATTTTCAAGCACAACTTTATTTCGGTCAATTTTTCTTGTGTGTGTATATCCGTGGTTCAAGGGTCTAGGGTCTTAAAAATGAGTTTCGGGTCAAAATGACCCGAGGGAGGGATGAGGTTAAAGAGTTGTTGATATTAAAATACTTGTGCAAAAACAGCTGTTAGTATGTTTTTCCCAAAACAATTGCAAAAAATTATATTTCTATAATTCTTTTTTTGGCTTTCCCAACATTTGAGATATGATTTATTGACCTTCCAAGTTGATTATTAGATGAATCCACCTCATAAATATCTTCAGTTCCCAAACTGTGCTCCGATTGCTCAACACTGTATGGTTACTTTGGCCTAAACTCTTTAAAAGTGTTCAAAATCAGCTGGCACGGAAGTGAAGCGCCCCCTCTTCAAGCCTGATGGCCTTCCCAGACCTTGGCCTTGAACAGCTGGAAAGGCCAAAAACATCAAGTGTGTCGTTTATCACTTTAAGTTTACCTAAAGGCTCTGGACGTTTGCTGTAAGAGTCCAGTCATCTCTTCAACAGATTTCCTCTCCGTCTGCTACCAATGTATATTAGAAATGAAGTTCCATTCATAATTATGTTGTTTTTCTGTATGAATTGTGTCAAGAACATTTCTTAAAATGATGCATTACTCTTCAGTGTCACATGATCCTTCAGAAATCATTCTAATCATGCTCAAGAACAGTTGTGCTGCTTAATATTTTGTGGAAACTGAAATCTGAATCTGTCACTGTTGATCATTTGAATGCATCATGCGGAAGAAAAGTATTAATTTCAATGTGGGCCTGCTTTTCATGATTCTGTCTTCTGCAGCGGATAACTTCTGCAACACAGTCGAGCATGGTTGTGAACACAAGTGTGTGAGCACTCCGGGATCATACCACTGTATATGTCCTGAGGGCCATGTGCTTCAGGACGACGGCAAGACCTGCGGAAGTAAGGAGCGCTTCCATTCAGACGACACATATTACACTTGAGATTGTCTTAAATGTTAGTTTAAAATGCCTAAAGCTGGAAAAGTTTCTATTTGTAATGTATGGGTTGGTGTCTGCATGAACTGCATGCTTTGTTGTTAAAGGGGAAGTGTCATTTTTTTTTTTCAGTGTTAAAATACTTTCTTCTATCTCAGTTTAACCTTCTGGTCCTCTTCGGTTAAAAAAGATTCATCAGAATGGGACGACACTTAGTGACTTTTGTCACATTAGCTATAAATCATGGACGTGATTTGGATATGTTAGAGGGTCAGGAAAAAAAAATAGTCACATTTGGCTGGTCATTAGCCTGGTCATACCAGACTCTCGTAGCTACATTTCATTTGTACAGATTGTCTTGCCACTTTCCATTCACTCTAAAAAAAAAAAAGGTTCTATATGGCACCAAAAATGGTTCTTGGCCCTTAATCATATAGGGGAACCTTTTTAAGTGCTATATAGCACCAATTTTGGTTCTTCAGTGGTTCTTCAGAGGTTTCTCACCGGTTCTTTGACTAAGGTGCTATATAGCACCGCTACCATATACAGAACATGTTAAGATATGGTGCAATATAGCACCAAAAGTGGTTCCTCTATGATTACGACGAAGAACCATTTTTGGTGCCATATAGAACCTTTTTTTTTTTTTTTTGAGTGTTGACAAGCGATAACTTCCAGGGTTTCCGCTGGGTCTTAAAAGTCTAGAATTTCAAAATCAAAATTTTAGGCCTTAAAAAAAAAGTCTTAAATTTGTGTAATTATTCTGTTCTAGCTTTTACATAATTTTAAACAGGTCTTAATTTTCCTACGTCCATGTAACCAAATATAATTTGCTGTATTATGACTACAACTGAGACCGATATGTAACTTATATTGCAGCTAATCAGCTTGTGTTATTGGCGCGAGTCTCTTTCGGATTGTACCACAGACACATACAGTGGATTTTATTCTTTAGCTAATAGCTAATAGTCTTTAGCTAATAGTTTTTTGCATTTCCGCGATTACTAAATACAATGAAAAATCAACAATGCATCTTTTGAGATCCTGCATAATTTGTAATTTCGCCGCAAAATAATGGCAAGATACCAAAATTAAACAAGATTTATGCATTTGGTTTGTTCTATTGTCATGTGTGACTATTGTGCATCTAATATAATGCATAATATAGTAAATGTAGTATCCTAATTATGCAAATTTCTGGAAATTACCACCACAAATTCAGCAATTTTGATCTCAAAAATCACAAAAATATTGTGAAATCCTTGTGGGATTGAACTATGGGGAAGTGCAAGTTTATCGATACGAGTTTATTGATTTGTTCAATTTGAATAAATTAATTTAATTTGCAAGTAATTTCGTGACTGCATTTCCTTTAAATAGGTCTTAAATTGAATTAATAATGGTCTTAAATTTGACCTGGTGAAACCTGCAGAAACCCTGACTTCCTTGAAGGCGGGAACCTAGTTGAAGTTTAAGACTATTGGATCTTCCCAGACCCTTTCTGAATCTGCCATAACCAATCGCTAACATTTGGTCGTGACGTATGAGGGGAGACGACAACAACTATCGGCTTAGCATTGCTAGCGTAGGCAAGGCAAGTTTATTTGTATAGCACATTTCATACACAGTGGCAATTCAAAGTGCTTTACACAGAAATGAAGTTAAAATATTCGTAAGTGAATAATAAAAAAAAAAATATATATATATATATATATATATTAGTATAACAGTTATAATAGGAATTAAAAGAAATAAAAAATAAAGATAAAAAAATCCCCAATCTGCGGTGGAAGAAAATGGAGAGTCAGGTTTACTTTAAAAATATTTGTCAGGTAACTGTGTGTTTAGACAGTACCCTTACAGCAAGAGCACAAAACAGACACAGACACACACACACACACGCAGAGACACACGCAACACACTATTATACACACAAATGAACTGGTGTGGCTGTAACAATATGGTCAAATTGAGCCAGAAGACTAAAATAAGAGGTTGAAATCAGATCAGACCCAGATTGATTAAGCTCTGATAAAGCATACCAGTTCATTTATGTTCTATTTTTATTGATTTCTGATGTTGTGTAACACCGTGTCCTCCTCTGTGATCAGGTTTAACTGTAGTAAAATTAATGCAAAAACTGACCCTTCAAATCAACATTTCAAACTAAAAAATTTACTCTTTAAGAATGTCTAAGTATAAATCCACAACTTAATAAAAATATATATTTATGTCTAAAAACAGGGAATTTATAAGCCACTTTATATAGAACTATACCGCCATCTAGTGGTCACACCAGGGCATTACGGAAGCTTTTAATGTTTTACTCCCACCCAGCATCAGATGGCACAAGTCTACCTTCAAAAAAAGGGATTTTAAATGTCTTGTCTCTATTTTAACATGGAATACTGTTTTAATTGAAAAATATTGAAAAAATATATTAGAAAACATTTGTATTATTTTTAAAGGGAAAATAGCTAATAAAATTCATATAAAATATTACATAGTATCATAAAATCCACTCAAAATTCAAAATAATAATCAGAAAATATTATTGAACATATACATTGGGGGGGAAGCCAAATGTGGGAAAATGCCAAAATGACTGGGAAATAAGCCAAATGTGACCTTTTAAATGAAGCGGACCAGAGGATAAGCATTAGTATTACTATTGATCATACATTATATTTTATTTTTTTTTATTTTTTTTTAATCCCTGCGGCTAAATATACATTTTGCACTTTCACTAATGAGTATTGCACAGGAAAGCACCTGGGAGAATATGAAAATTATTTGTGCAGTTCTGTTTTGTGGCAGTTTTGGCACAACAATTAGACACTTTTCGACACCTTTATAAATCTAAAACAAGTCCCACTTTCTCTGCTAAGCATTATTAAAACATTTTCAATAAAAAAGTACATGTTTCTTGCCCTCTTCTAGCTTGCCGATCCTCCAACATTGACCTGGTCCTCCTCATCGATGGCTCCAAGAGTGTGCGGCCACAGAATTTCGAGCTTGTCAAGCAGTTTGTCAACCAGGTTGTGGATCAGCTGGACGTCTCCCCTAAAGGCACACGCGTGGGTCTCGTCCAGTATTCAAGCCGAGTGCGGACAGAGTTCCCGCTCAGCATGTATCAGACGAAAGAAGACATCAAAAAGGCTGTGATGAATGTGGAATACATGGAGAAGGGAACCATGACAGGCTTGGCTCTCAAACACATGGTGGAGAACAGCTTCACCGAGGCTGATGGAGCCCGTCCTGCTGGGAAGAATATCCCACGGATCGGCCTGGTCTTTACTGATGGACGTTCACAGGATGATATTCAAGAGTGGGCCAAGAAGGCCAAGGAAGCAGGTATTATTATTTAAGGGCCAAGGAATTACAGTCACAGAGATGTGTGTGGATATACTGTATAGTGCTGTCAACGTTAATGTGTTTGTTTCAGTTTAATGCATTACAAATATTTAACACAGCATCCATTTTTTCCTATCATCCTCTGGCTAGCGTTACATTATATAATCACGCTCTTATTCGTGTAAATGCTTTTAAACCAATGATAACTTGGGCACAGGTAAATATGACATTTATTATAATGGGTTTATGTGAGGACTGTTTTAAGTTCAGTTAAATTAAAAGTTGTTATATTTTTTTGAAGCCTAATTAATATTAAAACATTGATAGCTTTCAATTATACTGTAATGTTGAAAGGCTATCATTTATGTTGAAATATTGGGGGGGGGGGGGTCAGTTTCATAGAGACATCAGTATTAGTGTCAGTGATACTGGCCTTCATTCATAAAAAGAAGCCGTTATAACAAATATTTAACATATTCTGTCTTCAAGTGGTTTCTACATTAATTTGGAGATTAACTGTGAAATAATTACAGTATAAAATATTTTAAAAACAAGTGCTTTTAAAGACAAAATGTGTGATTAATCTAGTAAATTTTTTAATCGACTGACAGCACTATATATATATAATTTTTTTTTTAGTAATTTTAATAAAAAAATATTTTAATTGTTTTTATTTCTAGTACAGATTATAACATATTATATAAATAATTTTTTAAATGTCATCAGAAATGTGCTAAATTCAATTTTTTTTACAAAATATATATAAGAAATATGTTATTTTACCAAACTTGTTTTTTTTTTACATTTAGTCCCATCTATCTTTTTAACATTCAGGGTTTTTGGGGTAATTATTATAATAATTTATAAATATTTTTTATGTTTTATACTTTTATTTAATTCTAGAACAGATTATAGCATATTAGATCAATTATAATTTTAATGTTATCAGAAATGTCCTACATTCTCCAAAAAAAAAAACACATATATATATACACACACACACACACACACACACACACACACACACACACACACACACACACACACACACACACACACACACACACACACACACACACACACACACACAATGTTCCTTTATCAAACTTTTTAAAAAAATAGTCTAGCTTTTTAACATTTCGGGTTTTTTTGGGTAAATATGAACTATTAATGTTTAAAAAATATTTATTTTTGTATTTCTAGGACCGATTGAAAGAAATTAGATTTTTTTTTTAATGTAATCAGATAGGTCCCAATTTGTCCAAAAATTTCAAATCTCCTATAAAATAAATAAAGATATACATTTTGACAAATATTGATAGTCAATATTTTCTAAAAGTTAAGCATCTTCTCAACTTTTTATTGAAAAAAAAAAAATATATATATATATACCTATTTTTTAACCTATTTGACTTTCTTTTGATGAAATCCTGATGTCCTCTGGAGCTTGTGATGTGTGTTGTGTGTTTCAGGAATCACCATGTATGCTGTTGGTGTGGGTAAAGCCGTGGAGGATGAGCTGAGAGAGATCGCCTCCGACCCTGTGCAAAAACACTTCTTCTACAGCGCGGACTTCAGCGCCATCAGTCAGATCGCTGAGAACCTCAAACTCAACATCTGCCCAGGTGAAACGTTTGAAAGACACACACATTGATTCCAGACATGCTTGCATCCGCAATAGATGGCACACACAACTACACAGTTGTTCTTTAGCACCATCTAGAGTCTGATACACACACGCACACACACATGCATTGTTTACCTAAGAAGGTGCCAATGAGTATCCTATATATATACAGTATATTCATTATAAAAAGCATTTCTGTCAGATTCAGGAAGATTGGTTATTTAATTCTCACTTATCGCAACATTTTTCAGCTGAGAGTCAAGGAGAGGTGGAGGTCAAGAACCCCTGCGCTTGTGAAAGTCTTGTGGAGTTCCAGCAGGTCACGATGTCCACCCTAGACCAGCTCACCCAGAAACATATCCTTTTTTATATTTATTGCAGATCCTTTAAACAATACGCTTTCTTTTCAGCACACGCAACTACACCATTCAAACTCAATTAGTGCTGTTTTTTTAAAGCCAGCATCTTTTTTACTACATAAAAACTCCCTAACCTTGATTATTAAACATTGCAGTGTAATTCATCATGCATCATTTATGCTTTTTGACATGAATGACAGGGCCGTTAGTAACTACCATAGACATCGAGGGGGAAGAGTCCCCTCCAACTATTAGAAATGGCCAATATTTGAAATTATTGCACTGCTCTCCTGCACTCCATTCACGTTTTTACAGCGCCCTGTATGTTTGGATGACAAAAAGTTTAAAAAGTAAAATTTTTAGTCTGGTCTGCCTCGGGTCTAACGGCGCTCGTCAATGTCAAAATGATTGAGATGGCCAATCAAATAAAAGTAGGCGGGGTTTACGTTCTCTTTTGGCTCTTCATACAGACAAGCGTGTCAATCTATCACTTAATGTCATTACGGGGACTCTATTGTTTCCTGTGAAATCACAAAACATAATGCACACAAACGTGTCCCTGCTCTTAATATACAATCATTGAACATCTTTGATTTTAATGAAGAAAAAAAACTATACGAGAGCGGCAGGGGCGCAAATTTCATCTAACATTTGGGGGGGGGGGGGGGCAATAAACATGAAATTTCTCAAGAGCAATTTTTCAAGGGGACAAATAATACAGCCAAAATCGTACTTGTAAGGATATGTGTACCACAAAAAAACAAAACAAAAAAACATTTTGTGCTTATTTGGCGTTTTGGTGCACTGAAAAATGATCTAATGTCCGTTTTTCTTTTCTCTGTCATTTTATCTGACCAACAACACAAAGCGATAGTTGTTTAAATATGAGTAAGGTTCACCACGCAGTCATATTATAATTATTAAATTATATTGCATCCTCCACATAGTATTTTATACTATGATATTCAGATCGTTAGATATTCAACTGCAGCAAGCCCTCTGATCTGCCACTTATTATCATATTGAGCAAAACCCAACACAGATCTGACGGAGCGGCTGTCCGCATATACTTTAGGTTTAGAATTAGCGCCAATTCAGACTCAAAATGTTTCTAAACTTAAAACGCATTTTTTGTCCCGTTTGCTTTTGTATTGTTTTACTGCTTACACATTTATTTTAAGCATATATCATTATATTATTTACAATACTTAGCATGGCTTTTAGGGGGGGACAGCCCTCAGATTGGGGGGGTCCTGCCCCCCCCCCCCCCCCCCCCCCCCCCGTGATTTACGCCCCTGGAGAGCGGACTAGAACCTGTAACCTTCGACATGGTTTACAAAAAGTCTACCACCAGACCACTAGGGATTTCAAATGTTAACTGCGGATATATGTATTTATTCACTAACGGGAAGAATCTCGAGACTAACGATATATTTGACGCAAATTAATGCAAATATTATTTGCAAATAGTCCACTATTATTTCCCAACTAGACTTAAACCTAGAATTTAATTCACTGTTCTGTTTCTTTATGCTTTATAAAAAGAACAAAATTGGTCCCCCCCAATGTTCAAGACATGGTTACAGCCTTGATGAATGATAATCTCTAGAGCTGATCCTTCCTATACTCAGAGTACGCAAGCTGTGTAGAGCCCCCGAACCACCAGGCGGCCCCCTTGCTCTCAAGAATCAGCTATAGAGACAGAGCGACACGCGTCATTAATCTGAAGACCCCCGGGAATCAAACAATCAAACCGTCTCCTTTGATTTTGCATTGCGTGAAGCGCCTCCTTGTCATTTCTGACTTATAACAAAAAACAGAACAATGTCTAAAAGTTATGATGTGACCAAGTGTACAGCAAACAAGCTAAAAACACAGAACAAAAAAACAGACATGTTATAAGCTGTTGACCCAAAAATGAGCGTTTAAGGACACAAAAGTGGACACAGGCAATTGAGACAGAGCGTGACACGTTATATTACACTGAGAACTACACACACTACAGGGGAACGTGATGAGCGACAGGAAATATAACATATAAAACTGACATTTGGATATTTACTTAACATCAGAAGAAGAGTTAGACACGTTAAAAATGGAACAACTTTAGAAATTTGTGGATTAGTGCTAAACAGTAAACTGCCGTTTGACCGGTTCACTAAAAAGAGCCGGTTCAAAAGAACGATTCATTCGCGAACCGGACATCACTAACGTACACATGACAAATCAAACATTATCCTTCCAGAGTGTGTGGAAACAACGCAAATGTACTGAAACCTGTCTGTACATGAATGCAGCGTGCGATCAGTGATTGAGAGCGTGCACACACACGTTCTCTGCGCATCAATATAACAAACTTTCACGCGCTTATTGTACGACTGCTGTGAGTCACCAACATTGCGCTCTTCAGAAACAATGGCAGAATACGACAGAGCTCGTGTTTCAAAGCAAAGCACACATTGAAATGAATGATTCACTAAAAATGCAATGCGAGTCTCTATTCTCTCTGATATATCTCAGCCTGGCCTCCTTTGCATTAGCGCTGTTTTGGACTGTTTGAATGAATTCCATTACTGGATCACTGAACACTTTCCCAGAGTTTACAGCTTAAAATGGCCTGATCACAAGCAGAGAAGCAGAATCGGGTTAAAGAATGGAAAGTCCTCCTACCAGGGTCACAGGTGCTGTAGATGCTCAGTGTGATTGTGATAAACTCCAGACTTCTAAGATCAAATAACTGCGTGACGAAAAGTATGTTAATGACGCAGCTTCACGTACTTCTGTAATTTAATTGCGTTAAATAATTTTAACACATTAAGGAATTTAAATTAATCGCACGTGTTAACGTTGACAGCCCTAGTTTTTATATGTGATAGTAATGCAATGTTACAGATCGTTTGATATCTACTGATTATGTTGCGGAAGTTTTGAACATGCTGATTTGTCTGCAGTGAAGTTTTGCTGATGGATGTGCTTGGGTTGTGTGTCTGTGTTAGTGATGCGCGGTTCACGGATTATATCCACCGATCGGGCGGGCCGAGTAATAAAAAATAACATTGATATTAATCGCGGGTGGATGAGACATAAATCACTGTGTTTGTTTTATAAAGATATTTCGCGAGATTCCGGTTGATGTTTCTCCACATTGGACGTTTTCAAAACAATTCCCCTCATTTACTGATGGGGGAGCCGTCTGTTATCCAATCATAGCAGTGGGCGTTTACTTCCAAGTCTTCAGTGCGGCATGCCCATAAAAACAGAGCGTTCCATGCAGGGGCGGTTCTAGGATTTTCATTTTAGGGAGGCTTAGCCCCCAGTGAGGGTATTTTAGGGTCCAAATTGCGCTATTAACTAGTAGCTTACTAACATGCATATCCATAGGATGGCTGTTTAGTAATACTTATAAAGTAATACTTATAAAGCTCCCCCGAGAAAATGTTTATTTCTCTGATCTACATATGTGCATTTTAAGATATTCTGAAGGCCAAAAAATTAGATAACAGTAGCTTGAAAACCATGTCACTGGGCAGTAGATTATTTGTCTTTCTTATCTCCACATCTCTTTTTTTTCTCTGTTTTTATCTTGCCCAGTCTCTTCCCCTCCTAACACTGAGCTTTAACTGATATAGTTTTTCCATTTTCGTCAGAGAAGAAAGTAAATATGGTTTACATATTAACATACTGATATTTATATGGTTTATGAATACTTTTCTTAGACACGTTAATTTACTGTTTATTAAAGTTTTAAGTTTATTAAATTCACAAAATAAACACATTCATTACTAATCTTATGTCCAATACAGGCTGAAATAGCTGAGCTTTTTTATTTATTTACTGAAGGCTACAAATGGAATAATATTAATTTACAATATGTACACATTCATTATTAATCTAATGCCTAATCTGTTTTGTTAATATTTCTTGTTTGTTAATTACATTATGAATCACATTGGCCTATTTTCAATTCAAATTGGCGAAATTAGACAAAAGTATTCATTTGCCTGAATATTTTTGTCTTTTGTTTAACATTTCTGACTTAAAGAAGCAGCTGTTTTAGCTTACATTTCTCTCACTTGACGTTGAGTCGTGCTACTAAAATTCGCGTTTAGCCTCAGCAGATTCTGTGTGAACGTAAAGCCCGCCTACTCTGATTTGATTGGTTTTCTCGAATATTTTGACATTGACGAGCGATGACAGACCAATGGCTCAGATGAACACACACACCTCTGCTTCTGCTCGGCGCCGCTGCGGATTGAAGAACACGCAGACTAAAAGACGGGACGAAGCCGAAGCCTCCTGCCAGTTTCATATGCTTTAAAGGTTAATCACACATTTTTTTTAGGGGGGCTGGGGCAGAAGTTAAGGGGGGCTGAAGCCTCCCTAAAAAGGGTCTAGAACTGCCCCTGGTTCCATGAGAGAGGCTCAAAACCAGGGCGGAAAATAGCCTAATACTTATTCATTATGATATTTTTGAATGTAAAAGCCACGCAAACGTCATAAGTTGACCTCAGACAACAGTATAAAAAAAAAAACCTTTAAAAAAAATCTTGCAGACCCCAAACTTTTTGAGCAGTCGTGTATAACTAGTGGATTTCTGCATTATTACAACAAGCTAAAGGGTTTAACAGAAGCCCCTCTGTTGTGTCTGTTGGTCTGATCTGTTCCAGACTGGCCCCTCTGCTTTGGCTCTTGACATAAACCTCTGTGACCACACGCTTCAATGGCTCTTTGTTTCAGATCTCTCACTCAGCATCATTTATCAAAGCTCAAAAGAGCCCTTGTCCCATGACTGAGGCCAGAAACAGATGTTCTGGACTACTCGATGCAGATGCACGTCTCCGCTGGATCCGTTTAACTAGAATTTGATGAGATTACAAAGGAAGGATGATGCTTCATGGCTCTCATCACAGTTAAACTACTGATAAAGTCCTTCACAGCTTGCATGCTTGAGCTCTATCCTCTATCCCAATCTCATAGTTTTCTTTCTACTGCATCTATAAATAAAAGTGTCAGAGTGAGTGGAGTGGATTTACTTATTGTAAAGTTGACAACACTTATCATGAGCATTGTAATGTTTGAAGTGGATGTTAGGAGACCGGGAAGATATCAAAACAAGTGGTTCATTCATAAATCTGTAAGATCTTTCCTTCATGCTGTGGAAATACAAACCGGAAGACAGAACACAACGAATGCAGAGCTGAAAAGGGGCGTGGCTACACATGGTCTATACCAGGGTTCCTTAAATCTTGCCCTGGAGGGCCAATGTGCTGCAGAGTTTAGCTCTAACCCTGATCAAACTCACCTACCTGTGGTTTTCTAATGATCCTGAAGACATTGATTAGCATGTTCACGTGTGTTTGATTAGGGTTAGAGCTAAACTCTGCAGGAAAGTGGATCTCATGGGCCAGATTTGAGGATCCCTGGTCTATTCTATAGAGTGCAACAGTGCCTGCCCACTTTTTGGTTGGCGTCCCGGAAGCATTCATTTTTATTATTCATTTCTCTCATAGGGATTAAAAAAAGTCTTTGTTAAGCATTATAGGGCATGAACCAAGCCAATCCGCTATCAGGTGAATCATAGCATTACAAACTTTAATTTGAAGCAGAAAATCGAACAAAAATACAAAGGTACAAGACTGTGTACTTAACTGTTTTTGTGAGCCGTGCCTCATGGGAGTAGGCGGATATGCAAACTAGCCCCGCCTCCACTCACTCACCAGCTCAGAGATCTACTCACTCAACTTTACTCCGGTTACTGTAGTAAACGCTGCACAAAGGTATCGCTGTGTATGGCTTCTCTTGAGACTCCCTGCTTCGGAGAATAGTTAATGATATGCTAAAGCCCCGCCCACACGCTGACGTGATTGGTCACATGGTCGTTTGTGACGTCAGAAACACCGGCGATTTCAAACTGTGTCTTTGGTTCAGTTTTAAAGAGAAAATTCTCAGCAATGGTGTTGACTTAAATAGTTAGTTCACCCAAAAATGAAAATTCTGTCATTAATGACTTACCCTCATGTCGTTCGACACCCGTCAGACCTCTGTTCATCTTCGGAACAGAAATGAAGATATTTTAGTTGAAATCTGATGGCTCTGAAAGGCCTCCATTGGCACAATGCACTTTACACTCTCAAGACCCTTAAAAGGCACTAAAGACGTCGTTACAAAGTCCATCTCACTACAGTGGTTCTACAATAACTTTATAAATCGGCGATAATAGTTTTTGTGCGCAAAAAAACCCTAAATAACGACTTGTATAATGATGACGATTTCAAAACACGGCCTCATGAAGCTTTGAAGCGTTATGAATCAGTGAGTCGAATCATGATTCGGATCGCGTGTCAAACCGCCAAACTGCTGAAATTTGGCGATTCAAACCGCTGAATCGACTCAGTGATTCATAACACTTTGAAGCTTCATGAGGCCGTGTTTTGAAATCGTCATCACTATATAAGTCGTTATTTAGGGTTTTTTTGCGCACAAAAACTATTCTCGCCGATTCATAAAGTTATTTTAGAACCACTGTAGTGAGATGGACTTTGTAAAGACGTCTTTTGTACCTTTTAAGGGTCTTGAGAGTGTAAAGTTGCAGCTTTCAGAGCCATCAGATTTCAACTAAAATATCTTCATTTCTGTTCCGAAGATGAACGGAGGTCTGACGGGTGTCGAACGACATGAGGGTAAGTCATTAATGACAGAATTTTCATTTTTGGGTGAACTAACCCTTTAAGAATTTGCACATGGTTTGTCTGAAAGCATATTAAAAACACCACATAGACACATAAACATTAAAAACTTAACTTTAAGAGTGTAGAAACACCAAAATTTGCTCTTTTGACATGAGCTACTAAGGAACCACCTAATCAAGATTTGCACAGGCAAACTCACATCTTCAGAAAATGTAAAAATGTATATATTTAATGCCTACAACAGCCCAAAATGCAGAAAGGTATGATTATGTGATCATTTATTGTAGTATTTTCCTTAACTGTATGTCACTGTCAGCTATGACCAAGCGATTGGAAGTGCTGGAGAACCAGTTGCTCACGAGAAAATGAGCACGTCACACAACAGCGTGGAGGAGGACGGGGCCCGCTGGGGGTCAAGGGCCCTACAATACAAAGATCTACAGGTGTAGATGTCTGAGGCATGAGGCCAAATAGTTCTGATGCCATTTTTGGACATGGCGAATTTTGTTCCCTATTTATACGATCTGTATTGTATGGTTTATAGAGAGGTATGTATTTATGGCAAATTTGATATTAGCATTTATACACTAAAAAGGGAAATGAAGTGTTTTGTACCACTCTGAAATATTGGCATCATTATCATGTTTGCATATGTCACCAAATGTGTGTGGATCTATAAAACCTTGCTTTTATGCACACATATATAAACAATTAGTTACAAATGACACTATTTTACAGACTAAATACTGAAAGAGAGAGAGACACAATGAGCCAAATAATGCACTCACCCCATTTCACCAAAGCTGTTTCACATCAATGTCGTGCCTGAATATTTGAAATAGTCAAAGGAGCATGTCTGATATTTGTTAATTGTTTAGCTGGACTGCAAACGCATTTTTTTTTCGACTCATGAATGACCTGAATGGTTTGTTAACACTAAAATGAGATTTGTGTAAACAGGGTAGTGTGTACAAGTGCCCCTTAAGATTGCAGTTTTTTATTATTATTGAAATGTAATTTACACATACAGAATCCAGTTAAGATGCCTCAGAGTACTCTGGCCTCAGGATTTTATAAGGCTCTTATATGTGAATTCTTGTATGTTTTTGGATTTTCCTAATAACACTCTTTTTTAAAACAATTAAAGTGTGTCTGTATTCTTTCACAGTGTATATAAGTTATGAACAAACGTTCTCCCAGTAGTGTTAAAAGCACAACATGTACGATATTCAAAAACCACTAGAACAATGTTATATATTTTGTTGACCTGTGTACTTGCGTAGCCCCCCCCCCCCCCCAGTTTATTATACAAATATAATAATATTTATTAAATAACAGTTTAACAGTTTCAATTATTTTAACGTAATTACAAAATTATTATAACATCTCAAATACTAAAATAAATAAAATGTGTTTTTTTTCTACAGGCTTGATGAGTATATATGTGTATATGATGAGTGTATATGATGAGTTTGATTGACAGCTGTGTTAGGCAAATTAGGTGTCAGGCTGTCTCTTGTTTGTCGCGCGGCACGCGCCTGTGAGTTCATGAAGTGTGTTTACCTATTCACTTAGCCTATATTTCGCAGTTGTGTGATAGATAAACAGCAGTGATGCAAAAAGGACTTTTAAAAACTCGCATTAACTCGGGAGAGAACCCGTCCATCAGGCCGCAAGTAACAGGAAGACTTTTCTATTCCAAGCGCAGGTTCATTCTGTAAAGCTGGGAACACACCATCAGTGTATGTCAGTTGTGATAGAGTAGGGGTCTGGTGTGTGGCACAAAGTTGTGACGCAATTCGACCTGAGGTTCGAATCCGGCTTTTGCTGAACTCGCTGTACTTCCTTTTCCCATCACATATCAGATCGGAAAGGCGTTTATTTTCAATTAAAAATGAAGAAAATATTCGAAAAGTGGAAATTAAGTGTCTAACGGTTGTTGTAACCGCTTTTGTATGTGGACAGGTAGTAGCTACAGTTTTGGTTTATGTTGACAGTGACAAGTGTGAAAGTGCCCGCTCACTTTTGCCCAGGCCCGACCTAAAATACAATTCTGCCTACGCCACTGTCCCAAATGTCCCAGAAAACGGACTGTGAGTCGCCTATCAATGACATCACACCCGCGTTACCCTCGATATCCGATTGTCCAAAGCCGCTTTAATATCTGATGTGTTTTATTAGACACTGTTTGGATCATTGATGGACAGAAACTAATGATTGTTCTCCAGCTCAACACAGTTAGTCTTATTGTTTAAATCTGGTGTTGTTGATTTACCGCGATATGATCTCGCTCACTGCAGTGTGAACAAGTGTCTCATAGTAGCACTGAGTGAACGCACAGAGTAGCATTATAGCATCACTTTAACACACTCAAATATGTGTAATATGATAAAACAGCGCTGCGTTCCCCCACACACACATGAGCAGGAGAAGCGGAAGAAGCGCTCGTCTGTGGCGCTTTTATATTTTGAAGAATGTTTGTGACAAAGCAGATAGAGCAACCATTGACTACCATAGTATCTTTTCCCCCTACTATGGTAGTCAATGGTTGCTCTCTCTGTTTGGTTACCAGCATTCTTCAAATAACATTTTGTGTTCAGCGGAACAAAGAAACTCATACAGGTTTGGAACAACTTGAGTGTGAGTAAATGATGACAGAATTTAAATTTTTGGGTGAACTATCCCTTTAAGCTACGCCTTTGTTTTGAATAAGTGACCTCTAGTGGAGAAAATGACATATTGTGCCATTAATAGAGCATTTGTTCAAAGTAATGACCTTTATTAACTTGATCAAAACAGCAGAGAAACATTATTCATACACCATTCATTTAATTTTTTAATGTTACTGCTTGTTTCAGGATGTTGAGAACATTCAAAGGTAACAATCCTTTAATGTTTGTAAAATGATCAGATGGAATGTTCCCTTAACATTCACACTACAAAGAAAAAATATTTCTAATGCGTTTAAAAACTGGACGTTTTGAATGTTCAGAGAACAAGTTTCATAACTTAATGGGAACAAGCAAAACGTTCTTAGAACATATTTTTGCTAGCTATAGGAATATATATATATATATAGCCAGTTGTTCAAAAGGTTTAATCTGGATCAGAATGATCTGGATTTGGAAATCCCATGTTCTGCTATCCAGGATCAGGTAATCCATCTTGCTTTTGTGCTGGTTTTTCAAAGCAAAATTAAATAATCTTGATGCAAATACACACTTGACAGCAAATTTTGATTTAGTTTTAGTCATAGTCTTTTGACTAAAATGTCATTTAGTCATATTTTATTCACCTGAATAGTTTTCAGTTTTAGTCAACTAAATATCATAAGATTTTAGTCGACTAAAGCTACAGTAGATTAAGTCGACTAAAATCTAAAAAGTTTAGTTAAATTGTAATGCATTATTTGAGCATTTAAGCATTACATAACCGACTGTTACTTAAATACATGTCAAAACTGACATTTTGCCACAACTGTGTTTTTGATCATTCCAGTGCAAAAATACACGAACAAGAGCTCAATTCACTTTTCTTGTTTGTTTTAAAATATATATAATTTTGCACTTCTGTTTTAGTTAGTATAGCAGGTTAAGCAAAAGCTTCAAATAAACTTAAGTAATTTTTTAGTTAATTATTTTTTAGTTTATTTATTTCAGTTAACATTTATTTAATTTCAAGAAGCCTAATACCTTTTTTTAATGGTTTTAGTGAAATAGCCTATTATAATCCTGATCCTTTATTGAATAATATGTGTCAAATCCTGTTCTTAAGTCTTTCCTCCTGACTATGAATTAAATTGGAATTAAATGAAATACAGTTTATGGTATAAACAAAAACTTATAATGCGTGACTTGTAATTATAAACAACCTGGAAATACACCGGGACTCTTATTTTGAAATGTCTGCACCTGCTCGTTTAGATGAGGGAGATAAAATATGTTGTTACAACCATAGATATACATAATAAAGACTCGATGTCTTATGGCGGAGTCTCTAACGTCATCAGCGGCGGCCATCTTGTCACAGGCAAGCTTTCTCTGTGGTCCCTGATGTAAGGCGAGTGATCTGAACACAAATACTCTTATCTCGCTGAAATCTTGACGGATTTACAAATGGTTTGGTTTCTTACAAACGTTATTAATGTGGCTATAATTCTGGATGCTTGAACAAATTATGAATATTTTTCATAAGTATGTAGTGTCATAACTACATCTCTGACGTTTATAACAAACCAAACAGTTTGAATATCGGTAGAAAATCTAGCAAGTTATGGTTATTTAAAAAGTGCAAGCACCATGAAAATAATGTTACGAGCTGCCTGTGACAAGATGGCCGCCATTGGCCAGCAGCGCGGATGTGACATCTAGATTTCTTATGGATATCTATGGATACAACCGTCTAAAACATATTACTATATAAACATTGTAAAGTAAACATTGTCATTATTCCTCAGCATTAGTTCATACACATTCCCTGTCATAAATGTGTGTTATTCATTGATTGAGCCAGCGCCGTGTTTTCCCGCCGTTAGATCTGCACTTTACAACTCAAATGAGCTCATCAGGAGTCAGGACATCAGTTCTGACGGGATCTCTTCCCTAATCGTCCCTCCCTAACATTTTCCTCTCGTTTTTATTCGTTGACGAATATGACAGTAGATTTTTGTCATAGTTTTTTTCATCCAAAACGGTTGAACGAAATTAACACTGCAGACCAAATCTGGATTAGCCTATACTCTACAGAGCCCATAAAGAGATATGGGGATGGAAAAATATGAGATGGGAGAAAAAATATATACTTCAATCCTTTTGCGTTCACTCAGAAATGTTAGGCCTACTTGGTTTGTTATGTTAAGTAGCATTAAGTTGTTTTTAAGTGTGCCTTTATTGGCAATTTTTTTTTCTTGTGCCACTGAGGAATACAATCAAGTTTATTATTACTTGAATATGACATACGTCCACAATTGTTTTCAGATTTTTGATTGATCAACATTTACATCAGCCAACTCAACATTACATCAGACCCTTAGCACTGACATTTCAAAACAGAATCTCTCTTGATGCCAACAGACCTTTAAACGTCTAACACAATCTCTCTTATTATGTCCCATGATCTTCTCTGCATCTCCCCATAGACGTGCTAATCACTCCCAGGAATACAAGCTTCAGAACAACAAGTGTTCCCGCTGCTTTGACCTTTTGCCTGCAGCTCGACGCTCGAGTCTCAGTGGAGGTTGTGAAATGTCAGAGAGTCCCGTTAGCCTCAGTGGACGCGTGTTAATTAGCCCAAACACACTGCAGCGCAGATGTTGAAAGGACAAATGTCTTGTTATCCCAACAATGCTCCCTTTTGTGAAGGATCGCCTTTATTTAGGAACACAAACACATGCTGAGGGAAAGGTCAGAGTTAATTGTTTGTTTGTGTGATATGAAGGATGATGTGAAGACATGGTGATGCAACTTCACAGCCTTATTGGGATATCCAAATCAAATCAAATCAAATCAAATCACTTTATTTGTCACTCTACATATGCACAAGTGCAACAGTAGGTGAAATTCTTAGGTGCAGTTCCGAGCAACATGGTAGTCATGACATGACATGTACAACATTTAAAGCAGCATCAGATTACACTGATGCGCCCACAATTACTCACAGCACAGTAAACTCTACTAATATTATTCAACTGATGATCTGATAGAATCATGGATTTATTTGAACATTTTTCAACTTCTGCCGTGACGAAACCCATAATTCAGTTCGGCAACGCATGTCGTCATCCATTCAAAGTAAACGAGAAGCTTTAAAGGGATAGTTCACCCAAAAATGAAAATTAGCCCATGATTTTCTCACCCTCAAGTCATCCTAGGTGTATATGACATTCTTCTTTCAGACGAATAAAATCTGAGTTATATTACACAAGTCCAGGCTAATCCAAGCATTAGAACTGGATTAATAGTTGCTCTGTTTTTGAAGTGCATAAAAAATGCATCTGTTAAATTTATGGAAAAAGTGTTGAAAGTTCCCCTGCTGATCGAAAGACTAACGCGACCAGGTCCGCTCGTCATGACGTCACATACGCATCTTGAGTTTCACTTTCAACATTCAACACTTTTCCACGGAAGGCAGAGGCCGAAAGTTTACTCGGTAAAGTTTTGAATATCGATATTTTTCTTACACAAACGCGTCGATTCACTTCAGAAGGCCTTTATTAACACCCCAGAGCCACGTGGAGCAGTTATTTGATGGACAGATGCACTTTTTATGGACTTCAAAAACAGAGCAACTATTAATCGAAAGTTCTAATGCTTGGATTAGCCTGAACTTGTGTAATATAACTCAGATTTTATTTGTCTGAAAGAAGAATGTCATATACACCTAGGATGACTTGGGGGTGAGCAAATTATGGGCTAATTTTCATTTTTGGGTGAACTATCCCTTTAACACTGACGTCATGTGTGAATGCAGCGTAACGGTTATTTCATAATAAAGTGTTTATCGGGTAGAGTTAGGGGTAGGTGTAGGGAGGGATTTATTATCCTAATAAGGCGGCATTTTTGATAAATATAATTTACACTCAATGGGCCCTATTTTAATGATCTGAGCTCATGGTCACAAGTGCACTTAGTGCGTGTCCGAATCCACTTTTCCTAGTTTAAAGATGGAAAAAACGCCAGGCACATGGTCCAAAAGGGTTGTCCCTCGTCTCTTAATGAGTCATGGGTGTTTTTTGGCCGTAACTTGCAATAAACCAATCCGAGTCTCATCTCCCTTTCCCTTTAAAAGCCAGTTGCGCTCGCACTATGGTGGATTGGCCATTTACATGGCGGAATTTGCGAATGGAAAGATATACTAACGCGCCCTTTAAATAACGCAAAAAATATTGCACTATACAACAATTCACCATGACTATATAATTCTTTCGGGTGGCAAAAGTCGAAGCGTTCCTATGGCAACGCTAGTAAATTGCTTGAAAGGGAGACCCACCGACTAATCTACATTTCAACAAGTAAGTTGATTCAAAAACAGACGTGGTGGAAATTCAGACAGAGTTAACATGATCATTGAGGGACTGATAAACTAATTCAGGAGATAGCAATACATGAAATGCCTTACCGTGGTCTAGTAGATGTAGCGCTAGTCTACTACCATAATTTGTAAATGAGCCTCAGTCCATTGAGTATTATTTTAGTGACTGTTTCTGTTTGACTTACAATATGTCAGGCTATGGTAGATGGTCTATTTCCCTGTTATCTAACTAAAAAGGCTATCGTTTTCTGTTGCTCGGATCGGATGGCACAGACGTGAGCTTTTGACGGTGAAAAGGATAGTGCGCTAGCGCTATAATCAGCTAGGCATTCACTCAAACTAAACTCGCGGTGATGATGAAACCAATGTGGTACACGCATCAATCATCCATCAGCGGTAGCTTACAACTATGTTTTGCTTTTCCTATCTCTTCCATTGACATTTGATCAGTAGCCTACATGACACTAGAAGTTCTGTCTCTTCCTTGTATAATACTTTTACTTCTGGCAGTGACTGGCAATGAGTTCGATCTTCAAAAGAGACCTTAAAGGTGCTCTAAGTGATGTCATGCGTTTTTTAGGCCAAAACATTTTTTATCACAGCTGCCTGTCCCCTGAACACACTGTAAAAAAACACGATCTCTGTAGTCAAGGTCAAGGTATCATTTATTGTCTCCCTTAGGAGATATTTGTTTTAGATTAGAGAACTGCTGCAACGTTAACACACAAAACATAGCCTATACATACAAAATTAACAACCATAGTCAGCACAAGCTCCACAAACGACAATAAAAACAAACTTGGCCAGTCTGGACAACAAAACATAATAAACAGTGCTCCAGCCAATAACGACAATAATGATTTGGGGGTGGATGTTTGGGGTTAGTGCGCGTGCACATGAAGGGGTGTGTGTAGAAGAGAGAAGCATAAAGAGGGAAGTTCGAATTATATGATTTTGATATGGCTGACGCATGACCAAAGTGACGACGTTCTGATGAACAACTTGTAACGAGTAGTCAAGTCAAGTCAACTTTATTTATATAGCGCTTTTAACAATGCAGATTGTTTCAAAGCAGCGTCACAGTGCTAAACAGGAAAATAATGCAACAGAATTTTATTTGGCCGTATAGCCATTCCGGAGAAAATTTCAATTATCATACAGTGACAATGTGGGCTTAAGAACAGTAATTTAGTTTATATGATTAATTTAGTTTAATAAATAGATTTATTTGGATATTTAGTTGAAAAATGTAGTGTCCCCAACTGAGCAAACCAAGCCAGAGGCAACAGCGGCAAGGAAACCAAAACCCCATCAGGAGCAGAATGGAGAAAAATAAACCTTGGGAGAAACCAGACTCAGTAGGGGTGCCAGTTCTGCTCTGGACAATTAACAAACAGCGTATTATTATTATTCAGGTCATAATAGATCGGAATATTCGAAGGATCGGAGGCAACACGCCGGAGACGGGTTTTATTGAGGATGACATATCGATTTAACAATTATTAAATAGGAATATTCAACAGTCAGAGTCATGATGCCGGAGACGGGTTTATTGAGGATGCCGTGTCGATGAGGCAGTTTCAGGGGGAGTCTAATTGACACGGTCTCTGCAGACTTTTCAGGATCATGTGTTGGTCATGTCTGGGCGCAGGTCCATCGTCTGATCTGGATACGGCCTGGATCCGGCTGACTGCAGTAAACCTCGGGATAAAACAGAGAGACTAACATTAGCGTAGATGCCATTCTTCTGATGATGTAACGAGTACATCAGGTGTTATGGGAAGAGTTTCCGGTTCTGGCTGACCTAGTTAATGCAGCCTAACAATCATTTCATTGAAAAAGTGGTTTATGTGTATGCCACAGTAAAGAGATGTGTTTTAGTCTAGATTTAAACTGACAGAGTGTGTCTGCTTCCCGAACAATGCTAGGAAGACTGTTCCAGAGTAGGTGCTAAAAGAATCAACCTCCTGCCGTTGATTTCGATATTCTAGGTATTATTAACTGGCTAGTTTAGAGAGCGCAGTAGACGTGATGGAGTATAATGTGTTAAGAGCTCGCTCAAGTACTGGGGAGCTAAACCATTTAGTGCTTTGTAAGTAATAAGCAAGATTTTAAAATGTATGCTATGTTTAATAGGCAGCCAGTGCAGTGTTGACAGAACTGGGCTAATATGGTCACACTTCCTGGTTCTAGTAAGAACTCGAGCTGCTGCGTTTTGGACCAGCTAGAGTTTATTTATTAAGCGAGCAGGGCAACCACCCAGTAGAGCATTACAATAATCTAGCCTTGAGGTCATGAACACATGAAGTAAAAGGAGAAGGAACGCGCAAAGTCCCGAATTTACATCGGAAAAGCCTTCAAAAGGTGGCGAGACCTCCGGCGGCAGAAGGGCTTCCAATCAGGAAGCACGGAGGGGAGGAGGAGGAGGAGGGAGGGTCTAGCTAGCCTCTGTTTTGTTTGACAACACTTCGAACGTCAACTAGAAGTTACTCCACCCAGGATCGCTTAGAGCACCTTTAACTTTACTAATATTAGTCTCGAATTTCCCCAGCAGAAGATAATTATGCTCTGCTATGATTTTGTAGATGAACAGTTTTGAGAATACACGAAGTAGAGTTTTTAACTATGTAACTGTTTACAGTAGCCGGCTGGATCTCTTCAGTTGGTCAGTAGAAGCCACCCGGAAGTATCTTGGTGCCTATTGTTTACAAATATTCTGAAATGCCGTATTGACTTGGTCAATGGTCAGTCGTTTTCAGTTCCTCACAATAGCAACGCTCCAACAATGCTCCTGATCACACCTGGTGTTCAGACCAGACGCCCATGGGTGAGCAGATGGACGCGAGTGTATTTGTTATTTAAACAACATGGAGCTGGACGTGAAAATGAGAACTGTGTCGGGCTGAAACTAGCAAAAAACACTTGCGGCCTGGCGTCACATTGTGCCGGGTGTATGATAGGGCCCAATATGTTATTATTGCATACTGTTTTATAATGTACAAAAATGTTGAGGTGCAAATAGTATCTAAGTACTATTTACACTTATTGCAAAGAAAATACTGCTTTTTTTAGATAGTGTAAATAGACTCTAACACTATTTTCACTTAGTGTAAGCATAAAAAAGATTTGCAAAATGTGTACCTTTAGGACAGCAGTCACTGGGATAGTAATAATAATAATTTGTTACATTTATATAGCGCTTTTCTATGCACTCAAAGCGCTTTACATAGAACGGGGGGAATCTCCTCAACCACCACCAATGTGCAGCACCACCTGGATGATGCGACGGCAGCCATTTTGCGCCAGAGCGCCCACCACACACCAGCTGATTGGTGGAGAGTGAGGAAGCCAATCGTATATATATGGGGATGATTAGGAGGCCATGATGGACAGGGGCCAATGGGCAAATTTGGCCAGGATGCCGGGGTTACACCCCTACTCTTTATCGAAGGATATCCTGGGATTTTTAATGACCACAGAGAGTCAGGACCTCGGTTTAATGTCTCATCCGAAGGACGGTGCTTGTTACAGTATAGTGTCCTCATCACTATACTGGGGTGTTAGGAGCCACACAGACCACAGGGTGAGCGCCCCCTGCTGGCATCACTAACACCTCTTCCAGCAGTTTTCCCAGTTGGCCTCCCATCCAGCCATCTGTATGTTATATTACATATCCACCTGTAAATTCTATTTATAGTAATAACCATCTGTATATTATTCACTGTACATATTCACCTGTAAATTCTGTTTATAGTAATAACCATCTCTCTATTTATAGATATATTTATATATACTCAGTACATATCCATGTCCTGCACTTATGCAAACGTTGTATATCCTGCACTTGCTGCTATTGCACTTCTGGTTAGACCTAAACTGCATTTCGTTGCCTTGTACTTGTACTTGTGTAATGACAATAAAGTTGAATCTAATCTAATCTAATCCACATACTGACCAGCCACAGCCCTGCTTAGCTTCAGTGGGAAACCAGTCTTGAGCTACAGGGTGCATGGTAGTAGGACAACTGTGTACCTTATTTACCCTTAAAAGGTGCATTCGAGTAATAATATGTACCCTTAAGTGTAAATAAGATGTCCCTATGGGTACAGCCCCAGTGACAAGCTACTTTACCCCTAAAGATTTCTTTTCTGAGAGTGTAACCAAGTCTTGACCCCATGTTTTCAGGTGTAAAGATTGTCCTGGTGAGGTAATGCCATATTGCTAAAAGAAATACTGGCTGTAACTCATCTGAGGTCACACGAGGTTAGTCATGCGCAGACACTGACCTCTATTACCCAGACGAGCATCACATAGTATAAAATGAGATTTCTCATCAGCTGCCTTCACAACAGGCTGGAGCGTCTCAGAGGTATTACTGTGACTCTTTGATGAACAATGAATTTTATATTGAGAATAAAGACAATCTCGATGCACAATGTTTAACCTTCCATGTTCTCTGTTTTCTTCCAGAGAGGGGCGTTATCAAAAGATGAACCTTTCACTGGTGGGTAACATCACCCAACCCAAGATTTTGCGGGACAGCTTTAGCACAGCGGTGGCTAAGAATGTGATAGTGGTGGGCTTGTGCATCTCCATCAACTATGTCAACGGCACGCTCGTCCACACCTTCATCAAGCATGAGATCTTCAGCGGAAACCCTCGGTACATTCTCTTCATTCACATGGTGGTCAACGACATGATTCAGCTGATGGTGACAGTCATTCTTCACGTGTTAAGCTATGCTGTGTTTACTATCAACGTCTCTTTCTGCTGTGTTCTATTGCTGAGCGCTATATTCACCACGCTCAACACACCGCTGATCCTCGCCGCCATGGCTATAGAGCGCTACGTCGCTATCTGCAACCCTTTGCGTCACGCTCAGATCTGTACCGTTCGTAAAACATACATCCTTATCGGTGTAATCTGGAACTTGAGTGCCATCCAAGCTCTCCCAGACCTGTTCGTCCTGTTGGCCACACAACCGCAAACCTTCTTCCACAGCAATATCTTCTGCTACAGAGATTATCTGTTCAATAACCCACATATGATAGAAAAGAGAATTGTTGTGTATATCATTTACATGGCGTTTGTGGGGTTAACTATAGTGTATACTTACATCAAGATCATGTTTGTTGCAAAGGCCACAAGCTTGGATGCTCACAAAGCTCGGAGTACCATCATCCTACACGGCATCCAGCTTCTGATGTGCTTGCTAACATTTGTCGGGCCCGTCCTGGACAGGCTGCTGACGGAAATGTTCCCGATGCTTATTCTGGAGGTTCGATTTTTAAGTTATTTAGTCATCCAAATAATGCCCAGGTTTGTCAGTCCTATTGTGTATGGCGTGAGAGATCAAACATTTTGTAAGTACCTGAAAAGATACTTACTGTGTTCAATGTTCGAGACGAGGAGCGCCAGAAAAAATTTGGCGAAAGTTTCCGATAAATCCATATGAAGGTTCACATTATCACAATATTGACTTTGTAAGCAACGTTTGTGAATGAATCTGATTTGTGCATGTGTGTGTAAGAGAAATTAATAAATGCCTGCATTGGCACACAATATTAAACTAAAAGTATGGAGTTGATCTTATTCTGTTTTACATTTTATCCAAAGCGACTTACATTGCATTCAAGGTACACATTTTACATTTTGTCAGTTCTTGCTTTCTCTGGGAATCAAACCCATGACCTTAGTGTTGCTAGTGCCATGCTCTACTGTTCGAGCTACTCTTTTGCATTAAAAACGTCATCCTTACAGCATATAAAGTGAAAAACAAATGATAATTTGCAATGTATGCATGGCAGCTGTATGTGGCACTTTACAGACATACTGTAATAGCATAATTGACTAATTTTACTACCGTTTATGAAAAAGTAAAATGAAAACACATACAATACATAACTAAATCTGTAGTTTCAACCTTGTCCCTTTTCTTAGCTTTTACATGGAAAACCTCAGTCCTTTTCTGTGGATGTTGGTATTGTATCACTGAGTATAGTATCAGATCACATACACTCTAAAAAAAACAAAGGTTCTTCTCTGGTTCTTTGACTAAGGTGCTATATAGCACCTCTGAAGAACCGCTGAAGGTGCTATTTGGCACTGAAAAAGGTTCCCCTATGATTACGAGCCAAGAACCATTTTTGGTGCCATATAGAACCTTTTTTTTTAGAGTGCACCATGTTTTATTAACTGTGTTTTTCACAAGTTCAAAGTTTATTATGAGCCTATAAAGTGATTTTTGGTGCAGCATAAAATGTATAACCATATCATACAAATACTACATGGTAACACTTAGGTGTGGAGAACACATATTCACTATTAACTACGACTTTTGCCTCAATAGACCCCTAATTACACTCAAAAAAAAAAAAGGTTCTATATGGCACCAAAATTGGTGCTCTATATAGCACCAATTTTGGTGCCATATAGAACCTTTTTTTATTTAGAGTAATTTTATGTCAACATCCATGTGATTTCCATTAATTTTAGCTAAAAAAATTTCATATGATACATTCTCTATCATAGATTCAATCCACATTTTAAGTGAAGGACATTGGATATCTTTCCAAAATCTAAGTATCAATCGTACTGCCGTGATCACACCCACAGTAACAAGGGAAAACTCGTTATTTTTAATCTGAGGAATCTCAGATTTATCTCCTAAAAGACAAATCCTTGATGAAAGTGGGAGGTCAAATCCCAAACATCTTCCAAGATATTTCAACACAATTTACCAAAAAGGTTGAATCTTTGAACAGTGCCAGAGAGCATGAATGTATGTGCCAGTTTCTTGTTTACATTTCCAGCATTTATTATCAATCAGACAACCCATTCTAAAAAGTCGCATTGGTGTATAATAATATCTATGTAATACCTTATACTTGATAAATTTACCTCTTGCTCCCTTTATGTACCTTCCACTGTAGGACAAAATTCTGTTCCAAGTATCCTTATCTATGTCACTATTAATGTCTCTTTGCCAAATCAGTCTCAAGTTTTCACAGTTTTTATCGCCAATCCTTAAACTGATAAAATTTAGATGATTTTTGAAGGGGTCTTGGTAGTTCAAAAAATGTTTCTAAAACATTCTTTTCGTGTCCCATTGAAACCTTTGCCACCAAACAGTTTCTAATCTGTAAATATTTCCAGAAATGATCCCGGCCTTTTAAATTAAATTTGTCTTTTAAATTAGTATAGGATAGAAGCTTATCATCATTAAATAAATCCTTTAGAGTACGTATTCCGCTTCTAAACCATTGTCCCCAAAACAGGGTTTTCCCCCCTACCTTAACATAAGGATTATTCCACACTGATGAGTAATGCTGACACGTGAGAAATCTTACATTTTCTGTGGGTGATTGTCCAAACCTCTTTAGAATTAAGCAATATTGGATTGGACATATTATGCTGTAAATTCCCCTGTGGGTTTTGTGAAAAAGCCTCTATTGGCCGAAAAGGGTACATAAGTTGTCGTTCTATTAATACCCAATCTAAATCTAAATCATTTCCCTCCCAGTGTCTAGTGAGCTTAGACATTTCAAATGCTATTTTATAGAGCTCTACATTCGGTAATGCTAATCTATGCATTAATCAATGTCTAATCCCTTTACTCATCCATTTAAACTTAAATGCGCTGACTGAGGAAGAATAACACAATGCTGATACTGGCATAGCCTCTGACTTATGCCAGTTGATTTTATATCCTGAAAATTTAGAATAAGATTCAATCATATTAAGGAGTACTGGTAAGGAACATGCAGGGTCTTTAACTACTATATGTCATCTGCATATAACAGTAATTTATGCTCTCTTTCCCCTGCAAATACACCTTTAATTCTTGATTCCTCTCTAATCATTGAAGCAAGCGGTTCCAAAACTAATGTAAACAGTAGTGGACTAAGAGGGCAGCCTTGACGGGTAGACCTAGATAGATTAAAAAAGGGTGACATTATACCATTAGTTATTACAGCTGCTTTAGGATTGGAGTAAAGAATTTTAACCCACTTCACAAAACCTAAACCAAAGCCATATTTTTCTAAAGCCGCGAAAAGAAACCCCCACTCCACCCTATCGAAAGCCTTTTCCGCATCAAGTGATATGGGATCTGGATTAGAATGATTCATCCACCTGAGATGTAATAGCCTTCTCATATTGTCAGACGAAGATCTATTTTTAATAAAACTCACCTGATCTTTATGTATAATTTTAGGTAAAATGCTTTCTAATCGTGAGGCTAATAATTTTGTTAACACTTTACAGTCTACATTTAATAAACTTATGGGAAGGTAATTAGCAGGATCCATTGGATCTCTATCCGGTTTTGGTATGAGTGATATTAAGGCTTCATTAAAACTGTCAGACAACATGTCATTCTCAATTAATATTGGAGTCAACTCATCGACAAATTTCTTATAATATTCTACTGGGAATCCGTCAGAGCCTGGTGATTTTCCAGGTTTCAAAGACATTATAATAGTTCTGACCTCCTCTTGTGTTATAGGTTGATCTATTGAAGCTTGTTTGTCAGGGGTTAAAGTGGGCAATGTAATGTTAGCTAGAACGTCTCTCAACTCGTTCTGACTGTAAGTGGATTCTGATGTATACAATTTAGAATAGTACTGGTTGAAAACCCTATTAATTTCTTTGTTGGAGGTGAGCACCTTATTGCCCTCCTTAATTGCAGGTATGACATGACATGCATCATGTTGCTTTATCTGTCTAGCAAGGAGTTTCCCAGCATTTTCCCCACTCTCATAATACTTAGTCTTCAATCTAAATAATGCATATTTTGCTTTTTTATTAAAGAATAAATTCCTTCTTATTAAAGAATTATTCCGCCTGCTGCGATTTTCTAGATCCTCAGCTTTATTCCAGAGTTCATCCACAAGTTTCGCCATCCTCTCAGTATCATCAGTCAGGCGATTCGTTGAATCTTCCACGTGCGAGATGCGATTCTCGGCTTCGTCGAGTCTGGCCTGTACGGAACTAATCGCCTCTTTAAGCTCAGTAGTAGTCGCTTTAATAGTTATCACATCACTTGCTACCCCATGCAAAGTAGCATTCATTTGACTAATTTCAGCGAAAATATCTTTCCAGTTAGGGGTTTGACTGCTTGACTCGAGTGACGGGGAATCGTTAGCTTCTGGGATCGTTGTTTTCAGACGAGTTTGCACCCCTCGAATTGGTTGCTTGGTCAATGTCATTTTGTTGTTTGTCGGATGCTTCAGGTAAAAAGTAAGTTATCTATCGAAGTTTGATTAAATTTGCGAAGCAAATATATACTAACTAATGTAATTAATGGCGGGTCACAGAGCGCTGCTCTAGCCTGCTGCCACTTCCCAGCTTGCCATCACGTGACTTCACCAAGACATTTTGGACAATTTCATGCTCCCAACTTTGTGGGAACAGTTTGGGGACGGCCCCTTCCTGTCCCAACATGACTGCGCATCAGTGCACAAAGCATCGCTCCATAAATGTCACAGTGAGTCTCGGAGTTACAATGCAAGTTCACAATGTTTATTTAGAAGTAATAAAGAGAGGTCTAGGCAAAGCACATATATCACACTCCACAGAATCGAGACCACACGCGGCGTCCCACAACGTAATCCACTCTGGTGGGTGACCGGAGAGAAATCCTCACATGAAAGATGACTGACGAAATACTCCATGCACTGGACAGAAGACGAGGCAGCGCCCGGCAGAAAAGGCAGTTCGTGGGAACCTGGATGAGACTGGATCTCGCCTAAAAACGATTCAATGATTCAAGCAGATAGAAGAGCAACTTTGACTGAAATAACCACTCGTTACAACCGAGGTATGCAGCAAAGCATTTGTGAAGCCACAAAAACGCACAACCTTGGGGCGGATGGGCTACAACAGCAGAAGACCCCACCGGGTACCACTCATCTCCACTACAAATAGGAAAAAGAGGATACAATTTGCACGAGCTCACCAAAATTGGACAGTTGAAGACTGGAAAAATGTTGCCTGGTCTGATGAGTCTGGATTTCTGTTGAGACATTCAGATGGTAGAGTCAGAATTTGGCATAAACAGAATGAGAACATGGATCCATCATGCCTTGTTACCACTGTGCAGGCTGGTGGTGGTGGTGTAATGGTGTGGGGGATGTTTTCTTGGCACACTTTAGGCCCCTTAGTGCCAATTGTGCATGGTTTAAATGCCACGGCCTACCTGAGCATTGTTTCTGACCATGTCCATCCCTTTATGATCACCATGTCCCCATCCTCTGATGGCTACTTCCAGCAGGATAATGCACCGTCACAAAGCTCCAATCATTTCAAATTGGTTTCTTGAACATGACAGTGAGTTCACTGAACTAAAATGGCCCCCACAGCCACCAGATCTCAACCCAATAGAGCATCTTTGGGATGTGGTGGAACGGGAGCTTCGTGCCCTGGATGTGCATCCCACAAATCTCCATCAACTGCAAGATGCTCTCCTATCAATATAGGCCAAAATTTCTAAAGAATGCTTTCAGCACCTTGTTGAATCAATGCCACATAGATTTAAGGCAGTTCTGAAGGCGAAAGGGGGTCAAACACAGTATTAGTATGTGTTCCTAATAATCCTTTAGGTGAGTGTATAAATTAATAAAAATTACACTGATATAAATGTTGATAAATACAAACACACACTAATATATTCATTGAAACATATATTTTCAGTTGTTTCTTCAATATTCAAACAGACATAAGATTTATGGATGCCATGCAAAAATGGCCTGTTCCATATGAAGTGTAGTAGAATCAGATTTCTATCTGACTTTATCCTTTAGTAGAAGAAACCATGATGAATTTCTGAAAGAACTGTCTGAATTCTCATTGTTCCAATATACATTTCACGGCACCTTGTATTTTTTCTTTATTTTCCCCGGTGACATAACTGATGTAACCATCTACTATCAGAGTGTGCGAGCATTTAAAAAGCTGCCATATCTTCACCGGTGCTGGTGCTGGCCAGACGGGGCGAGTGCTGGACAGAGGTGAGTGCTGGGGTCTGACTAAGTCTTTTTTCCATGCATTTGCTAAATATGAATGATATGCTGCTGATCTGGATTTTCTGGATGGTTGTTCATATTGAAAAGCACTGAAAACAGAACCGAAATATATATATTTATGGGTAAAACTCCCTAAATATTTGGCAAACTTCTCATGCATTTACGTTTTGTTTGTTTTTTCAGACTCAAGCCCAGAGTGATGAATTCAACAGTGGGCCAACAGCTCCTCATGCGAGACACGTTCAGTACGGCCTTCATGAAGAACTTCATCGTGGTCCTGGTGTGGTTCCTCCTCAGCTACATCAACGGCAGCGTAGTGGCCACCTTCCTCAGACACCAAATCTTTTACGAGGACCCTCGCTATATTCTTTTCATACATATGGTCATTAATGACGCAGTGCAGCTCACTGTAACCATCGCTCTGTTTGTGGTCAGTTACGCCTTGTATACTATCAGTGTAGGAGTGTGTTGTTTCTTTATCCTGGTGGCGGTGTTCACCACCCGCAGCACACCTGTCAACCTGGCCGGCATGGCCATCGAACGCTACATCGCCATCTGCCATCCTCTGCGGCACGCCCAGATCTGCACCGTGTTTCGTGCGTACATGCTCATAGGGGCCATTTGGTTCATATCAGTGGTTCCTGATATCACTGACCTATTCGTGACCTTAGCCACAGAACCTCTGAGTTTCTTCCAAACCGCTGTTTTTTGTCTCAGGCCGAATGTGTTCAAAGATCCGGTGCTGCTGTATAAGCGGCAGGCGTTCGATGGGATTTATTTCTCGCTGGTCTTCCTCGTGCTGCTGTTCACGTATCTGCGGATCGTGTTCACGGCTCGTGCGCTCTCCAACGAGAGAACGTCCGCCAAAAGGGCGACCAACACCATCTTGCTCCACGGGGTGCAGTTGCTCATGTGCCTTCTCTCTTACGTGTCCCCTAGCGTGGAGGGCCTTTTACACGCCATCTTTCCAGGGCGCATCCTAGAAATCCGTTTCGCCAACTATCTAATTGTCTATATTTTGCCACGCTTTTTGAGTCCTATCATATATGGAGTGCGGGATAAAAAGTTCCGCAAGTATCTGAAAAGGTATTTTGTGTGTGGCCTTCCTATAGACACGAGAGTAGACTGCAAAGATGAAGAAGATTAAATGGATAATTCGTTTTCTATAATGTGCCAAGGGTTTGGAATCTGATGTGTAACAAATGATGTTTCTTTCTTGGCAAATGTTTAGTGTGAAATTATTTCCTATGTATTGTTTAGCAGTTCCCAGATATTCTGAAAATGTCCCCTCCTAAATATTTTGAATAAATCAGAGCTTTATAATGAGACATGCGTACAGACGTCATTGTTTTTAAAGTTTCTGCTATACAGTTATATTTATTTGCTTGTTTATTTAATGGCAACATATAATATTAACTGGTTTTATTCTGGTCAAAAATATTATCTAACATCACTGAATCACCCTAAATACATGTATGTGTACCAATGAAACTTTAAATCAGGTAGAAATAGATCTTTAAGGTTAAAACTGCAGGTCATCACTATTTACAGTGTGTTTAATCAATGGTTTTACAGTGTATACAATCGAAAGAAATCGAAAGAAAATTCAATCGAAAGAAAATTCTTTACAAACAATAAACATAATTTTTTTTAAATGCATGTAATCACATTCTGTAGTCGTAGAAGTATTAGCTAATTTATTTCGAGTGATAAACTGTTTATTAATTATCCCTAAAGCAGGCAACGTGTACCACAAGATACTCTTTAGTGTCTTGTTTGGGGCATAAGAAAGATTTTTTTCATCATATCCTTTTATCATGTAAAACTGATATTACTTTTTGAAGACTACATCTTTAAACTGCATTTTTAACTAGATATCTTCATGCAGAGTTTCACACACTCATTTTATGGTGAACATGGGTGTCCAACCCTGCTCCTGGAGGGCTACCTTCCTGCAGAGTTGCAAGAATTTTTTTTTTACAAGTAGTTAAACATGCAAAGATGTAGTCAACAAAAAGTTATAATATCAGTTTTACATGTGAATATTAACATTTGCAAATTTTTTTAAACTCAAATTATATAGATTGAGAATGGGGACTGTGTACAGTGGGCCCAGAGGCCTGGAGGGCCTATAACGCTGCATTCACACGGGGTGTCAGCGTTAAAGGTCCCATGGCATGACATTTTCATTTGATGAGGTTTTTTAACATTAATATGAGTTCCCCTAGCCTGTATATGGTCCCCAAGTGGCTAGACATTTTGATAGGTGTAAAGCGAGTTCTGGTTGTCCTGCTCTGCCTTTGAGAAAATGAGAGCTTAGACGAGCCGATCTGGAATCTTCCCTGTATGTCGTCATACGAGGAAACGTTACTTTCCCTTCCTCTGCTTTGCCCGCTCAGAGAATTTGGAGAAAATGGATTCCGTTTATCAGTCGCGACGTCAGCACAGGCTTTACAAACAGACTTTTACAATATGGATTCGACAGCACCGCCACAAACAAACAGTGAGTAACAGTGTTCATTAATGCCTGATCTGTGATCAGTGATTTCTGATGTGTAGCTAATCATTCGAGTTCACACAGACTTTCTTTCTAAATCGTTTAATATGGTCAACCCTAAGCATAATGCATCAGTGAATCAACCTCATCATTACTCAAAAATGTCAAATTATCTAATGGGAGGGTGACTGTGATACGGTTTGTGTATTGACAGTGTCAGTGTGGGTGGAGAAGGAAGAAGGCGGGGTTGGCGTGACTGGGACTGGTCGCTTTAATACTCAAAACTTTTTATACAGAACAAAACAAGTGCTCGTGGGCGCGTCAACAGGCACAATAAACTCAGAACTGGTTCAGCTTAATCACTTGGCTTTGACTCTGGTTTCTCCTCTCTCACAGCAGCAGGCAGTGGCGACGTCCCAGTCTTCAAGCTCTCTCTCTCTCTCTCCCCCGGCAGCGGCTTATATGCTGTCTCTCCACGCCAATTACTGCAATCAGAGACAGGTGTTCATCATTTGCACTTGACCTACTTACCGACCGCTCGGCTCCGCTCTCTCTCTCCCGCTACGGACTTCGCGGAACCACGCCCCCTCCGCGACAGTGACTAACATTGTTACTGCATCACAGTGGTCCTCTAGGGTCTTCTGTGTGATGTCATATGTGGTCACATGGTTTTCTTAAAGGAACATTGCATTAAATGCCATTTTTATGGCAGATCTGTCTGTAATCTAGTTTTAAACTGGGACAGCGAGTCTGAACCTCGAACAATATCAGGAAGACTATTCCAGAGTTTAGGAGCTAAATGTGAAAATGCCCTCCCTCCTTTAGTGGACTTAGATATCCTAGGAATGACCAGAAGCCTCGAGTTTAGTGATCTTAAAGAGCGCGATGGATTGTAGGGCGATAGAAGATCCGTTAAATACACTGGAGCTAAACCATTTAGGGCTTTATAGGTCAGTAGCAATACTTTGTAATTGATACGGAACTTAATAGGTAACCAGTGTAGAGATGATAAAATTGGTGTTATATGATCATATTTTCTTGACCTAGTAAGAACTCTAGCAGCTGCGTTTTGGACTAACTGTAGCTTGTTTATTGATGATGCAGGACAACAAGCTAATAAAGCATTACAGTAATCTAGTCTCGAGGTCATGAATGCATGAACTAACTTTTCTGCATCAGAGATAGATAGCATGTTACGTAGCTTAGCAATGTTTCTAAGGTGGAAAAATGCTGTTCTTGTAACATATGAAATATGATTTTCGAAAGACAAGTTGCGGTCTAATATAACACCCAGGTCTTTTACTGTAGTGGATAAAGCGACAGGACATCCTTCCAAGTTAAAGTTGTATTGTGAGAGGTTTTGTGGGCAGTTTTTTGGAAGTAATACCTCCGTTTTATCTGAATTCAATAGCAGAAAATTACACGTCATCCAGTGTTTAATATCATGAACACACGCTGTCAGTTTAGATAATTTAGCGTTTTCATCTGGTCATTATGAAATATATAATTGAGTGTCATCAGCATAACAGTGGAAATTAATTCCATGTTTTCTTATAATATTACCAAGTGGCAGCATATATATAGAGAATAGCAGAGGGCGTAACACGGATCCTTGCGGCACCCCATAGTCTACTGACGTTATCTTTGATTTTTCCCCATTTAGACAGACAAAATGGTAGCGGTCTGATAAATACGATCTAAACCAGTTTAATGCCTGTCCCTGAACACCAGTGTAATTTTGAAGTCGATCTAATAGTATTTTATGATCTATAGTATCGAACGCAGCACTAAGATCGAGTAGAACTAGTATTGAGATACAGCCTTGGTCAGAAGCTAGAAGTAAATCATTTGTGATTTTAACGAGCGCGGTTTCTGTGCTGTGATGCGGCCTGAATCCTGATTGAAATTTTTCATAGATATCATTTTCTTGCAAGAAAGAGCACAATTGAGTGAACACAACTTTTTCTAGATTTTAGACATGAATGGAAGATTTGAAATTGGTCTGTAATGTGCTAGGTTATTATGATCTAATTGTGGCTTCTTAATGAGAGGTTTTATGACTGCCAACTTGAATATTCTTGGAACATGACCTAAAGATAAAGACGAGTTAATAATATTGAGAAGAGGCTCTTCCACTACAGGTAACAACTCTTTCAGTAGTTTAGTGGGTATTTAGAGCAAATAATCTACTGAACTTTTCATGTCCTAGTCGGTACGTGGGTGGCGGTTCTTGCCTTTACCTGAGGTAGCGTGGACATGCCGGACGATGGAAGTACCGATGACCACAGTGTCGCGTTCCGTCTCGCGAAGAGGGGAGAAGCGGTTCCGGGTGGAGATCTCGAAGACCGGGAGGGGCGGAGAGGTCCTCGCTCTGGTCCTGGCTCGCGTCTTCCGCTGTGGAAACACCCAGGGTCCATGGTGCTGTGTCGGTGCCGGAGTGAACGAAACCAGGGATGATGATCGCGTACTGGGTGCTTGGGTCCTGTGCAGAGAAACACGCGGAGTAGACGAGGTCGGAGTCAAAATGTTAGTATCCACTGACTTGAGAGCATTGGCGTGCGATGTTTCAAGCTCTGTTCGCCGCTCTCTCAGCACGGCTTGTCTGTCTAGAAGGCCGCGAATCTGCTTCTCCAACGACTCCAACTCCAACTGCACCGAATGCAGCTCGAACGTGTCCTCACCTGCACTCAAAGGTAACATTAGACACACATCCGAGTTATTCGCCATTGTAGCAGAAGTGCTACGATGGCGAATTGTAGCTATCAGTGTTTACCGGGTGTAACGTTAAACAAGTTACCACGCGTGCAAGGCTAGCGGGCTACGGCTAGTAGCGGAAGTTCGGATATAAGTAGCGATATCAAAGCAATCCGATTGTTTTTTATAGAGAATCGTATCGGAGATATGTTCACACGCTGTAAATAATAGAAAGTATTCGTTTGTAATCGAGTATTAAGAAGAAAATCAAGGATTATGAATCAATTTGACGGAGCTCAAACACAAACAACGCGCTCACGTCCTTCACCGTTTACATTCCACCATCGGGCTCTCTGACTCTGTCCACAACTGGTTCTCATCGTATCTCACTGGGAGAACTGAATATGTTGCGTTGGGAGAAGCTACATCCCTGTCACACAACATCACCTGCGGTGTCCCTCAAGGCTCAGTGCTCGGCCCCATCCTGTTCATCCTCTACATGCTCCCCCTTGGCCGTGTCATCAGCCGGCATGGGATTTCTTTTCATTGCTATGCTGATGACACTCAACTTTACCTAAGGACAAATTTTCCCCCCTCTGCTGACCTCACTCCATCCACTTTGATCACTTGCCTGGATGAGATAAAGGCATGGATGAAGCAAAACTTTCTGCAGCTAAACAGCACCAAGACTGAAGCAATCCTAGTCGGCACTCCACTTCAGGTCCGGAAATCCGTTATCACCAGCATTGCTTTCTCTGATCAGGACATTCCACTTTCCACATCAGTCACCAACCTGGGGGTCAGAATGGAATCCCAACTTACTTTTGAAGATCACATCAAGCATCTGTGTAAGACCTCCTTCTTCCACCTCAGAAACATTGCCAAACTTCGTCCCTTACTAACACTGGCAGATGCGGAGAAGCTTGTCCACGCCTTTGTCTCCTCCAGGCTGGACTACAGCAATGCGATCCTTATCGGGATCCCTGGCAAAAATCTCCAGAAGCTGCAGTATATTCAGAACAGCGCTGCTAGGATCCTGATGAGGGTGCGCAAATATGACCATATCCTATGATTCTGGAAGATTAATTCTTCAAACAGTGGTACTAGAGGATGTGGTGCTGGTCCTTCAAGAGTCATTCTCAACCTATAAAACCTATAAAGCCTATAAAAAAACCTTCTTCATGTATTTTACAACACTTCAGCTTGTGATTCTTATCTAGTGGGGGTCATTTTTTAGGATTCTTTACCTAACTGAAGTCTCTGAGATCCTGACACCTTGCACTTCTGGAGACTCCAGGTAGGTTGCAGCTTTGGAAAATGGTGGCGCTGGAGACTAAAGGGTTCCTGATGGTTTCACCCTTAATTCTTCACCTTAATTCTTAATTCTTTTGCAGTTAACAGGTGTCTTTTCTTCACCACCTGTTTTTGTCTGACCCTGCTGACCCAACGAGCATTTCACTGTCCAATGGTCATGCCTTAACTGCAATGTCTAGTATTGCATTAGTATTGCATCCTTCTCATGGGCATTTAATACTTTTTGACTTTTCAGTCTGAGTTAAATCTCTTTTTTGGCTCAATTTATCTGTAAAAGAAAACATGCCTAATAATTCTGCACACCTGAATATAAGGTGATTTTCATTTCCAGCCTTCATGAACAATTATATATCACTTATACATTATTAAATACTAAATCAATAGTAGTTATTAGGATTACTGTGGTTTGGAATTGGTCAAATGTGCCTGGAAAAAAAATATGATCAGAAAATCATCGTGCCTAATAATTCTGCACTCCCTGTATATCTATATATATATGTGTAGACCAGACATAGTCGGGCTAAGAATTATGAATGACAAGATAATTCGAGGCGTATAAGGAATGTGCTTAGGACTTATACAAATACTTAACCCAGACCAGACTATCGAGCCTTAAAAGGTTAAATGTATTACACAGCAGGAAGCCCAGCCTGTAAGGCAGGAACATCTAAATTATAAAACCTGATAAAAGTGGACGGGGAGGCCCAGCCTGCCGCCGCACAGATATCATTCAGAGAAATGCCAGTAGACCAAGCCCACGAAGAGGCCATGCCTCTAGTAGAATGGGCTTTGACGCCTATAGGGCAGCTGAGATCTTTAGACTAATAAGCCAGCGAGATAGCATCCACTATCCATCGTGACAAGGTCTGCTTTGTAACCGCGCACCCAAGCTGTTCAGTTTGCCTAAAAGCAGCAGAACGCTCTATGTATATTCTCAGCGCTCTGACAGGACGGAGCAAATTAGCATCTTCTTCATCTAACGATGATGAAAGTGCTGAAAGTGAAATGACCTGTGCTCTGAACGGAGTTGAAAGCACTTTAGGTACATATCCATGCCTTGGTTTGAGGACGACTTTAGAATCGTTTGGCCCAAATTCCAGACAAGAGGCGCTCACTGAGAGCGCATGCAGATCACCCACTCGCTTAACTGATGCGATCGCTAGCAGAAAAGCGGTCTTTAGTGTGTTGGGGACACAGTTTTAGACCCAGAGACCAGATAGGCCTATGTTGAATGAAGACCAGGAGTCAAGAGTTAGATTAATTAAAGAAATTTACTGAAGAATAGTTTGCAGTTTCATCAGCAGAAGCCAGCGTCAGAGTCTCTCATGGAATCGCAGGCCAGACTCTAACTCACAGAGAATTTTGCCCACCAGTTATACTGGTTACAAGGACATTGATTACATCAACAATAACAGATGGCCTAAGCCTTAATTCGCTACGGAGACCTAAAAGTCTAAACATTTGTCACACATGTATATATATGCCGGAATGGCGTAGTTTAGTCAGGATGCTCGTCACAACATCAATCCCATAAGGGTAAGATTGGCCTCGGACGTCGTAAAGGGCACCTGCATGTCGGGAGGGGGGTCAGGCCCCGATCAGATAGCTCCAACAAACCTGCACAGAACTTGTGAAACACACACACATCCAAGCACTAGGGCATCACACTCTAGTTAATGTCAGGGGATTATGACCGTCTATCAAGATAACACTCAATACCCAAACAGCGATACCGTCACAGCTATCCTTCACGAGAGTGAGCCATGCATGGCTGGAGGTCAACCCAGAGCAGAAAGGGGAGACTAGATTTAATACTACAAAATCATCCTCAAACTAAATATATAAAGGTATGAACTCACACAGAATTACAATCATCTCTAGATTACATATGAAAGCAGAGAAAGAGATATTTATTTTGATTATCCTTGATTATTCAGGTTATGGATATAGTAAAAAGAATCATTGAAAAGGATATGTGTATAAAAGAAGAGACAGGTATCTGACCTGCCGCTTCATCTGCTGCTTCAAGTGACAGGAGCTTTAAGCTCACCGAATGCAGAGGCTCGAATGTAGAGCCTTTCATGGCATCCAGGACCGTGGACAGGTCCCATATAGAGACTGAAGGGGGGCGAGGTGGGTGAAGCCTTCTATCCCCTTTAAGTAAGCGCACGATAAGATCGTTCTTTCCCAGTGACAGTCCGTTCACTTGAATGTGATGCGCTGCTATAGCGGCCACATAAACTTTGAGCATGGAGGGGGAACGACCCGCGTCTAGCAGCTCTTGTAAAAAAAGTGAGCACTTCTGACACTTCACAATTATGTGGGTCAGGCTTCGTGCTTTACACCAGTCTGGCCTACACAAGACTGACCATTTGCCTGAATATAGCCGCCTGGTCGCGGGGGCTCTAGCTTCAGAAATAGTGTTTAATACATTTTCAGAGAGGTTCTCATGTACCCGTTGATGGGCCAGACATGAAGCACCCATAGATCGGGACGGGGAGGCCAGATCTGCCGTTCCGCCTGCGTGAGGAGGTCTCTCCTCAGCGGGATCGGCCACGGAGCTGCATCTGACATCTGACTCAGTGGTGAGAACCATGGTTGATTTCTCCAAAGCGGGGCTATTAAAAGCACAGCGCACTTGCTCTCCCTGATCCTCTCTATGACCTGAGGTAACATTGAGATTGGGGGAAAAGCATAAAGAGGAAGGTTGGGCCATTCGTGGGCCAACGCATCCTTGTGCTTGGAGAAATATATTCGGCATTGAGCACTGTCTTGTGAGGCAAAAAGATCCACTTTGCCAAACCTGCCCCAAATTGTCTGAATCGTATGTGGGTGAAGAGACCACTCTGCTGGGGACACTTTGCCCCTGGACAGCATGTCCGGACCCAAATTCAGAATGCCTGGCACATGAGTCGCTCTCAGCAAACTCAGGTTGCGCTCTGCCCATATTAGGACTTTTTCCGCCTTTGTGTGCAGATCGGTAGATCTTAGACCGCCCTGGCGATTTTTATAGGCTACCACTGACCTGCTGTCCGTTCGGACCAGGACATGGTGGTGCTTTATGTACGGAAGGAAAGCTCTTAGCGATAGCGTGACCGCTTTCATCTCTAGACAGTTTATGTGAAGGCTCTTCTCCGAGTCTGACCAGAGACCGGAGACTGGCCTGCCCTCGTGAAGGGCTCCCCAACCTTGGTTGGATGCATCTGTCGAGATAACTTTCCACTTCGTAACAGTGCCCAGGCTCACACCCGTCTGATACCAGACGGGATTTTTCCAAGGAGCCAGAGCCAACACACAGCTGTGGTCTACCTTGATTTTTAATCGGCCCGAGAGCCATGCGTGAGCTGGAATGCGGCGATTCAGCCAGCGCTGTAGGGGGCGCATGTGTAACAGACCTAGCCTGAGAACTGGCGCCGCCGAGGCCATGAGACCCAATATCCTCTGAAAGTGTTTGAGAGGAGTGAGTGGACCGGACCTGAGGGAAACCGCTCGGTTCTGAACAGAGAGCGTGCGCTGTGACGTCAGTCGCGCGTTCATCTGCAGTGAGTCCAATACTGTTCCCAGAAACGAAACGTTCTGTGTGGGAGACAATGAGCTCTTTGCCACGTTGATGCTGAGGCCCAAGCATTTTAAATGGTTGAGAAGCCAAGATCTGTGGTTCAATAACTGTATCTCTGACTGAGCTATTGAGAATGAGCCAGTCGTCGAGATAGTTGAGAATTCTCATTCCCCGAAGCCTCAGCGGGGTTAGCACCGCTTCCATGCACTTCGTAAACGTGCGGGGAGCCAGAGATAGACCAAAGGGTACCACCCTGTATTGGTATACTTTCCCCTCGAAGGCGAATCTCAAGAATGGCCTGTGATGAGGGGCTATTTGTATGTGGAAATAGACATCCTCTAGATCCACAGTGAAAACCAATCTCCCGGCCGAATGTGCGCGAGGATTTGTTTCATTCTCAACATTCTGAACGGGCGGTTCATAAGGGCTTTGTTCAGATGTCTGAGCTCTAGGATGGGTCTGAGACCACCGTCCTTTTTTGGTACAAGGAAGTAACGACTGTAAAAGCCCGACTCGCTCTGTGAGGGATGTACGGCTTCCACCGCCCATTTTATTAACAGTTTTGATATCTCGGTTCGAAGCACGTGACTTGTGTCGCTTCTCACCGTTGTCTCTTCCACGGCGCGAAAGCGCGGTGTTCTGCGAGCAAACTGTAGCGAGTAACCTTGTTCTATTATGTTCAACACCCATTTTGAAATGCCGGGAATGGCCTGCCAGGCCTCGGCCTTCGAAGCCAGGGGCTGAATTAATTTGTGGGGCGAGTCGCTGAGTAACAGGGACTCGGTGGCCCGATAATGTTGCATTAAGGTGGCGCTTATGATATGAGGGAATGGTTTCCCACCGCCTGAGTGCAGGGGGCCGGGGGACATAGAATATTGGTGCTTGTGTACAGGCGAGCGCGTTTGAGCACGGGCTCGTTGACTGTGAGGATAGTGTTTCCAGCCACCTGAGTGCAGGGGGCTGGGCAACATGGGGGAGTGATTGAGTGTAGGGGTACATGCTTTAATGCTGGCACACTGCCTACAGAGAAAAAACTCTTTTTGTGAGAGCATTGGCTATGCAAATTCTGTTGCCCCTTGTGGCGGGAATATAGAAGGACCTGATTGGTCCGTCCCGCCCAGCGGTCTCGCCATAGGTTGCTGCAGTTGCAGCGGCACAGCCAATCAGCATGCAGCAGCTTCCTGCTGAGAGCTGTGCAGCTGCACTGCGTGTTATATGGTATTTTTAGGATAAAAATTTGCTTCAATATCTCGAGGAAAGGAATTCCCCCATAGCGTTTAGCAAACGCAATGCGAGAGTACTCTCGAAAGGGAACTGATATTATTACTTTTAGTTGACTACAGCTTTGCATTTTTAACTAGATACCTTCTTGAGTTTCACACACTCATTTTATGGTAGAACATGGGTGTCCAACCCTGCTCCTGGAGGGCTACTTTCCTGCAGAGTTGCAAGAAAAAAAGAAAAAAAATCTGCAAGTAGTTAAAAATGCAAGGATATAGTCAACAAAAAGTTATAATATCAGTTTTACATGTGAATATTAACATTTGCACATTTTTTTAAAACTCAAATGACATAGATTGAGAATGGGGACTGTGTACAGTGGGGCCAGAGGCCTGGAGGGCCTATAATGCTGCATTCACACAGGGCGTCAGCGTTAAAGGCCCCATGGCATGAAAATGTCATTTTATGAGGTTTTTTTATCATTAATATGAGTTCCCCTAGCCTGTATATCCCCAAGTGACTAGAAATTTTGATTGGTGTAAACCGAGTTCGCTCAGAGAATTTAGAGAAAATGGATTCAGTTTATCAGTCACGACGTCAGCACAGGCTTTACAAACAGACTTTTACAATATGGATTCGACAGCACCGCCACAAACAGTGAGTAACAGTGTTCATTAATGCCTGATCTGTGATCAGTGATTTTTGATGTGTAGCTAATCATTCAAGTTTACACAGACTTTCTTTCTAAATCGTTTAATACGGTCGCTTTGACATGTATCGCTGTTGCGCATCGGGTAACCCGAGTTCGAGTCATCACGGTGGTGGGGAAACGGATTCCGACAGCTGGATTGTTTGCCGTTGGATTCCCCCTGTGTTTCTTACACAATGAGGTTCTAATAATTACAAAACTGTTGCTGGCTAATAGGGCTCGGGCGTATGACGTCATTACTTTGCGTGGCGGCCATGTTGATGGCCTCATTTGCTGCTACTCGGACTACTGCGCACTGTTTATAGACGTGCTCCCTCTCAGTCGTGTGTCTTAATTTGGCGTTATTATTGGAAACCATGGTAAACCGTTGCTGCATTGTGGGGTGTAACACTAGATCACATAATCGCCATGGGAAAAAATCCCCTGTTACCTGGGGATATGGTGTTGGCTGATCGCGGCTTTGACATAAAGGACAGTGTGGGACTTATGTGTGCCGAGGTAAAGATCCCTGCTTTCACAAAAGAACGCTGTCAGCTGGATGCAAGAGATGTGGGGAGCACAAGAAAAAATGCCCACCTCCGAATTCACGTGGAAAGGGTGATTGTAACCGTCCGCAACAAGTACACTATTTTGTCAGATAAAGTACCGATTCACATGGTGTTGCCAAGCAAGGACGAAGACATGACATTCCTCTATAAGATTGTGTATGTATGTTGTGCTCTGACAAACATGAGCCCTAGCGTTGAAATAAAATAAATATGCATTAAATACAGCCAAAAGTGTCTGTTGCATCCATACCCACAATCTTCAAAATAAATATACTTAAATCAATATAATGTGCAAAAGCAAGAAGTGTCACACAATCGCAATAACCGTATAATGTGCAAAAGCAAGAAGTGTCACACAATCGCAATAACCGTATAATGTGCAAAAGTAAGAAGTGTCACACAATCAGATATTTTTCAGTGTTTATTTGCAACTAGTGCAACCCGAGAACACAGAACGGTGCAGAATGCTTCAAGGTAAAAGGTTAACGTTACATAGGCTTCATGGTCTGCAGCTCCTGAACCCATCCATTTGTGAACTGCAAATTTCATATAAATCCAAACCGTTAATAGTTCCAATTTTGTCCATATACCGGTCCCTGGCTTCCCTATTTAACGTATCCCGGTAAATTCCACATCCTTTTCGGGATTTTAACATAGTTTTTCTTTCTCCCAACTCTGCTTCTCCTCGTTCGATTTGCTGTATGTTTACATTCGCGAGGCCATCAACATGGCCGCCACGTCCCAGAATGCAACGCAGCGCCCGAGCCCTATTGGCGCTGATAGCCTTGTGGGCAGAACCTTGACATTTAGCACTGTTGTTGTAACCCCACTTGTTTGAATCCCCCCTCCAAGCGGGACTCAAACCCGGGTCCGCCAGCATGAGAGTCGGACGCTCTAACAATGAGGTAAAGGCTGCAACCTCTAGCATCAGTCGCTAAAACGTCTCTTGAGATCAGAAGAGTGAGGTTTACTCACACAGCAACTACTAGCTGGCCTCCGTTAAACTCACCCCCCCAAAACCTCACTCCTATCCGGGTCACAGCACCAATGTAACCCCACCTGCATGAATCCCCCCTCCAAGCGGGACTCAAACCCGGGTCCACCAGCATGAGAGTCGGACACTCTAACAAGGAGGTAACGGCTGCATCCTCTAGCATCAGTCGCTCCCAAGTATGACCCCTAATGCCGTCACTCGACATAACGTTTCTGGTCAGTAACCGATACATTCCTTGCACTGGTTGCCGATCCATTACAAAATTAATTTAAAATTTTGACTCTTTGTATTTAAAGCTCTGACCAGATCAGCACCTCAAAACCTCTCTGTCATTCTTAATCCAAATACATTTCTGAGGTTGTCTGGTCTGAGAAAAGTTAACCATTCCAAGATCCAGACTAAAGTTGAGGGGTGATCGTGCTTGATTTCCATTACTGGGCCAAAACTGTGGATAGTCTCCTGGTTTCTCTCAGATTAGTTTAATCAGAATCTGAAGTTAAAATATCTTTTGCTCAGGCTAGTAACTGCTTTTATAGTCTAAGGTTAAATCATCTTACCAGTGTGTGATGTCTCTTTTCTCAGTCTTTATAGTGCTTTATAGTGTTTTTGCACAGCGGTCAGCAACTGTTGTTTTTACTGTGCTTTATAAATAACATTTGATTTGGCAAAAAAAAAAGCTAATTTAACGTGTGTTGTTTTACACCTCTGTTTACATCCTTTTATCCATGCAAGGGAAAAACAAACGAGTGCTATGGAGTAAAATGACAAACCCCTGAAGGGTTTTCTGGGCATCCTCCAATCAACCACCTTGATCTATATCACATCCATACAGTATATAAGATTCACCACAGGCTGGGACTCTCAGGGAAGGGTAGGAGGCATTTTAGGTAAGATTAACTAACTGTAGCTATTATATACTGCTTATAAGACTCTTTAATAAATCATTCTCATGCATGTTTTTATATGGCTTTACTGATTAAAAGATGAATGGTACAATGCAGAATGTATAGCCTATTGTTATATATATACTGTGTGTGCTTTCTCATGTCAGGTTGAGAACATGAACTCCAGTGCCATCTCAGAGTATGGTAACTCTACTTTACTCTTCATACCACGGGACAGCTTCAGCGCTGCTCTCACTAAAAACATCGTGGCCATGCTTGTATGGCTGGCTCTCAGTGTCTTTAACTGCAGTATGGTGTCCACTTTCCGCAAGCACAGTTTCTTCTTTGAAGATCCACGTTATATCATGTTTATCTGCATGGTCATTAATGATGCCGTACAACTGACATTGGTAACCGCCTTGTATGTGGTTAGTATTAATATGAAATATGGGGCCAAAAATAACATTAAAGCTACACTTATAAATACCTGAATGGCAATGCATTCGATGCCAGTTTGATGTATTCTGCCGTTCAAAAGAGTCAGTAGTGTTTTTGAATTTGAATTTTGAATTAATATGGTCGTGAATATTCTGAAATATTATTCCAATTTAAATTATATAACAGTTTTTTTATTTGAATATATTTTTAAATGTAATTTATTCCTGTGATCAAAGGTGAATTTATCATCATTACTCCAGTCTTCAGTGTCACATAATCCATCAGAAATCATTCTCATATGATGATTTGATGCTCATGAAACATTTATGATTATTATCAATGTTGAAAACAGCTGTGCTGTAAACCGTGCATCAGTTTTGATACATATAAAGTTCAAAAGAACAGCATTTATTTGAAATAGAATATTTCGTAACATTATAAACAAAGACACTTTTGATCAATTTAACGCACACTTGCAGAATAAAAATATTAACTCCATAACTTTTGAACAGTAGTGTTTTTAAAAGTCTATAAAAAATAAAATGTAAAATGTGTATGTGCTTGTAGGTGAATGTGTGTAAAATATACCCTGTACAACTTTGTTTTGATATTGTCTGCTTTTAGAAAGTCATTTGTTGTCGAACAATCCTTGAAAAAAGTTGAATGGATGCAAACAAACTGTATAATGAAACCATGTCATGGTCTGACATGTGTATATTGTGTCATCATATCTCCTGTTGTAGGTGAGTTATGCCTTCTCAAAGATCTTGGCATCCACCTGCTGTCCGCTGATCATGACCGCTGTGATGACCACCCGCTCCACCCCGCTCATCCTGGCCGGCATGGCCCTGGAGCGCTACATCTCCATCTGCCTCCCCCTCCACTACAGCCACATCTGCACAGTCACACGCACCATGTGGATCATCGGGGCGATATTCCTCCTGAGCTTCATTCCCCCGCTCACAGACCTTTTCATCACCGTCGCCAAAGAACCACCACTGTTCTTCCACACGTACATTTTCTGCGACCACTCGCTCCTATTTCGAGACAGGTCTATCTATTACAAGAACTGCGTGTTTGATAGTGTGTATTTCTCTTTTGTCTTCTTGACTTTACTGTATACGTACTGTAAGATCGTGCTGACGGCCCGTGCGGCCTCCACTGACCAGGTGCTGGCCAAGAAGGCCCGTAACACAGTGTTTCTCCATGGGGTTCAGCTGCTGCTGTGCATGCTGGCCTTCGTCGTGCCGTCCATGCAAGCTCCGCTCATACAGCTGTTTCCGATGTATGGCCTAGAGATCCGTTATGTTAATTTTCTTCTGGTCTACATCATCCCACGATTTCTCAGTCCAATGATATATGGATTCAGGGATGAGAAGTTTCGCAAGTATTGGCTCAGATACTTTATCTCTAAAGCACGGAGAGTAAAACCAGTCGGCCAGTTCTCTCAAAAGCTTGGATGATGTTCTGTTCACTGCTGTGCCACATCAATGATTTGTAGGCAACGCCGGTTTCTGAAGAGAGTTCATGTGTAGGAGGCATTTTAACAGCCCAAGGACATGTGCTGATACAGAAAACATCCTTACTCAGTGGAACAAATACGTATGATTGTGTACTGAAACAGTTTGAAAAGAAATCTAAACTGTTAAACATATTCACTGCACATTGTGTAACTGTTGAACAATGTTTTGGCACCATCGACATCGGATATAAAGATTTGAATAGGGTAAAACGGGACAAAAGACACACCTGGTAACTGTAGAATAATGGTCATTAGTTAACATTAGTTAATGTATTAACTAACATGAACTAACCATGAGCAGTACATTTGTTACTGTATTTGTTCATCTTTGTTAACATTAGTTAATAAAAATCCAGCTGTTCATGGTTTGTTCATGTTAGTTCACAGTGCATTAACTAATGTTAACAAGATTTTAATAATGTATTAGTAAATGTTGAAATTAACATTAACAAAGATGAATAAATGCTTTATAAATGCAGTTCATTATTAGTTCATGTTAACTAATGTAGTTAACTAATGTTAACTAATGACCATTATTCTAAAGTGTTACCACACACGTTAAGAAAAATGTGCTTTTCCCTACTCCCATAGTGTATGATTGCAGAATATATATAAAAAAAAAATTTTGTATTGAACATTGATGAAGCAACAGATTTTGTGTGAAAATAAATCATAAAATGTGTTTATTTTGTTTAAAAATTGCATAAATGTGTTCCCTCAGACACACGGAGCAAAAGACACAAATACTTCAGCTAAAATAATATGTTTTATTAATAAGTTAATTCTTGTTCAAGACAATCACAATTTAGCAAAGTTTGTACTATTTTCTGTTTATTTTATAAAAGAATACATTTCGATCAAGCTCAAAGAAGCTCATTAATTCAGCCCAAAACCTCAGTTGTTCAGTTTGCACCTTAGAGAGAACAATTGCATCATCATAAGTATATATTGACTACCATGAATTTCATTGAGGCCAATACGGCAGGTTTGTTTTACCAGTCTTACACACTGTGAATGCCTTTTCAATGCTTTTATAATTCTTATGCATTTTTATCTATACTTTAAGTGAGCTTGTACAACTTTATACGGATAATTGAATTGTTAACATTGAGTGTCGGGACTCTACAACATATAACAGTGTACTTACAGTAGTTTAACCAGCTCAGTTCTTCAGCCATCACAGGTTACAGGATCATAACCATGAACAGCACCGTTCCAGTGGATCCGTTTTATGACGCGTTCATCAAGAACTTCCTCAGCGTAGTCCTCTGCCTAACCATCAACTATATCAATGGAACATTTGTGATTGTCTTCTTCAAAAATACCATTTTCTGTAGTGACCCAAGATACATTTTATACATTCATTTGGTGATCAATGACATGATTATGCTGTCAATTTCTGTGGGCTTACAAGTCGCAACGTATGTTTTGCGCATCTTCAATGCCTCTGTTTGTTTTGTTGTGCTGCTTTTGCTTAGTACAGTCACCAAGAACTCTCCACTAAATCTGGCCTGCATGGCCATTGAGCGTTACATTGCCATTTGCAAGCCACTACATCACTCGCAAATATGCACAGTTCGGAGGACGTACATGCTCATTTGTGTCATATGGACTGTGGCAGCAGCGCCAGGTCTGAGTGATATATTCATCGCTTTATCAAATCGACCAGCAAGCTTTTTCACAACTGCCATTTTATGCCACGTGTTGTTCATTTACAACACGTTGCAACACACAGTCAAAGAAACCGTGGTGAATGTTGTGTACTTGTCGTTTGTGTGGATGACGTTGATCTTCACCTACTTCAAGGTTTTTTCCGCAGCAAATGCTGCGAGTGCAGATCGAGTGTCTGCTAGAAAGGCCCGAAACACGATCCTACTGCACGGAGTTCAGCTGCTGCTGTGTATGATGTCCTATATCACCCCATTCATCAGTACAGCGCTTATAGATCTTTTTCCTCAGGCTCGGGCAACTATTCTGATTATTCTCTTTTTGCTGTCATATGTTCTACCAAGGTTACTAAGCCCACTGATCTACGGGTTGAGAGACAAACAATTTTTTGAGCGTATCAAAGTGTATTTTTGTTGCAAACAAGTGAGAGGGACACATATTATACCAGCAAAGTAGGGTGAATACTGTAACATATGTACATATATTTCCCTTATTCGAGTAGTGATGTCATATGTTTCATATAAGGCAATACATTATTAGCACATCCTCACGATGTATGAAGATATAGGTTTATACCATGTATGAAATACCCATAGAAGAAATATTATATACATATATTAAAAATATTTATATGATGACTTTTTATATGGTTCTGTATGTTAATGCTCTTGTAAATACTTGCCAGCATTTCTGTAATAAAAGTCTAGATCTTTAAAATGCATCCAAATTACAGCGAACCATGCAGTGCTCTGTAGTGGTCAAAAAGGATAGTGAATTTTGAAGTGATATATTCTTGAAAACTCAAGAGATGTGGATTCGGACGGCAATTTAATCACCACACGACCTTAGTGTTTGTCAAAAACATTAGGTAATTCGGCAGGGGATTTTTACGCGGGTGGTGGGAGAAAAGCACTGACATTCTGGATTTGGACATCAATAAAATCACTGACCAGCCCTTGTAAATTATTAAAACACCTTATGACCCCACGAGAAACAATTACTATCTGAATAGGGCTTTATTTACAACATGACTGAGGCAGCATAGGAGACTGGTTTGTGTGACACCCTAAAGTATGTACACATTTTGGGTATTGTGATTTTGGAAGAAAAAGTTTATTTTCCATATACTATTTTTCATTTTTTTTTTTATTTAATATGTTCTTATATTTTTATCATCTTTTGCTGTGTGAGATCGGGACTCTTATTTTGAAAGTGAACGGAAGAGTCGTACAGAGTCCTGTTTTCACAGGTATGACTTTCATGACAACAAAACTACATGCACACGAGTCATTAGATTAATATGTTTATGTTTATGTTGCAAAAATATTGCAAATAATATTGTATATAAATGTTCTGATGTGTGAATATATTGAAAATGCGTAGGTCATCCGCCATTTTGTGGATGCTGTGAAATGCTCGCATGTGCTCGTGAAATGTGTTTAATTTTATTCAAACCGACTCCAGTTATCAGGTTATTATGTTCATTATTTGTTAATCCATATTATATTTGTTTTTGGTTAATTAGAGTTCATGTGTGACACAAATGTCAATTAATGCACTTCTCCAGTTAAATGTTTTAAACTGCAGTGCAAACTGTAATGCAGATATTTCCTGCTAATGCAGAAGAAAAAAAAATTATGTTAAAGTAACATGGTGGCAGATCTGATTATCAAAATCAGTAACTTAGATGTTAAATGTGTATTGTTTTGACAGAGGAAAAAGAAAATGCCATTTGTGCATTAATAAAAAAGAAAATAAAGAAATATATTTTATTGATAAAGCTTTATTGGTTTACAATGTAAAAAAAAAAAACCCATTGAATAAAAATTGCTGGGGATTATGTGCGACACACGCTCCTGTCTCCTCATTTCTTTTCCTGTTTTCACAGGGACTTTTTAATCTGCCAACACAGCCCTTTGCATGGGGTCTGTAACATTTGCATGGCTTTATTCAGTACTGTCGTCTCCGCCGGTTTCAAAACTCTCTGTTTTATTGTCATTTTATGCTCGTCCAGCACTTTGCACCAACACAACCTTGTTTCTGCAGCGACTTTCGGCTTGTTTCCTATAACAACGTCTGACGTTTACGTGGCGTGAGAAATTGGCAATATCACAGACAGAGTGTCGTAGGTAATCGCAGCATGCTGATATACAGCCATATCGCACGGTTATGAGTGTGATATTGCATTTATACAACAGTTCGACGGCGTGAAGAAACAAAAACCCTCTTTTGTGCCACGGATTCAAAATCTCATGTTGACAGTTTGACAGTTGAGCCCAAGCCTTTGTTACCAATTCTAAAACATCACTTTAGAGCTAGTAACGCTTCATTGAAGATTATTATTGTATTATGTAGACTATTATTATGAGAGAGAGATCAATTAAACGAGTGTATTACCTGCATCTGATATAGCATTCATTCTTCAGGCCTATGTCCAAAATATTGTATCCATTATAAAAAATTTGTTTGAATACCTGCTGAGGAAAGCGAAAGTGTTTCTTGACCTTTAAAAGTTAAGTGGATCCCATGACAGAGCTAAAACAACTTCCTTGTTCTGACTCACTCATAAAGACTTTTTGCCGCCATCTAATAAAAATGTTCATGGATAAGTCATTGTAGTGAGGTTCGTGTAGGTGTGGGAAGGAAGAAGACGGGTCGGCTTACTGGGACTCGTGAGTACTCTTTTATTTCTCTTTTCTCAATATTCAAAAGGGTGTGCACGTCGCACAACATAAACGTTCATATAAACTCTTTCTCTGGATCAATCGTCGGTTTGGGCTCCGCCCTCTCTCTCCCGCTGCAGACCTCGCGAAACCACGCCCCCTCCGCCACATACCCCCACCGCCCGACTCAGGACGGGGAGCCATCCGGCCTGCAGCCCCCCCCCCCCTTTCCTGGAGAGGAAGTCAGCCACAGCCATCTGTGCACCCGGCCTGTGGATCACCTTGAACTTAAAAGGCTGTAAAGCTAGATACCAACGGGTGATCCGCGCATTGGTATCCTTCATGCGGTGGAGCCACTGCAAGGGGGCGTGGTCCGAACAGAGGGTGAACTCCCGCCCCAGGAGGTAGTAGCGAAGGGTGAGAACGGCCCACCTGATGGCCAAACACTCCTTCTCTATGGTGCTGTACATAGTCTCTCTCTTAGAGAGCTTACGACTAATGTACAGCACCGGCCGCTCTTCACCCTCCACCTCCTGGGACAGGACTGCGCCCAGCCCCCTGTCCGAGGCGTCCGTCTGCAGAGAAAAAGGGAGAGAAAAGTTAGGAGCCTGAAGGAGCGGCCCACCACACAGAGCAGCCTTTATCTGGGTGAAGGCCTGCTGGCACCGCTCCGTCCACTGAACCATATCTGGTACCTCCTTTTTAGTCAGATCAGTCAGTGGGCTAGCGAGGTCCGAATAATTAGGCACAAACCTTCTGTAATAACCCGCTAGCCCCAGGAAATGTCTGACCTCCTTTTTGGTCTTAGGTGCGGTCTTATCAATTTGGGGACGCACCTGACCATGACCCAAGTGGAAGCCCAGATACCTTACCTCCACCCGCCCAACCGCACACTTCTTCGGGTTGGCCGTGAGCCCCGCCCTTCTCAACGACTTCAGGACAGCACGCAGGTGCTGCATATGCCGCTGCCAGTCTGCGCTGTAGATGATGATATCATCGAGATAGGCAGCAGCATACGCAGCATGCGGCCGGAGAATTCTGTCCATCAGACGCTGGAAGGTGGTGGGAGCCCCGAACAAGCCGAAAGGAAGGGTGACAAATTGGTGCAACCCGAACGGCGTGGTGAAGGCGGTTTTTTCTTTGGTCATTGGAGACAAGGGGATCTGCCAATAACCCTTAGTTAAGTCCAGTGTCGAATAAAATCGAGCGGTCCCTAGCCGATCAAGCAGTTCGTCAACCCTTGGCATTGGGTACGCATCAAATTTCGACACCGCGTTTACCTTACGGTAGTCCACACAGAACCGGATCGAGCTGTCAGGTTTTGGAACCAAAACTATCGGGCTGGCCCAGTCGCTGCTGGACTCTTCTATTACCCCCATCTCTAGCATGGCGTCTAATTCAGCCTGAACTACTTTTTTTTTGTGTTCAGGTAAACGGTATGGCCGACTGCGAACCACCACGCCCGGCTCGGTCTCAACGTGATGTTGAATGAGGTCGGTGCGGCCAGTTAGGGGCGAAAACACGTCGGCAAACTCGGCCTGTAATGTTTTTACGTCAGTGAGTTGGGACGGCGAGAGGTGATCCCCCCCCGGGGCCAGAGCGAGAGAATGGGACTTTTGAACCGCCTCTGGCCCGAGATCCTCCTCTCCGCTCACCACCGTCGCCAACATCACTGACTCCACCTCTGACCATTTTTTTAATAGGTTGAGGTGGTATATTTGACGTGCCCCGTCCCTATCTGAACGCACAACCTCATAATTGAGGTCCCCAATTCGCCGTGTGACCACAAAGGGCCCTTGCCACTTTGCGAGCAATTTAGAGCTAGAGGTAGGGAGTAACACAAGCACTTTATCTCCCTGTGCAAATTGACGTAACTTAGCCCCTCTGTTGTTGTCTGTTTTTGTCTGTCCTGGGCCTGTAACAAATTCTCCATTGATAGCCGTCCCAAAGTGTGGAGTTTTGTTCTCAGGTCCAGGACATATTGAATTTCGTTTTTGCTCGCGGATGGTCCGTCCTCCCAAGTCTCTCTAAGGACATCCAGCACCCCCCGAGGCTGGCGCCCATAAAGAAGCTCGAAGGGGGAAAACCCCGTGGAGGCTTGCGGGACCTCGCGCACAGCAAACAAGAGAGGTTCTAGCCATTTATTCCAATTTTTGGCGTCCTCGTGAACGAACTTCCGAATCATTGTTTTCAACGTGCGATTAAAACGTTCCACCAGACCGTCTGTTTGTGGGTGATAGACGCTGGTGCGAACGGATTTAATGCCCAATAACTCGTATAGTTCGCGGATTGTCCGTGACATGAACGCCGTGCCTTGATCGGTGAGAATCTCTTTCGGGATTCCCACCCGGGAGATTAATGAAAACAGCGCACTCGCAACACTTTTCGCTGAAATAGTGCGGAGTGGAACTGCTTCCGGGTATCGCGTTGCATAATCCACCAGGACTAATGCAAAGCGATGCCCCCGTGCTGACCGTTCTAATGGCCCGATGAGGTCCATACCAATTCGCTCGAAGGGGACCTGCATCAGAGGAAGTGGGCACAATGGTGCTTTTGGGGTGGCCGGTGGATTGACCAACTGACATTCACGACACGACGCACACCACTTGCGTACATTCTCGTGAATGCCCGGCCAGAAGAACCGGGCCATGAGATGGTTCAACGTAGCTGTGTGACCTAAATGCCCGGCCATCGGGTTAGAATGAGCCGCCTGGAAAAGCATTTCCCGGCGGCTTTTAGGAATTAACAACTGGGTTGTATCCTGCTTTGACTGGGCGTCTTGGGTCACCCGATACAACCTTTCTTTTATAACCGCAAAATAGGGAAAGGAGAGTGGTTGATCAGGATGGAGGAGGTGGCCGTCGATGGAACGGACCTGATTAAACGCATTTTTAAGCGTGTCATCCTGGGACTGTTCCAGGGGAAAGTCATCGCGCTCTGTGAGCACCGGTGTCTCCAGCTCGCTCGTTTCCCCTGAAACCGCCGCCAGAGGTCCCGTTTCCGCCTCCCCCAACTGAGCAACCGCCATCTTCCCTTCCATCCGCGCACAAATGCCCCAATAACTTGCTGGCCAATTGGTTCTCAGAATTAGCGGATGCCGGAGATGCGGGTTAACTGCAACCTCGACACTATGCGTTTGTCCCCTAAATTGAATAGTGACGGGCACTAACGGATAGTTCACCACTTCCCTGTGCACACACCTCACCGTAACCACACGGCTGTTACCCAACGCCTTAGGTTGAATCAGGCTTTGATGTATAGAGGTCTGGTTGCAACCGGAATCCACCAGAGCCTGATAAGTACCCCCCTTGATACTCACAGGTATAAGGTACAGTCCAGCTTGATCAGGGGCGGCTTGTGGAGCGTCGGGAACCCGGACCAGCGTCCCGACCTCCATGACCGGACAGCGATCAATGAAATGGCCCGGATCCCCGCAGCGCCAACAAGCCGGCCCAGACCTTCCCGCTGCCCTAGTGGCCGGAAGTAGGTCGGCAGAATGGCGTGGAGAGAGCGCGGGGACGAAGGAAGAGGGGTATGGATCCGGCGGTGTAGCGCCTCCCCTCGGCGCCGGCCGGGAAGGTGCCGGCTGGTCACTGACTCCGCCCATCCTCCATCGTGGGGCCGGCCTGGGTGCTGCGCCGCCACGGGTCCTGGGAAAAGGGACAGGTCTGGAGACAGAGGGGGTGGGGAGAGAAGAGGAGAGAGAGAGAGAGAGAGAGAGAGAGAGAGAGAGAGAGAGGCAGAAGGAAGGGGTTCGCCGACCCCGTGGCACGCCACCATTTGATCCTCCACCAACTGGATGGCCTTGCTCAGCGACGTCGGGCGGTGGCACTGGACCCACTGCGCGGTCTTCTTGGGGAGCCGCGCGACGAACTGCTCCAGTACCACACGATCGATGATGTCCTCGACGTCGCTTTGACTGGGCCACTTGCGGCAGGAGTCCCGGAGCTGGTGCGCAAAGGCGAAGGGCCGGCCGGACTCATCCAGGGCCAGGGTACGGAACCGCTGGCGATGCTGTTCGGGGCTCCGGCCGACCCGCTGTAAAATCGCGAGCTTGAGGTCGTCGTAAGCCAGAAGATTCTGGACTGGCAGCTGATGGGCGGCTACCTGCGCTTCCCCAGACAGTAGTGGCAGGAGCCGCATCGGCCAGTCCGCCTTGGGCCATCCCCTGGACTCGGCGGACCTCTCGAAGAGGTCGTTGAACGCCTCCGGATCGTCCTCCGGGCCCATCTTCGAGAGGTGCAGGGCGGCGGCCGAGTCGCTGGTGGGTTGGGGGATGACCGGAATCCCCTGGCTAAACCAGCTCCGGAACAGCTCCCGGTCTTCATGCTGGGCCCGAAGGAGGGCTTCAAAGTGCTTTTGTTGCTCCTCCCTCAAGGCCAGCAGATCTTGGTGTTGCTCTTGGTGAAGACCGGCGAGCGAGGTGACGAGGTCCGCAAGTGGCGTCTTTGGCGGGGTCTGCATGGCGGCGGCGATCTTCTACCTTCCCGGGTTTCGGCACCAGTGTAGTGAGGTTCGTGTAGGTGTGGGAAGGAAGAAGACGGGGTCGGCTTACTGGGACTCGTGAGTACTCTTTTATTTCTCTTTTCTCAATATTCAAAAGGGTGTGCGCGTCGCACAACATAAACGTTCATATAAACTCTTTCTCTGGATCAATCGTCGGTTTGGGCAGGTCCTCTCTGCATAGCACTGTGATCTCTCGAGTCCCAGCTTCCCAGTGTCTCTCTCTCTCCATTCTCTCGTCCCGCAGCGGCTTTTATGCGGTCTCTCCACGCCAATTACTGCAATGAGACACAGGTGTTTGTGATCTGCACTTGACCTACTTACTCACCGCTCGGCTCCGCCCTCTCTCTCCCGCTGCAGACCTCGCGAAACCACGCCCCCTCCGCCACAGTCATCTATTATAAATACTGCAATAAAGTTTTTCATTTTGGATTTCACGGTGACTAAGTATGTTCGTGGTTGCAATACATTGACCAAGCATTTGTCTGCAAATTAGCGCATTTTAATGAGTAATTATTTAACTTATTGCTTAGTGGTTATGGTGTGTGCTTTAGGCAAGTGCGATGCCTAAAATAGGCAAGTGCGATGCCTATTGGCGGTCTCTCCACGCCAATTACTGCAATGAGACACAGTGCTGTTTTGGGAGTAACGTGCAATAAACCAATCAGAGTCTCATCTCCCATTCCCTTTAAAAGCCAGTTGCGCTCGTACCATGGCGAATTAGCTATTTACATGGAGCGGAATTTGCAAGCGGAAAAACTGAACGCTGAACCTTTTATTTTTAATATTTAAACATGTGTGTGCTGCTGCGCGTCCCTGTGTGTGTGTAATAATCAGAGTGTACGCGCGTTGTGCACCACCTATAGGCACGTATTACTAACACACCCTTTAAATAACACACAAATACTGCGCTATTGACTTTAGAGCCGGTGTGTGTTGGTCAATGGTCAGTGGTTTTCAGTTCCTCACAATAGCAACGCTCCAACAATGCTCCTGATCACACCTGGTGTTCAGACCAGACGCCCATGGGTGAACAGATGCACCAGTGCATTTGATATTTAAAAACCGTGGAGCTGGACGTGTTATGATAACTGCCTGGTGTAGCCTATGACAGGGCCCAATATGTTGGATCATCTTGTTCAGTACAACTTTGCCTCAAGAACCACTACTGTCAATCAAATTCTTCATTAAATATTAATTAAAGCTGAAAATTTCCTCAAATAGTTCTCAACATTACCAATGTGTTGGCTTTTTCTCCCTCTCTCTCTTTTCTCCCTCTCTCTCTCTCTCCCTCTCTGTCTTTTTCTCTCTCTCTCTCTCTCTCCCTCCCCACTCCTTTTCTCTCTCCCTCTCTGTCTCCTCTTCCTCATCTAAAGTATTTAAACCTGTCAGTTTTAACATCTCGAGGCAAATCAGTCGACTATGCAAGGTGAGAAGGTACGTTATATGCTGTATTTTGTGATTCACGTGTTGCTAAGGGCTTCTCACTTTTAAATATTCTGCATCTATTTTATTTTCAGATCAGATGACACAGATGGAAAATATTCATCTTACTACTTGATGGACTTCAGAAAGTCGTGGACATCATTTGGAGGAAAAGCAAGATCGACCAAAAGGCCAAGGAAAAGTACGTTCACTCATAAGAGTCACAAGAAGTGCAACAGAAGAATGAATTCTACAGTGCTTCTGTACACGGCAGAAGACAGATATGCAGAAGCTTTTGCAAAAAATTTCACAACTGTTCTGGTCGGGATCATAATTAACTGCATCAATGGGATATTTGTTTTCACATTTTTCAAGAGTTCAATTTTCTACAATGATCCGAGATACATATTATATATTCACATGGTTATCAATGATATGCTCATGGTTTTTATCAGTGTAAGTCTTTTTGTGATGGCTTATGTATGGCCAAAGGTTCCTCTCCCGTTTTGTGTTACACTGCTGATAATAACCTCAGCAACTCATAAGAACACTCCTCTGACTTTGGCCGGTATGGCCGTTGAGCGTTACATCGCCATCTGCAAACCACTGCATCACCATCAGATCTGCACCGTGCGCAGGACGTACATCCTTATCTCTCTGATATGGGGTGTAGGGGTTATACCTGGATTGTCTGACTTGATTCTCCTTTCAATCGTTCGTCCTTTATCTATCTTTACAAAAGGTACTGTCTGTAGTACAACTACTGTGTATAACACGCCGTACCATGAAGACCAGAGCAAAGTTACACATGGGCTTTACTCATCTGTCGTGTGGGTAATTCTTGTATTCACGTATTGTCGAGTGCTGATTGCGGCCAGAAGAGCCACCGCTGATAAATCCTCAGCAAAAAAGGCCCAAAACACCATCCTGTTACATGGAGCACAGCTCCTGCTCTGTATGCTGTCCATCATTACTCCTGTTATAGACAAGATTTATGGACAACTTCTACCTACTCTACGGACAAAAATCACCTTTTTCAATTATCTTCTTACAAACTTACTACCACGACTACTTAGCCCCCTTATTTATGGTGTTCGAGATAAACAATTTTGTAAATACATGAAAGGACTTTTTTCATGTAGGCTAATTAATGCAAAAGTTGAATCAACCAAGCAGTGAGCTAAAAAGATAATCATAAATCATTATGTGGACCAAGCTGCTTGGCAATTTCCCCGTAGCCCTTTCCAGCCTTGTGGAGGTGTACAATTTTGTCTCTAGTGTCTTTGGACAGCTCTTTGGTCTTGGCCATGTTAGTAGTTGGATTCTTACTGATTGTATGGGGTGGACAGGTGTCTTTATGCAGCAAACGGCCTCAAACAGGTGCATCTAATTTAGGATAATAAATGGAGTGAAGGTGGACATTTTAAAGGAAGACTAACAGGTCTTTGAGGGTCAGAATTCTAGCTGATAGACAGGTGTTCAAATACTTATTTGCAGCTGTATCATACAAATAAATAGTTAAAAAATCATACATTGTGATTTCTGGATTTATTTTTTAGATTATGTCTCTCACAGTGGACATGCACCTACGATGACAATTTCAGACCCCTCCATGATTTCTAAGTGGGAGAACTTAAAAAATAGCAGGGTGTTCAAATACTTATTTTTCTCACTGTATATATATATTAGCCTATATTTACCTGTAATGTCTTTGGGTGATAATCCTTTACAAAGGACAAAAATTATCTTTATTGTTAAAGAATTAAGAATATCATAGGCCACTGTGCTGTGAAGACTCGCCTAACATTTTACAAACATGAATATTGATATGTTTAAAAAACTATTGGAAAATAATATGCTTAATTTTTTCTCCCTCTCTCTCTCTCTCTCTCTCTATGAATTTGTCTCATTTACCTTTGAATTTAAACACAAACATAAGCTTTATATTTAAGTGTAGATAGTTTATTGTATTGCTCATTGTTTCAGTTTTGCTCAGAAAGTTGATGTGGCTATCAATCAAGTCAAGTCATCTTTATTTCTCCAGCGCTCTTTTCACACACAGATGCTTCAGAGCTTCTCACTTATGAGAGGACAATTTTGTTTTAGATGAAAAGCTAAAGTAAGTTTTGATTTATTCATTTCTGTTGTTAAACGGATTTCAAAATGTAAAAACGCATGTAAAATAAAAATATTACACAAAATGAAAACAATAACGTGAATATTATTATTATAAGTGTGAATCAAAAAATTAAAAGCGAAGTGATTTCATCTCTTAAATGTCTTTGTGTGTTTTGGTCATAATTTAGACTTTTTTTCAAATCTAATTTCAGCTTTTTTTCTCATAATTAGTCAAGTCAAGTCAACTTTATTTATATAGCGCTTTTAACAATGTAGATTGTTTCAAAGCAGCTTTACAGTGTTAAACAGGAAAATAATGCAGCATAATTTTATTCAGCTGAATAAAAAAGTCCTAATTATAATTAGGACTTTTAATCATAATTTAGATTTTTTAAGTCATAATTTTGACTTTAAATTCAAAATTTCGAATTTTATCTCAGAATTTTTAAAGTCCTAATTTCAACTGTTCATCTCACAATGACTTAGCATGTCATATTTGTGACTTTTTATCTAATAATGAGGACTTTTAAAATCATATTTTCAACATTTCATCTTATAATTATAACTTAGCATGTCGTATTTTCAACTTTTTATCACTATGACTTAAAATCATATTTTGGACTTTTTATCTCTTAATTATGACTTTATGATAATTGAAATGAGCTGATCAGTAATATAGTTGAATATTTAAATATCTTATTAGCCTTTTTTATTACTTGATATCTGAAGGGGGAAAATATTGTGCACTGTTACCTTGTCCTGCTGTTTGTTTCAGGGTACTTATTCCAGTTAAAGGTGCACTATGTAACTTTTCCGTCCGCTAGAGGTCGCCTGTTCAAAACAATGGCGTAGTTTGATGACGCCACGTTTGAGCACAGAATCTTGGGACATGTGGTCTTCACCTCACAGCCGGTGGGAAAGAATCGGGAAAGGACTTGGGCAGAAATCATGTTGATGGATGTGATTATTAACGTTACTGTAGTCTGAAGCAGAGCAGGAGCAAGTGTTGTGGAGCTGAGGAACCGCTGGAGCGATTGTTAATAAGATGAACGCAACACACACCTCGTGAGTAAAGCGTTTCTGCAGAATAAAACCGAGGGGAACACGGATATGATGTCATCGACAGGCCACGCCCTCACACGTCCCGGTTCCTCGGTTAAAATAGCATCTCACGATTTACAAATAGTTGGAAACATTTGGGATATTGTAAGTACTCAACTGAACAAAATATATAACAATGGCTTAGTGGTTTTTGGATATTTTACTGCAAAAATGTTACATAGTGCACCTTTAAGTAAACAAACATAAACATTATGTTATGAAAACCCAAATAAACTTGTTCATCTTGTTGCCTGACCAGTTGGTTTTTATTGTAATTGACTATTTTGTTTCTTAGTGTAGGTAAAAAAAAAAAAATCGAATTCTAAATCAGTTTTTCATGTCAACATATTCATTTGGTTGAGTAGCCGTAGTAAGAGTAAAAAAAAAAAAAAGTCAGGGTCTTGCTCACTCACTGTCTCTCCTCCTTCCCTCCCTCCCTCGCTTATTCTCTCTTCAAATGTGTATATAAACTGGTCAGTTCACTTCTGGAGTGAAGTAAACTGGATTAAGCAAACAGTTAAGGTGATTTTTTTTTTATCAATTTACAATAACTGAGTTTGTATTGCATGTTCAACAAAAATCCTATCCTTTGTATTTCTATATCAGGTGACACATGACAAATTCTTTGGGATATCAACTTCATGCTTGATGGACTTTGGACTGTCATTGATATCTTACAGGGTAAACGAGCCTCAACAAAAGAACAAAAAAACCTTTTGAGTCACTGAAGTGCACATGGACAATGAACTCTACAATGCCTCAAATTAGTGCTCAAGACAGATTTACGGATGCTGTAGTTAGAAATTTCATCCTTGTTCTTTTTGGGTTCACAATTAACTCGATCAATGGAGTATTTGTGTTCATATTCTTCAGGAGTTCAGTTTTCTACAATGATCCGAGATATATATTATATATTCACTTGGTTATCAATGATATGCTCATGGTTTTTTTCAGTGTTACACTTTCTGTGATGGCTTATGTATGGCCAAAGGTTCCTCTCCCGTTCTGTGTTATCCTTCTAACAATAGCCTCAACAACTCATAAGAACACTCCTCTGACTTTGGCCGGTATGGCCGTTGAGCGTTACATCGCCATCTGCAAACCACTGCATCACCATCAGATCTGCACCGTGCGCAGGACGTACATCCTTATCTCTCTGATATGGGGTGTAGGGGTTATACCTGGATTGGCTGACTTGATTGTCACAGTAATTGTACGTCCTTTATCTATCTTTACAACAGGTACTGTCTGTAGTACAACTGCTGTGTATAACACGCCGTATCATGAAGAACTGAACAAAGTTACACATGGGCTTTACGCATCTGTCGTGTGGGTAATTCTTGTATTCACGTATTGTCGTGTGATGATTGCGGCCAGAAGAGCCACTGATAAATTCTCAGCAAAAAAGGCCCAAAGCACCATCCTGTTACATGGAGCACAGCTCCTGCTCTGTATGCTGTCCTACATTACTCCTGTGTTAGACAAAATTTATCTCCAAATTGTTACTGAACAGCAGAAGAAAATTTTATTTTTTTTAAATTATCTTTTAACAAACATTGTACCAAGACTTCTTACGCCTCTGATTTATGGTGTTCGGGATAAACATTTTTCGAATCATATAAAGGGACTTTTTTCATGTAAATTACCTATTGCAAAGGTTGAATCAACCAAACAGTAAACAAAAAAGGTCATTTTGCTAGTTTGTTTTCTTTATTTGCTTATATACTGTATGTTTTTGTGCAGTCATAATACATTTCGGAAAAAATTGGAAGGCACTGTAATCTTGTGTTTATCCCACAATCATATAGGGGTGAATTCAGGGTGATTGGGAAACTTTTTCAAAGTCATCTCAATGGCAAAAAGTGTCCCAATAACCCTGAAATCACCCTACAGTACTGGGCTAAAGTCTCAGGCATGTTAGTATTTTCATCAAAACAAAAATGGCTTTATATGTTTTGCTGTAGTGTGTCAGTAGGCAATATCTGTTCACATTTCCAAACATTCCTTTTGCCATTAATTGTAATAATCCAGTGAGATTTTTGTATGCACAGCAGCCGGTATTGATCTGATCTCACCATCATCGAGTCTGCGATTACATGAACAAACTGAGACTAAATCCAGAAGAACTGTCAACGTCTCCAAGACGCTTCAAGAAACGTACCGGCAAAGCTACAGTACTGTGAAAAGCTTTGTGTAAAAATGCTGTAAAGTGAGGATGCTTATGTGGTCAATAAGTGAAGTTACTAAACGTAATTTCGGGAGGAAGTACGCCCATCTAATCTTCCAATTAATACCAAGGTATAAAGCCAGCAGCTTACCTCTTCCCGTTGTTAGTTCTTGCAGCATTTGACCCGCCCAAACCGCATCATGACTGACTTCCAAGAAATCGAATTGTTTCCCTCCGACGACGAACTTTCTAACGTGCCAGAAACACCTGCACGCGTTTCTCCCAACAGTTTGGATCCTCCTTCACTGCACATTTCACCAGTTGATCGTCCAGGTCGCCGGTCTCTCCGCTCCACAAACCAGCATAAAAAACCTCGCTCAAGGAGACCTCTTTCTCCTCCTCCATCTAGATCATCACGGGGCTCGGCTAATCCTCGCCGTGATTCATCTCGTCCTTCATCATCATCATCAGCAGCAGCAGCAGCAGCAGCAGCAGCATCATCTGCAGCAAGCCCTTCAGTCCCTCCTGTCCAGAAATGGACCGTCAACGCGCTCAGGCAAGCGTTATCCAACGCGGGTATCCATTTCTCCCGGAAGAATTCAAAAGCGCAACTTCACGATCTGCTCGTGCGCTCTCATCAAAACACCCAGCGTCCTCCAAGCACCACGCAAGCCTCAACGCATGCAAACGTACGATCCATACGGTTCGCCTCCAACCCGCTACAGTTTCAGCGAGTAACCCCAGAGTGCAGTCTGGACGATTGGGGCGGTGCGACACATCGAGGCGGAGCGACACTATATTTTAATTTCCCGCCTTTGACATTTTGCTCTGACCCAGCAGGGGGCAGTTTACGTCGAAACCTATGGCAGAACGGTAGAAAGCAACAGCAGTAATAGTAACGAGACAGCAAGTTGATTGAACGAGGTGAGTAAAATGGCTGTGTAAATTAATATAGCTATATTTAAACGTTTAGCACGGTGTTCGAGAGTCGAATCTGGAGTATAATTGCTGAAGCATATCCCATAATAAAATTAAACTGTATTTTTCTACTTTAGAAAATCTTTTCTATAAAAACATGTCGCACCACACCGTCGTAACCAGAGCAGAACATGAGGTGTACAGGGGTGATAGCGTTCCGGCACGTAGGCTACTGTGGCTGCAGGAAAAAAAAAAAAAATCAGGTTCTGGTTATATTGGTCTACGGCGGCGTTTTCGTACCATGTAAAAAAAAAAAAAATTAATAAAAAAAAAAATAAATAATTAATCATAATAATAATAATAAAAAAGATTGTCTAATGTTTATTTGATGTCTGTTTTTAAAAGCACGGAAGAGAATATGTGCTGTTCTGTTAGACATCGTTTCAGCTATTAAAATAGTTCCGTTTTGTATGTATGGCAAAGTGATTTCATTTCTGTTTTTATTAATTAAGTTGTAATGGGAAGATTTTTTATTCGTCAGATATAAATATGGTATAGGCGCATATCCATTGGTTTGTGCGGAGAGTGGAAGCTTGCACGATGCAATACGGCGCCAGAGCCGTCACTTGCACTTTTTTTTTATCCAGTGGAAACGAATTATCCTCAAAACAATACATGCCTTACCGACATCAAATACATAGATGGAGAGATTTAAATTATTGCTTAACGAAATAAAACAAATCAAACCAAAAACTCTTTCATTATATCTGTAAAGATGCATTTCTCGCGTCAAAGTGGAGATTTCTATTAAGGATCTTGCGTCACTGATTTAGAATACACTAGTTTATTCATAAATAATTCAAATATCCCCTTACCCTCCGACACATTCATTAGCCGCGTTTCCATTACCCTTCAAATTGCGCAAATTGAAATTGCGACTTGAAAATACGCCCAATGGAAACGCGTCAATTTCGCTAAAACTCCCATATATTGCAAAAAAGTTTTTATGCTCGCATGAGGTGGTTTTTCAGGCAATTCGGAAAAGGAAATTTTCGCAAAACTGCAATGGAAACCGTTTTTTTCGCATTTACAGGTCACCTGGTACGGTCACGCATTGCTCTCACATAAGGCCTACATATAATTTTTTTTCCACTCAAGTATGTACGAGATCTTATGTCGTTAAAACGACATATATTTTCTCCTAATAAGGAAAGTGGCGTAACTTTATAATGACGGACCCCGGTGCAACCACAAATATCATAACTATCTATAGGCCTATACTGTAATTATGACATATATTCAAGAAATCGATTAAAACAGAAAGACGCTATATAGTTTCAGCCTTGCTCAAAGACTAGGTCTATCCATTCCCGACGATCTTGGTTTGCTTCTTATTTATTAAATATAGCCTACAGCCAAATAGTTGATAAAAATTGATAAAAATTAAAATACACTGTAAAAAATTCACCCGTATATTTACAGTAAATACTGGCAGCTGTGGTTCCAGCCCTTTACTGTAATTTTACGGTTTCAATAATGCTGTAATTTCACAGTAACGTACTGGCAGCTGTGGTTCAAGCCCTTTACCGTAATTCTACAGTTTTTAATTTTTATGGCTGTTCTGTAATTTCACAAAGTACTGGCAGCAATGGTTCCAGCTATAATTCTACAGTATAAAATATATATAAATACTGTTTTCTATTTACTATATTGTCTGATATCTATTAACATCCCTATATGTACCATAATGTATACAGACATTCCAAACAGACTTTTTAATGGAAAAATAAAGAAATAGATTATGGTGCACATTGTTTGCCATTTATTTAAAACAGGTTTTAACAATACATTCATTGCATTTTAAAATGTATTTTCTCTGACTTTCTTTCCTTAAATACTGTTTTATAGGCACCAGTAGGCAAAAACAGAAACCTTACAAAGAGGCAAAAAACAAAAACTAAAAACAGCAAACATGGTCTGAGAGGAAACCATTGAGAACCAATGGATCAATAATCCTTGATAGAGGCAAAAAACTGTCAAAACCTCCCAAACCTGCTTTTGAAAGAGCTGGCCTGAGAGGAAGTCCGGATCTGAGAGGACATAATCAAGAGAACCAATGGGTGAAAAAAAACGTAGGAAGAGACAAAAAACAGCCAACACGTCCCACATCAGCTTTTGACACATCTGGTCTGAGAGGAAATCCAGGTCTGAGAGGAAAGAAAATCAACTCAACTCAACTCAATTTATTTTTATAGCACTTTCAAAGCCATTAAAATGGACCAAAGTGCTGTCCATAATTGGTAAAAACAGTAAAAAACACATATAAACATATAAACACATATAAAAAATAAAATGCAAGTCGTACCAACATCAAATAACAGCACAACAAAACACCAAGAAGAACATGAAATGTCTCATAGTTTTCAGACCTAATCAAATGCCATAAGCTTGATAGAAAAGGTGAGTCTTCAAGTCTGTTTTAAAGATATCTATACTTGGAGAGGATTTAATATATAAGGGCAACACATTCCACAGAGCAGGAGCAGCGACAGAGAAGGCACGATCACCACTTCGCCTCAAGCGAGACCGTGGAACAGTTAGCAGCATGCTCTGAGAGGAGCGCAGTTGGCATTGGGGTTGGTAAGGGATCAACATGTCCTTTATGTACTGGGGAGCCTGGTCATGTAATGCTTTATAGACAAACATTAATACCTTGTACTGTATTCTGTATTTCACCGGTAACCAGTGAAGTGATATTAATGTAGGTGTTATGGGATTCCATTTTTTGTTTTTTGTTAAGATTCTCGCTGCAGCGTTTTGAACATACTGCAGACGAGCAACGAGAAATTAATTCATGCCCAAATAAAGAGCATTACAATAATCCAGCCGTGACGAAACAAAGGCATGTAGAACAACCTCTAAGTCCTTATTTAAAAGGATGGATTTCAATTTCGACAGTTTCCTTAACTGAAAAAACGATGTTTTCACAACACTTTTAACTTGGCGGTCAAAGCTAAATTCAGAATCGAAAATGACTCCTAGGTTCTTCACATGACTATGAAAGTTTTTTGGCAATAACCCGTAATTCCCAACTAGCCCATTCCCAAGCTGTTTGTTCCCAAACATTATAAACTCAGTCTTATCGTCATTTAGTTGCAAAAAGTTTTGGGCTAACCATCCCTTTACATCAGTCAGACACTTATAAAAATTATCAAAAGAGGTATGACTATCACACTCCAAAGGAAAATACATTTGTAGGTCATCTGCGTAAAGGTGATAATTGACATTGTATTGCCTAAAGATTGACCCCAGGGGTAACCTGTACAATGAAAACAGTGTCGGAGCAAGAATGGATCCCTGGGGAACACCCCAATAGATGGTCGCGGAAGCAGAAACATAGTTCTCAATTTTAACGGCGCATGTCCTGTCATGCAGGTAGGAGGAAAACCAGTCGAGGGCTACACCATTGATCCCTACATAATCTCTGAGGCGTTTTATTAATATCACATGATCTAAAGTATCAAAGGCTGCACTTAAATCTAACATCATTAAGGCAACACTTTTCCCGGAATCAATGCTTAACAAAATAACGTTTTGTAACCTTTAATAACGCTGATTCTGTACTATGTTTAGACCTAAATCCTGACTGAAAAATATCCATCATATTATTACCAATCAAGAAATCAACAAGTTGATTATGGACAACTTTCTCTAATATCTTATTTATAAAAGGCAGTTTAGAAATAGCCCTAAAATCAAGAAAATCTTAGTGGTAAATAAAGCACATGGCAAAAACTAGTGATCACATACTCGGCGAAAACTTTTAAAAGAGACATAAAATGATCATGTTAATGTACTAAACTAATCTTAAAGAGCAAACAAAGATGTATGTTTGTTACAGCATAGAGGAAAAACATCAAAAACATAATCTTAACAGAAAGATTATGGGGTCAAGACAAGACCAGAAAGTTTAGCTGTGTGTAAAAGAAAGCGATTGTGTGTTTTCCAGTTAGCCGGAAAGGAGTAGAAAGTTAAGTGATTGAGTGTGTGTATTATAAGTGTGTATATGTATAGAGATATGTTAAAGGGTTAGTTCACCCAAAAATGAAAATTCTGTCATTAATTACTCACCCTCATGTCGTTCGACACCCGTGAGACATTCGTTCATCTTCGGAACACAAATGAAGATATTTTTGTTGAAAGCTGATGCTGAGAAAGGCTTCAGACAGGCCTCCATAGGGATTCAGTACATTTACACTCACAAGACTCATAAAAGGCACTAAAAACATCGTTACAAAGTCCATCTCACTACAGTGGCTCTACAATAATCTTATGAAGCGACGATAATAGTTTTTGAGCGAAAAAAAAAAAAATCAAAATAACGACTTTATTCTACAAGTTCTGTCTTCCTCTGCCGTGAAGTCACGAAGCACCAGGACGCATGCGTGAGAATATGACGCAGAACCGGCGTTCGGACACGAGACCCAGAAGCGACGCACGTGCGAGAATATGACGCAGAACCGGCGTTCGGACACGTGACCCAGAAGCGACGCATGCGTGAGAATATGACGCAGAACCGGCGTTCGGACACGAGACCCAGAAGCGACGCATGCGTGAGAATATGACGCAGAACCGGCGTTCGGACACGAGACCCAGAAGCGACGCATGCGTGAGAATATGACGCAGAACCGGCGTTCGGACACGTGACCCAGAAGCGACGCATGCGCGAGAATATGACGCAGAACCGGCGTTCGGACACGTGACCCAGAAGCGACGCATGCGTGAGAATATGACGCAGAACCGGCATTCGGACACGTGACCCAGAAGCGACGCATGCGTGAGAATATGACGCAGAACCGCCGTTCGGACACGTGACCCAGAAGCGACGCATGCGTGAGAATATGACGCAGAACCGCCGTTCGGACACGTGACCCAGAAGCGAGAAGGAGATTTGTTTACAACGAGCAGAGGAAGACGCGCCGTATCTAAGCTGTTGAATTCTACATTGATCGTGCTTTAGGTCTCGGCGTAGAGCTCAAAATGGGACTAAAGTGTGTATTTCATGGATTCCCGAACAAGGGCGCTACGTCATATTCTCACGCATGCGTCCTGGTGCTTCGTGAGTTCACGGCAGAGGAAGACAGAACTTGTGGAATAAAGTCGTTATTTTGATTTTTTTTTTTCGCTCAAAAACTATTGTCGTCGCTTCGTAAAATTATTGTAGAGCCACTGTAGTGAGATGGACTTTGTAACGACGTTTTTAGTGCCTTTTATGAGTCTTGTGAGTGTGAATGTACTGAATCCCTATGGAGGCCTATCTGAAGCCTTTCTCAGCATCAGCTTTCAACAAAAATATCTTCATTTGTGTTCCGAAGATGAACGAATGTCTTCCAGGTGTCGAACGACATGAGGGTGAGGAATTAATGACATAATTTTCATTTTTGGGTGAACTAACCCTTTAAGTTATATGTGCAAACAAATGTTTAAAGCAGAATAGTACATAAATAGTACATAGTACATTTGAGAGTCCAGTGGAAAAAAAGTTGTGAATCCTCAACCTTTTGGAATTGTTTGGTTTTCTGCATTAATTGGTCATAAAATGTCATCTGATTTTCACTAGTCACAAGTATAGACAAACACAATGTCCTTAGAGGAATAGTTCACCCCAAAAATTCTCATTTACTCACCCTCATGCTATTATACATGACAATCTTTGAGTCCATACAATGGCATTGATTGGCTGCCATTCTTTTGACACTTAAAAAACAACAACACAACGATCTTGACATTAATTCACAAGACCCCAGTGGATGAATCAATGTCTTCTGAAGCCAAACGATAGATGTGTGTAATAAAAATATTAATATTTTTAACTCACTTTATTTTTGTGTAAGAAAAACAAAAAAATTTAAATACTAAATTAACTATAAATCATTACTTCCAATCTACTGTCATAAGACGTGACGTAAGTGAGTTGTGAAGCTCATGCGAAGTGTCGTCATCTTTGCTTCTGTTACTTCTCGAACAAGCTTTAACAATGCACTTACATCACGTCACAATGTCCCTCTCGTAAGTGCTCATATGACAGTAGACTGGAAGTAATGAGATAGTTAATTTAGCATTTTTAGGTTTTGTTTATTTTTAGTGCACAGACCTATCATTTGGCTTCAAAAAGCATTGATTTCTCCACTGGGGTCATATGAATTACCATCACGATCGCAGGAATCACATGAGGGTAGGTAACAATGAAAGAATATTTTGGGTGAACTAGCCCTTTAAGCTAACAACACACAAACGATTACAATTTTTCATGTCTTTACTAAACACATCCCATTAAACATTCACAGTGCTGCAGTAAGTTAACTTTTTGTTGTTACTTAATAACCCATGAAAGTTTTTTTGTTTTGTTTTTGTAATAGTTGTTCATGATTCCCTTGTTTGTTCTGAGCAGTTAAACTGTCCACTGTTCTTCAGAATAAAATCCTCCCCTGGCACCCTTTGTAATAGTTGAGTCCATCAGTAGTTCTCATTGTGAAAAGATGGGTCTTTAAATCATGTAGTCAGTCACTATTGTAAAGGGTTAAATTGTGCAGAATATGTTGGAAAACCAAAGACTGTGCAGGACATGGTAGATTTTTCTGAAGAACATTGAGCAGTTTAACTGCTCAGATCAAACAAGGGACTCATGAACAACCATCACAAAACAAAAACAACATTTGTGATTCATAGAGATAACAACAAGGTAGTCACTTACCAAATTTAAATTGTTATTACACAGCCCTGAGAGTGGCTAATGGGATGTGTTGAGTAATGTCATGAAAGATTATAATTGTTTGTGTAGCTAGCTTAAACACTTTGTATTGTCTATACATGTGACTGATGAAGATCACATTAAATGTTATGACCAATTAATTCAGAAAAGCATCCAATTCCAAAGGGTTCAGATACTTTCTTACCACTGAATATGAATGCAGTTAAAGGATTAGTTCACACCAAAATGAAAATTTCCTTTTAATTTACTCACCCCAATGCCATCCTAGATGTTCATGTCTTTCTTTCTTCAGTGTAAAAGAAATTATGTTTTTTGAGGAAAACATTTCAGGATTTTTCTCCACACAATGGACTTCAATGGCAACCAGAATGTTGAAGTCCAAATCAATGCAGTTTCAAAGGACTTTAAAGTGCTTCAAAGGGCTCCGCTCAATCCCAGCTGAGGAATAGGGTCTTATCTAGCGAATCAATCTGTCATTTTCTAAGAAAAATTAAAATGTATATACTTTTTAACCACAATTGTTCGTCTTGTGCTGGTCTGCAACTCGCCAGGCATTACGTAATCATGTTGGAAAGAAATCAATGTGTCATACATACAAAACGGAACTGTTTTAATAGCTGAAAGGATATCTAAACGTTTTGCTATGTTCTGTCCATGCAAACAGAACAGCAGTAGGCTACATAGGCTAATAAATCAAGCGCGTCATCGTCACAACCATAGCCTTGTTTCCGCACGGAATAAAGTATTTTATTCTCGGAACATTTCGACTTTATTCTCCGACTTTATTTTTATTATTAATATTTTTTTTTTTTTTTTTGCAGAGGATAGATATTTCGACTTTATTCTCTGAATATTCCGACTTTAATCTCGGAGTTTCGACTTTAATCTCGGAAACGTAGATTTTTTTTTATTACATTTTTTTTTTTTTTAACATGGCACTATATGTCGTCGTATTGATCTGTCATTTAGATCTGAGATGCGCAGGTCAGAGAGCAGCTTTAACGCTCAACGACTCATGAGCCAATCAGAAGTAGTTAAGGGGCGGGCCTCGTGTCTTTGTCAAATAGATTGATACAGGTTAAGGCAATGCTCCATGCGCGAAGGTGTTTACAATTGTGTCTCATATTTCTCAACTCAAAACGTAAGTCATGGCTATGTTTATGAAGCCAGGGGAAGACATTAAAGACATTGATAAAAGCATAAAGAATAAATGGCGCTGGGCTTGGATTGAGGATGTGGGTAGCGACGGAAAGCCCTTTGGAAGCTGGTGTCAAAAACTCCGGGCAACCAGGAGCATGCTATTGCACTGTGTGTGCCAGAAAACTAATGTATGGAACTAGCGGGAAAAAAGTACTGTCACGGCACGAATTAGACCCTGTTCACAAAGCAACAGTCAGAGCACTGCAACACACCTCACGTTTGCCAGGGGCAACAGCCACGGCAGCTATTCCACCCTCAATGGCCGATCGTGTGACCGATTTAAAAATTCGCTTGTGCTCCTTCATTGCTGAGCTTGACCTGTCATTTAATATCGCCCACCCACTCGTCACTTTATGTCAAAAATTAGCGGAGGATAGACCCGCCCTGGCGCATCTGTCTGTCTCCAGGTAGCACGCAAGCTATCTTCTTACACATGGCATCTCGCCAGAGTTTAAAAAACGTCTGTCTGAGAAGCTTAAGAATGCCATGTTGTCAGTCAACATTGACGAGGCCACGGACAAAAGTATGGATAGAATTCTTAATGTACTGGTCCGATTTTATGACGAGGATGCAGGCAGTGTGAAAACACAGCATCTTGCCAGCAAAAAAGTCAATATTGCAAATGCCTCAGCTTTGATGCTGGAACTAAATGACGTCCTGCACTCATATGGGCTAGAGTGGAGGCAGGTCACCAGTATGCTACTAGACAATTGCGCAGTGATGAGGGGGAAGAAGTCGGGGCTTGAGACCCTAGCTAGAAAGGAGAACCCCAATCTGTTGGACATTTCGGGAGACACTGTCCATATGGTGTCAAATGCGGCTAAGGCTCTCATGAGCCCATTTCAATCAGAGGTGAAAGATTTTTGCTCTGGTGTTTATTATGACATAGAGAAGTCCCCCAAGCAGAAGGAGACTTTTGCACAATTTCAGAGTTAACTCCATCTCACCCCCAAGAGCTTGATAAGGCCCATTAGTAACCGATTCATTCAGATGCTTGAAGTCTGCAGTAGAATGAATGAACTCCTGGATGTACTCGTGGTGCACTACTATCATGACATGGACGCAAATGAGGAACACAAATACAGGTAGGCCTAATAAAACTCTTTTAATAATAACAGGTGTAACAAGTGTGTATTTAATGTCTGTTATTTAGTTTAGTTATTTTTAGCTCATTATGGAATGTACAGGAGGCCTAATGATGCAACATCTTTTAAGATATTTTTTAAATGGTTACTGTAGGTGTTAGAAAAATAGCAAATTAGCAGCATATTAAGGTAATAGGCTATATAGTTACATAAACGTGTGTGTGTGTGTACTACAGAAGGCTTCTTAATCAGGTGTTTGAGCGGCATGACCTCACAACTGAGGAAAAGGCCAGGATAGTAGTTCTTCAGAAAGAACAGGCAGCAGCGTCCCGGACGGGAACACAAGTTAACCAAGACCGAAAAGATCGGATCTCTGTGGTCATTTCAGAGTTCGAAAGAGTAAAAGTCATGATTGACTTATACAGAGGTATCTTTTGTATGACTAGGCAAACTAAATGCAACTTAAAATGTTGTATTTGTTAAATATTTTTGTGTTCGAAGTCCACTAGCACCTGATCTAACAAATGACCTAAGTCATGATGCAATGAAACAGTCAGGTCTTTTCTACAGCAACAATAACCAAATTAATGAGAATATGATCAACATTTAAGTACGATATTGTGAAGAACTATGTAACAAGGTATCAGTTTCCTATAATTTACTCCTGTAACATGAAAGTGAGTAGCATATTCAAAAGCCATCTCTGTAGTCTCATTAGTCTAATCTAATTTTTATTTATCAGAGGAGACCTAGACTTGATACCTAGAAACATATGTCACCTCAGAGGCTATACAGAAGCTTGATTTTTTTTTTTTTTTTTTTTTTTTTTTTTTTCTTTGTGTCAGAAAGAAAAATGTATTGTTATAGTTATCTTGGAATATATCAAAAAGTAATTCCCTCTATTATATGTATGACAAGTGTTCTGATCCAATTAATGTTTCGCTGGAAATAAATTTAGTTGTATTATTATTTAGTTACAGTGTATATATTGTATTTTAAATACATAATCATACTTTTGTTCATTTAATTGCTCAAATTGAATTATTTGTTGTTTTTTATATTTGCAGGGGTCCTTCTGACATTTCAGAGATTTGTCAAAGAGCTTCAACATGAAAAGCCAATGGTGCATTTGTTGCATGTGGAAATGGTGGCCCTTGTTAGAGAGCTCCTGAGCAAATTTATGAGACCAAAGGCTATTCCACTGAGTCACAAGGAGATTCTCAAGGTTGATGTACGGAGCAGGGATTTGCAACTGTCAAACCAGAGGCTCTCTGTTGGACAATTCTGCTACAATGCAATGAACAAAGCTCGTGTGGAGAGGAAGGTATGGGTTGGACATATCTATGACTCTCTCAGAGAAGGGTATATGAGGTCAGCAGAGTTTCTGCTAAAAAACCTTCCCCTGGATAACATCATATTAACATCACTCTCTGCTCTGACGCCGTCTCTAATTCAATCCGATGCAGTTGTTGGAGCATTCACTACATTAGGAGAGGCCTTGCCAAATGTTGTCCCTCCAGAAGAGATCGGTCAACTGGTTGAAGAATGCCGGGCTTACCAGATGGATGCGGACATGCTTCTTCGTGTACCAAACTACATCGAAGGGGACTGTCGAGTTGATGTAGACTGGTGGAGCCATGTTGCTTCTTTGAAAAATGCAGAGAGAGGTGTGAAGTATCCCACCCTGTGCAAACTTGTTAAAGCGCTTCTGTCCATTTTTACAGGCCCCTTGGTGGAAGGATCATTCAATTTAATGGATGATATCCTAGAGTCTGACAGGTGCTCCAGGAATGTGGAAACATACGAGAGCCTCGCAGTGATCAAGTCCACACTTAAGGCCAGGAACTGGACAGCCTCAACTATGAACATTGACCAGCCTTTAAGGCGATCCTGCCTTTCCTCATTCCAAAACTACCAATTACATTTAAAGAAAAAGAAAGAGACTGCACAGGCACTAAAGAAGAAAAGGCTTAGTGAGGCAGCAATGATTCTGTCCTCAAAGGAGGCAAACAAATTGTCTCAACAGGCCCGAAAAAACAAAAGGCCAGCAATATCCTCCTCTGCACAAACCTCCACCTCCTCTGCACAAGCCTCCACCACCTCTGCTCAACAGGCCATCCTGAAAAAGAGAAGACTACCCCAATCCTCCTCTGCACAAGCCTCCACCACCTCTGCTCAACAGGCCATCCTGAAAAAGAGAAGACTACCCCAATCCTCCTCTGCACAAGCCTCCACTTCCTCTGCACAAGCCTCCACCACCTCTGCTCAACAGGCCATCCTGAAAAAGAGAAGACTACCCCAATCCTCCTCTGCACAAGCCTCCACTTCCTCTGCACAAGCCTCCACCACCTCTGCTCAACAGGCCATCCTGAAAAAAAGACCACCCAAACCCTCCTCTGCACAAGCCTCCACTTCCTCTGCACAAGCCTCCACCACCTCTGCTCAAAAGGCCCTTGAAAAAAGAAGACCACCCAAACCTTCCTCTGCACAAGTCTCCATTTCCTCTGCTCAACAGTCCCTCCTGAAAATGAGAAGACCACCACAAGCCTCCACCACCTCTGCTCAACAGGCCTTGGAAAAAAGAATACCACCCCAATCCTCCTCTGTACAAGCCTCCACTTCCTCTGCACAAGCCTCCACCACCTCTGCTCAAAAGGCCCTTGAAAAAAGACCACCCCAGACCCTCCTCTGCACAAGTCTCCACATCATCTGCACCATCACAGTTTTTTCCTCTCTTTTATCAATCCAAAGCATCATCAACCATGTTAAAAAGGAATGGTTCCGAGGACCAAAAACAATGTTCATCAAAAAGGAAGAAATGAAGGGAGGGAGGCATGTTTTCCACACTGTCTTTTACAGTTATTTATTTTGGTTTTTCAGTTGTTTTTCAGTGGTCACCATTTGCATGTTTTGAAAAAAAAAACTACGTTCAGAAAGGAAGAAATTAAGGGAAGGAGAAATGTTTTTGTTAATCCCATACCGTCTTTTACAGTATATTCATTTTTTATAGTTTTTCAGTTGAATGGTGCATATTTTGCAATTAAATTTGTTAAAGAAAAATGAATGTGTGTCCTTTTCATGTCTTTTAGGTAATCAATTCCTGTGTACTTTGGAGTACTATTATTGCCACTTACTGACCTGTCTTGGTATGACTGTAGCATCTGCAGCATTTACTTCCAGTGATTGTACTAAGATGGGCTAATAAGGTCAATGTAGGCACTGAACTCATTCGGGCTTCCTCAGGGCCAGGGGTTTCTGGCCCTCCTAATAACTTGGTCCAATGCGGGCCAACTGGGGCTTGAAAAAAAATTACTTCTTCTGATGTTTCATCATCGTTTCGGACTCTCGCTGGAATTGATATAAAATCAACATCATCCTTACTGTCTGTACAGTGTGTACAATAGCTGATCTTTTAAGAAGCCTCCTGATTGAGCTGGAGTTCCATTATGGTAATAAGCGCTTATTTCCGAAATATGCGTTGTACGCGGTAGACCATTCACAACAGACTGGGCTATCTGACCAAATCAGACCAAAGCTCATGAAAATGAGGGAGAGAGACTGATTCATCCATCGAGTCATTTGAGTCATTACATTATGAGAAAATGAAACCCTTTTTTTGACCTTTGCATGTAAACCTGTTGTAGGAGACCTCCAAAACTAAATGAGAAATTAAAATGGCATAATGGGGCACTTTATGCAATCAAACTGCCCCGCATGTTTGTTTTGCGATCTCGCTGACCTGATGATGTAAAGTGATTTTGGGCTCTGTGCTACAGGTCCAAAGCTCTTAACTCCGCCCGGTCTGTTGAAAGCCCTTGCTCACACTGGCCTGACAGTGGGAAAGTAGCTAATGTGTGTTAATTATATGATTATTATAAAAGAATATTAAACTTTTTTTTTTTTTTTTTTTTCAGATCTTGCAGTTGTGACCATATATCAGGTTTGTCTGAACCAAGGTTGTCTTTTTTTTTTTTCAACAACTTTTATATACAAGTAAACATTTATGTTTTTGTTTCAATAGCTTCCCCTGGAAATCCTTTCCAACGTCCTCAAGGAAGTTATTTTAACAACTGGTGATTCTGCATATTTGACCCTTTCACTTGTATGCAGGAGGTTTAGGGATGTGGTCACAGATGAAGTTTTTCGGAAAGCTGCACACTTTGCCTGGCTAGACAGTATGTTTCTCAAAATCTTTATTTATCTTTCCTGTATTTTTTCTTTACACTTTAAGGTGTGGTCAAATGGAAATGTTTCTCTCAGGACTACCGCGAAGAGTTCAGAGAGATGTACAGCATCAGGGAATGCTTGGACTGCAGAGCCCTTTTCAAGTCCTATCCACCAGGGTATAGGGGAAGAGGTAGACGAGGTGAACTGCTGGGCTTCTACTCGGAAGATGTTTGCACAGGATTTTGCTCCCAGGACTGTTTTTTTGCTGCAGGAATCGATAACTTATGCAGACGGGGAATAATGAAAAGCTATGGCAAACATGTATCACATTTTTACAGTTTTAGTCATTTCAATCTCTCTGGTTCTTTCTTTTGTATAGATTCCATTCTGCTGTTCTTATATTTGATGCTAACATTTGCTATGTATTAAAATTTAATTCTTTAAAATTTAAACTTCATTTGCTTTTGAAAATTCTGTGCCATATTTCAGTAACCAATGATTTTAGATTTTTTTTTAAAGGGGTTTAAATATATTGATTTATACAGGGGTAATTTACTATGTAAATTCAGAATTGAGGTTTTCAGTAAAGTGCAGACCATGTAATAAATAAAAAGACAAAGAGTCCGTCCTGTCTTATTTTAAGCTCTTTAGAGAATAAAGAAAAGAGATTCTCCCTTTAAAAAATAACCATGATTTTATTATAGTAAAATCGTGTTTTTTTGGTGCATTAATTACTATTTGTGGAGCCAAAGAATGTTAAACTAGTTTTTGTTGCAAAACCATTGTTAATTTGTGGTTACAATAGTTTACAATATTTTTTTAAGTGGTTACTACTATTGTGGTGTTCAGAGACTTGCCGTGTCATAGTTTGCTATCTATCTATCTATCTATCTATCTATCTATCTATCTATCTATCTATCTATCTATCTATCTATCTATCTATCTATCTATCTATCTATATATATATTTTTTTTTTTTTAAGGTACGTGTACATATCCATACATGGCATTATATTACTGTGTCGCTAACTTACCAAAAACAGAGTAATTCCGAGGTAGAGTCTCCACCTATCGAGAGGATAATTGTAAATTAGACAATTAATTTTTATTCTGTTTGTTGTAATCCACCGCTCTTTCAATTTCTACTTCCACTGAATGTTGTGGAAACGCAACAATGATGACTTCCGCATTCCAAGGCTGCCCATGGCGTCATACTTCTCTACACCAATAAGCTCATCTTAATCAGAATCCAATAAACATTGAGGTGGGCGGGGCAACACGTGTCGCCCCGCCCCAACATGTCGCCCCGCCCCATCGTCCATACTGCACTATGGTTTCAGCCGGTACTTGGTTTCAGCCGGCAGCCGCAGCTGCCACAGCTTCCTCGTCCGCCGCTCATTACGGCCGGCCGTCTATCACGGCCGCGAACATTAGTTCCGCGGTTGCCCGCGATAATTTCGCGGCCTCTCCAACTGTGACTGTTACCTTTCCTCCTGCCACAGGTGAGTCTATCACAGCTTCTTCTGCCCACGCTTCCAACATTTCTTCCAACTTTCATCCCCAGTTAAATCCATCTAGCCATGGAATAAATACAAATTCGAGGCTACCTGTGCAAATGCCACCTTTTCCCCCCTACCCCCCCTCTTACTTTCCTCTCTCCTCCGCTATCGGAGCAGACCCAAACGTGAGGCTGCCTCCGCAAACGGTCATGCCCCCCCCCCTCCCTTCCCCCCTCTCTTTAATTTATCCTCTGCTATCGGGACAGGCCCAAGCGGGAGGCTGCCTCCGCAAACGGTCATGCCCCCCCTCCCTTCCCCCCTCTCTTTAATTTATCCTCTGCTATCGGGACAGGCCCAAGCGGGAGGCTGCCTCCGCAAACGGTCATGCCCCCCCTCCCTTCCCCCCTCTCTTTAATTTATCCTCTGCTATCGGGACAGGCCCAAGCGGGAGGCTGCCTCCGCAAACGGTCATGCCCCCCCTCCCTTCCCCCCTCTCTTTAATTTATCCTCTGCTATCGGGACAGGCCCAAGCGGGAGGCTGCCTCCGCAAATGGTCATGCCCCCCCCCCCTTCCCTTCCCCCCTCTCTTTAATTTATCCTCTGCTATCGGGACAGACCCAAGCGTGAGGCTGCCTCCGCAAACGGTCCTGCCACCCCCTCTCTTTCCTTTTTCTGCCGCCGTTGGAGCCGATCCAAGCATGGGGTTGCCTCCCCAAGTGATCTATTCTCCAACCTTATTTCATCCAGCCAATGCTTCCTCAACAGTTCCTCGCCTCCCAACATATACACTCTCAACTGCTTCTGCTCTTCCAGTTCCTTCCAACGCCCTTGCTATGGATCCACCACCCATCTCCACCCATCTACGTTCCCAGATTTTAGCAGGTGCAGACATTGACCTCTCTTCCCTCCTTCCCTCTGTTTCAATAAGTGAACCCCATCGCACCCTTGACTGTGGTCCTATGACAATCAATCTGAAAACCACAAATTCCAAATCAAATCGCACACTCACCATGGCTGAATTTTGTATCGCTTTCGGTAGATATACAGAAATTATTTGTTCTGTCTTCCCCTCTAGACGCAAGGAGTTGAATGACTTTTTAACTATCATTGCAGAACTGTCACACACTTTCGGCGGTACCCATTTCTTCACTTATTACAAGCTTTTTTCAGCCAAATGCACAGCTCGAGTCACCCAGTGGAATCAATGTCCTTATTGGGGAGCTCTTGACTTGGAGCTATACAATAAGGTTTTTCTGGGCTGCCGTAGTGTCTCTTGTGTCTTGTGTAATTCCACCACACACGAGCCTTCCTCGTGCCCCCTCTTTAATTCCGGCCCTTCAAGCAATATGAGCACCAATTCTGGCACCCCTCAATTCGTCAATTCCACATCTTACGTACCACAGTCCAGGGGCGACTCAAAGAGCCACAACTTCAGGTTCGCTTCAGGCAGACAAGTATGCAATAATTTCAATCAGTTTGGTTGTACTAGACAAAACTGCAAATATCTACATGTGTGTAATTTCTGTGGTGGAGCTCATGCTCGCTCCGTATGCCCTGTCTATCGCTCCTCAGCAAACTCCAATAAAGAATTGCGAAAGTATCTGTCTTCTCCCATCATTGTCTCCTCTCTAGCCCACGAACTGGCAAATCACCCAGACAAAAACTTCACACAATATCTTCTCAAAGGTTTAAAGGAAGGTTTTAATCCCGGTCTGGAAAGCCTCCCTACCAGTAGCCTTATCTGCAAAAACCTTCAGTCGGCAAACGCTGAACCTGAAGCAGTTGACACCTTAATAGCCAAAGAGCTAGAGTCTGGATTCATGATTGGCCCCTTTGATTCCCCACCTTTCAAAGTATTTCGGATAAGTCCTATCGGTGTAGCCACAAGGAAATTTTCAGGGAAAAAATGCATGATCATAGATCTCTCGGCTCCCCACAACAATACTCATCCGAGTATAAACAGCCTCATCCCGCCAGAAGAATTCTCCTTGTGCTACCATAACATAGACCAAGCCATTCACCTAATCAAAAATGCTGGTTACGGAGCCTGGTTAGCAAAAGTTGACATCACATCAGCATTTAAAGTCATGCCCATACATCCAGACTTTTGGCACCTTTTTGGCATTCAATGGAGAGGAAAATTCTTTTTTGCAGTACGTTTAACTTTTGGCTGCAAAAGTAGTCCAAAATTTTTTGACATGCTTTCAGAAGCGCTTTGCTGGATCCTGCAAAACAACCATGCAGTCCCTTACCTGGTGCATCTTCTGGACGACTTTCTCACTGTTTCCCCCAGCTCTTTTCCTCCAGCAGCTCACCTTTCTACCGTTCAGAGTGTTTTTTCTGAATTAGGGGTTCCACTCTCTTCAGAGAAGACACTGGGCCCTACAACATCTCTAGAGTTCCTCGGAATTAACCTCGACTCTGTTAAATTCCAAGCCTCCCTTCCCAAAGACAAAATCGACAGGATAATCGGCATCTCTTCCAATCTGCTCGAAGCACCTCAGTGCAGCAAACGAGATTTGCTATCCCTGCTAGGCCACTTAAACTACGCCATGCGTATAGTGCCTCAAGGACGCCCTTTCATCTCCCACTTGCTGTCTCTTGCATCATCCATTCAGGAATTGGATAACACCACATCTCTAACCCCATCTTGCCTCGCCGACCTGAATCTATGGATCATGTTTCTTAAACAATGGAACGGCCTTACCTTCTTTTACGATGACTTTCAATCTCAACCTTGTGATCTCCCGCTTTTTACAGATGCCGCTCCCTCAGTAGGCTTTGGAGGATTCTACAAGACTCATTGGTTCGCTTCAACCTGGCCTCCTGAGCTCTCCATGTTAAACCAACATGTTGCATCCTCAGCTCTTTTTGAGCTTTATCCCATCGTCATAGCTGCATATTTGTGGGGTCACGAATGGTCTTCTAAAAACATAGAATTCCACTGTGATAATCTAGCCACTGTACACTGCATCAACAAAGGCCATTCAAATTCCCCTGAAATCATGCCCCTCTTGAGACGCCTCACCTGGTTATCTGCCTGTAAACAATTCATCTTCAAAGCTGTCCATATTCAAGGCCACCAAAACCAAATTGCTGACGCACTCTCTCGCTTTCTCTTTCAGAAATTCAGAGCATTAGCCCCGGAGGCGGACCCAGATCCAACCCCAGTTCCTCCCTATTCAGACTTGATATTCCAGTAACTCACCCACTCAAACACCTCCACACTTCATCCCTGGATTCGATATTTCACGCTCTCTCACCCAGAACACTGCAATCTTACTGGACAGCTTGGAGAGCTTTCAAACAATTCCATTCCTCCTACAACCAGTTTTTCCCCAACTTTTCCCTCCTATCAATTTCTTCATTCATCTCATATCTCCACCAGATCAAGTCCATCCAACCCAGTACCATCAAAGTCTATCTCAGTGGCATTCAATTTTTCTTCAAACTAATCTACGGCCATCCATGTCCTGCCATAACAAACCCCCAGATCACACTCCTAATCAAAGGAATTCAAAAAACCAACCCTACTCATCCTGATTCCAGGCAACCTCTAACCATTGATCTTTTAGCTAAATGTCTGACCTTCCTCCGCTCTGGTCACATGCCCCCAGAAACAGCAAGAACTCTAGACGCTATGTTTACCCTGGCCTTTTTTGGATTCCTCAGAGTGTCTGAATTCACAACCAATTCTAAATTCAACCCAGCCATCCATCCAACCTTCTCCGACCTCCAAGTTTTAGACAAGGACACCATCCGTTTCCTGATCAAACACAGCAAAACTGATCAATTAAAAAACGGTCATTTCATCCATATCTTCAATCTCCCGACACCCATCCAGCCATATCAATCTCTTTCCTTCTTCCTTGCACACAGGGAGGCTCAGATCTCCTCTCAGCTCGACCCACTTTTCATTGATGAGAACAACCTTCCTGTCACCAGGCATTGGTTCCATAAAAAGCTTAAACACATCCTCACCCACTCTGGTATCCAAGCTCACTTGTTTTCATCTCACTCCTTTCGTATTGGAGCAGCCACAACCGCAGCCCAAAAAGGTCTGCCAGACCATCAAATCAAACTACTGGGACGGTGGTCCTCAGACGCCTTTCAGTCTTACATTCGATCTGACCTCAGCCTCATCAAACAAGCCCATCTAAATCTCACTTCTCTTTAAGGTAGCTGCCCTTCGAAACTCAAGCCAACTTGTGCCTGTAAACCTTGTTTTATCGATGCTGCTGTGTCGTGCTCCACTTCACTTGATACTACTGCTGGCTTGAGACTGCCGCTGCAGTGCCCGCCAATTTGAGACTGCCGCTGCAGTGCCCGCCAATTTGAGACTGCCGCTGCAGTGCCCGCCAATTGAGACTGCCGCTGCAGTGCCCCGCCAATTTGAGACTGCCGCTGCAGTGCCCCGCCAATTTGAGACTGCCGCTGCAGTGCCCCGCCAATTTGAGACTGCAGCTGCAGTGCCCCGCCAATTTGAGACTGCCGCTGCAGTGCCTGCCAATTGAGACTGCAGCTGCAGTGCCCCGCTAATTTGAGACTGCCGCTGCAGTGCCCTGCCAATTTGAGACTGCCGCTGCAGTGCCCCCCCAATTTGAGACTGCGGCTGCAGTGCCCCGCCAATTTGAGACTGCCGCTGCAGTGCCCCGCTAATTTGAGACTGCCAATTCGAGACTGCCGCTGCAGTGCCCTGCCAATTCGAGACTGCCGCTGCAGTGCCCTGCCAATTTGAGACTGCCGCTGCAGTGCCCTGCCAATTTGAGACTGCCGCTGCAGTGCCCCGCTAATTTGAGACTGCCGCTGCAGTGCCCCGCCAATTCGAGACTGCCGCTGCAGTGCCCTGCCAATTTGAGACTGCCGCTGCAGTGCCCCGCTAATTTGAGACTGCCGCTGCAGTGCCCCGCCAATTCGAGACTGCCGCTGCAGTGCCCTGCCAATTCGAGACTGCCGCTGCAGTGCCCTGCCAATTCGAGACTGCCGCTGCAGTGCCCTGCCAATTTGAGACTGCCGCTGCAGTGCCCCGCTAATTTGAGACTGCCGCTGCAGTGCCCCGCCAATTCGAGACTGCCGCTGCAGTGCCCTGCCAATTTGAGACTGCCGCTGCAGTGCCCCACTCTATCCCATTCAGTCGCTGCAACACCTCAGCTGTTTTATAAACTGCCACGGTAGTTACCTGTCTACCTCAATGCTGCTGCAGTGCCATTTTTTCCATTCCATCTTTTTCCATCTTTTGGGGGGGTTCTGGACTATTGAAATAATTATACAGATTCTTAAGTAATCATGAGCTGTTCCAATTCCCATAATTCGTGCTTGCTGTCTATTTATGCAGTTATGTTTTTGTATAAAAAATGTATGTTTTTTGTATGTTTTTGTCCCCTCTATAGCAGAAAGCAAGCCAAATCCGTTTACCACTTTTGCCAAGATTATATGGGCACACAAACTCGTGAAGTGAAGTTACTAAACGTAATTTCGGGAGGAAGTACGCCCATCTAATCTTCCAATTAATACCAAGGTATAAAGCCAGCAGCTTACCTCTTCCCGTTGTTAGTTCTTGCAGCATCCCTCCTCCTCCCCGGCTCCTCCCTTTTGAACAATTTTGCCTGTTATAGGGGGGCAATCGGAGCTCGGGTAGAATATCCTCTCCGAGCCCCTCTATAGCAGACAGCAAGCCAAATCCGTTTACCACTTTTGCCAAGATTATATGGGCACACAAACTCGTGAAAAACAGCTTTTGTCCTTGGTACACTTGCACATAGTTTTTCAGGTAGCTTTCGGTAAAACGTGGGACAGGACACTAAAAAACAACTTTCATGTGCATCTACCGTGCAATCTTTTTCGTTGTTAATATTAATGTATATTTCATTAAAGTTGCTTAACAGCATGAAGTTAAAGAGGGTAAACTTTATCATTCAACTGAACTGTTTGCATTGATTTTAGACACTTATTGTTCTTCTTCTGTGTATGCAATATTGAAGAATTTAAAACCAGTAATGTAGAAATGTATCTTCATATTTAAAAGTAAAGTTTCATATTACTAGTACTTTCTGTGTTTGTCATCTATTTATTTTTTTAACTGATGTTGCGCTAAACTGGAGATATTATGCATAGGCTGAAATCAGTCATGGTGTGTGTGTGTGTGTGTGTGTGTGTATGGGCAAAGAGAGCCAAAGCCAAAGATAGAGATTTTAATTAGCAGTCATCATCTGGCCGTAAACAGACAGCACCGTACTAAATTTAAACAACTAACATTTACTAAATTCCTATCACATTTCAACTAAACTCCCCGCAGTTCCACACACACACACACACAAAAAACACATTCGGGGCTAGACTAAAATCTTTCGGGGACTCAAGCCTCGAATGATTAGCCCTAGTGATGCCCCTGGTCATATCCATTACCATGCCAAACACACCGACAGTTATCATGACAGAAATAAGAAAGTTGTGTTATGAAACAACAGATGGTGCAAGCAGAGGTCCTCAATCTGCTAGCAATCACATCATTCTCTACAGGGCACAGCTGATTGGTTCCTGTTGCATCATATGCTAATGAGCTCATCAACTTTTCAAATATTTGGTCAGTGTTTGCTGTAGCAGTTTGCAGTGCGCTTTCAGAAACCCTCCACCTTCCCCAGCTCCACCTGTATAGATTCATATTTGCTATATTGTGCAGCAGCATGTCTTACATGCTCACAGCAGTATGTTTATGTACGGTATTTGCGGTAGCAAGTCAGCAAAGTCAGTGCAGCAGGAGTCAGATTTCACTTATCACATGACGAGAGGAGAGACGACTGACAAGATAATAGCGGATGATTTGGTGGGCAACAGATCCTGAGCGTCATTGACAAATATCTGATTTTGTAAAATGTGCTGTACAGAAGAGGATTAGGGCCAAGCAATAATAAAACAAATGTATCCGGTTATGCATGTAACCATGGTTCCTTGAGAATAGGGAACGAGACACTGCGTCCCCTAGAGGGTGCTATGGGGAATGCCTCCAACATGACTGGTGTCTGAAGTATGAGTAACCATGGTAACACATGCATAACCTGAAATGTTCCCTTTTTAAAAGGAAACTCACGCTGTGTCCCCTAGAGGGCGCTATAGGGAACGGAACTACGTTCATATTCAGGCCAGCGTCCTAGGAGGCTGACAGAGAGCCTAACACTCAGAACTTCTGTTCCGGCAACTCTGAAGAGTGGAGGCCTCAAACTAGAAGTCTAGGCAACACTCTAACCCAAGAGCAGTGCCGAAAGAGTCTCAGAAAGAGCTAAGCTCAGTCTAACTTGCCCACGAAGCTCCGCAGGGTGGAGATCTTATTAGAACGACTTTCATAACGAGTGGATGCCTTAATAGAACGACTCTCATAACAAAAGGAGGCCTAGCAACACTCGCACTGAGGTCAATGAGGTTCCAAAAGAGCCTAATAACCGAGCATACTACCCTACCGCCTAGCCAAGCTCTAGGAGCGAAGGCCTCAGTAAGACGGCTCTCTAAATTCAGAGGAGACCTAACAACTCTCCACACTCAGGACATCTTGAAAGGAGGCTCACAGAGCCTCTACCACTCGCAATTGCTATCCCAGCAGAGCTCAAGGGAGCAGAGGTTTCAATACTCTTTAGCGAGAGGAGGCCTGACGACGAAGGCTCACAGAGAGCCTAACAACTTTGTAAACCTTAGGCGAGGCCTAGGAGCGGAGGCCTCAGCTTGACGACTCTCTAAACAAGAGGAGACCTAACAACTCCCCACACTCAGGCTACAACTTGCAATTGCCATCCTTGTGGAGCTCTAGGGAACGGAGGCCTCAAAGGATCCAACGATTCTCGCAGTAGCCAAGAAGGCTCAGAGAGAGCCTAACAACTTAAGGGTCCTGCACACTGTGCGATTTTTCAAAATCCTCGGCGAATGTTGCTTGTCAAACTGTACGAACATGATCCCCGATGTAATACATGTCACACTGTAGGATCTCAGTTGTCATTATGTTAGACTGTACGACAGTCAGACGCGAAAAACGGACGCAAGCAAGAGCCTCGTACAGACTGAGTTTTACGTCATCAATCTGTGACACGTTCGTAACGGTGAGCCGCTTTCACAGACACAATGGTAGCGTTCAGCAAACAACAAAAACAAGCGGTGGCATTTTTCATTCACCTGACATGCTTTTCGACATGTTCCCTGTTGTGATTTGATGTTGTCACACGAAATGCGTCATCAGGTTCTGTGCTCCTATTGATTCTTGATTTGACGTCGTCCTAGGAGAAGTCACACTGCAGGATTGCGCCTCAAATCTTCTGACACTGCCAGAATTTTGTCTGAGGTAAAATTTGATCGCACCGGTCATTAATCAGTTGTCGGTGCACATGTCAAACTAAGGATCAAAGACTTCAGATTTTAGCCTAGGATCAGAGAAATCTTTTAGGATTTCAAAATTTGTCTCAGACGGCCAAATCGTGGCCAAAATCGTACAGTGTGCACCCGGCTTTAGCAAACATAGCCGAGCTCTAGGAGCGGAGGCCTCAGCTTGACGACTCTCTAAACAAGAGGAGACCTAACACACCCCACACTCAGGATATCTTGAAAGGAGGATCAGAGAGAGCCTTCAACTCGCAATTGCTATCCTAGCGGAGCTCTGGGGATCGGAGGCCTCAATAAAGACAACTGACCAATTTAGAGCCTGACGACGCACGCAGTAGCCAAGGATGCTCACAGAGAGCCAAACAACTTAGCAGACATAGTCAAGCTTTCAATTGGAGTGAAGGCCAGATCATGACGACTCTCTAAATCGAGAAATTAGCCAGTTGTTGAGATAGTTGATGATGCGAATGCCTGCTACACTCAACGGGGGCAAGGGGGACCTCTGCGACTTTGGTACAGTTTTTATTTTGTACTGCGCTAGACTAACTGAGACTTGTTACAGCACTTGCATGCTGTTGCCCCTTGTTTGTCTGATTGCTTCTATTGCTCTACTCATTTGTTAGTCGCTTTGGATAAAAGCGTTTGCTAAATGATTAAATGTAAATCTGGATTGGGACCAGCCTTGTACAGATCTCTCAACACCTTGGCTTAGTGGACTTTCTGGATTGCCATGTTGTGCAGGGCAGAGGTGGCCTGGCCAGCAAAACTGTAACCTTGCCACCAGAGATTAGGTAAACTTACAGGCCTTGGACGGAAGTCTCAGACGATTCCACCATAAATGCACAACAATTGCTCTCTTCACCTGGGGAACCTCTGAGTACCCCCGCGCCGCCCCACGATTGAGGGTAGTAAGGACGGAGGAACTGGTATATCGTGTCCTGGCAGAAAAAAGGTGCCTTCCACGATGTTGACAGTTCTTTATGCACCTCAGAGAAGAAAGGAACTGATCCCAGAAACCAATCATCCAGCCAAGACTACTCAGGACAGGGTGGAGTAGTCCACTCATGACTTATGTTCTTGCTCCTTGCATGAGAACATGAACCATCTACAAACAATGTTTCAGCGTGAGCAAGGCTCAAACACTGAAAACACAGTGGTAGTGCACGGACGGAAGGCATGATGTGAACTCACACAATCCACCGTGTATTTGCTCTTTTAGAGAAATTCGCTCTCTTGTGATGAAATTTGACTCTTTAGAGATTACAACTGAAGCACCCAGGGGAACTCTCTAAACTTATATGTGCTGAGAAGAGAGAGAGTCTGCTGATATGTGCCATATGGTCCAGGAGCATGAGGGAGGTCAATGGAATATGTGCTTCTCTTAGATGAGACGCAAGCATTCGGCTCAGAAGAACATAGCTGAATGAGCAATGCCATGCTGGTGTTTTTTATACCCGTATGTCTGGGGCATGCTCGTCAATTTCATTGGCCTTTTCTAAATACATCAGAGGGTCCAGTGGGTTAAACCATAGAACTGATACGCAGAAGGTTGCTGGTTCAATCCACCTGTGTGTCCTTGAGCAAGGCACTTTACTCCAGGTTGCTCCAGGGGGATTGTCCCTGTAATAAGGGCACTGTAAGTCGCTTTGGATAAAAGCTACAATCTAAATGCATAAATGTAAATGATTGGGGCACCCAAGAGCAGCCCCTGGTGTCGGTTCGACACAATGTTGAGTGTGACTGACAGAACTTCAACGCCCATAATGCACTGGGTGTGTTGCCATCCAAGGCCACTCCCACCAGTCTGCTATGGATTTGCTTGCCATATCAAATACCGTCAAATACCGCCTTGCTATAGTACTGTAGGAATACTTCTAAGCAAACTTTTAGTCATAATGGTGTCGACTTGTATTGTTCCCGGATGCAAGAATTCAAAAAGTAAATGTTTAGCAGTATAGTGAGTTAATTTTGGTTTCCATTAAAGAATCAATCAGATTGTAGCCAGTGGCCAAAGGATGCAAAGAACTGTTAATGCTGAGAGAACACCGTAACGGCAAATCTGAAAAACCTCTGTGTTTGTAGTCAACATTTCAAACGGGATGACTAGGAACACAGTGTAAACAAAGGGGAAAAACTTAAATAACAACTGTTCTGTCAGTTCTTTCTTTCCTCCCCTCACTCCCATCCTCATTATTTCTTTCTCCTCCCTTTCTCTCTCATGATCTCCACCCTCTTTTACATCTTAAAATGAGCATATAAAGTTGTCCGTTTACATTCAGAGCAAAAACAATTTACTAAGCAAATAGTAAGTTCGCTCTTTCAGCAATGTCTTTAATTTTGTATTTATAATTGTTAACCTGCTAATGATTTCTCATTTAATTTTCCTATCAGGTTAAATAAATGTACTTTGGACAGCCATAAAGATAGTTTTAAGGAAAAGAAGAGGGACAACAACAACAGTCAAAAATCTTACCTCCCAAGAAAAAAGGATTGTCTCTTAGGCCTATATCAAATTGAATTTGACCACTGCAAAAGCGCAATGAACTCTACAGTGCTTTTATTAAGTGTACAAGAAAGATATGCAGATGCTTTTGCAAAAAATTTTACAATCGTTTTTCTTGCAGTCATAATTCTCTCCATAAATGGAGTGTTTGTATTCATATTCTTTAGGAGTTCAATTTTCTACAATGATCCGAGATATATATTATACATTCACTTGGTTATCAATGACATGCTCATGGTTTTTTTCAGTGTAATTCTTTTTGTGATGACTTTTGCATGGCCAAATGTACCTCTCCCGTTCTGTGTTATACTGCTGATAATAGCCTCAACAACTCATAAGAACACTCCTCTGACTTTGGCCGGTATGGCCGTTGAGCGTTACATCGCCATCTGCAAACCACTGCATCACCATCAGATCTGCACCGTGCGCAGGACGTACATCCTTATCTCTCTGATATGGGGTGTAGGGGTTATACCTGGATTGGCTGACTTGATTCTCCTTTCAGTCGTTCGTCCTTTATCTAACTTTACAACTGGTACTGTCTGCAGTTCAGCATCTCTTTATAACACAGCGTATCATGGAGAATTAACCAAATTTATGAATGGGCTTTACTCATCTGTTGTGTGGGTAATTCTTGTATTCACGTATTGTCGAGTGATGATTGCGGCCAGAAGAGCCACCGCTGATAAATCCTCAGCAAAAAAGGCCCAAAGCACCATCCTGTTACATGGAGCACAGCTCCTGCTCTGTATGCTGTCCTACATTACTCCTGTGTTAGACAAAATTTATCTCCAAATTGTTACTGAACAGCAGAAGAAAATTTTCTTTTTCAATTATCTTTTAACAAACATTGTACCAAGACTTCTTACGCCTCTGATTTATGGTGTTCGGGATAAACATTTTTCTAATCATATAAAGGGACTTTTTTCATGTAAATTACCTATTGCAAAGGTTGAATCAACCAAACAATGAACAAAAAATTACTTTATTATTCTGGTTTGTTTTCTTTATTTGCTTATATACTGTATGTTTTTGTGCAGTCATAATACATTTCGGAACAATTTGGAAGGCACTGTAATCTGGTGTTTATCCCACAATTATATAGCCTACAGTACTGTGCTAAAGTCTTAGGCATGTTAGTATTTTCACCAGAACAGAAAAATGGTTTTAAGCCAGTTCTTTATATTTTTTGCTGTAGTGTGTCAGTAGGAAATATCTGTTCACATTTCCAAACATTCCTTTTGCCATTAATTGTAATAATCCAGTGAGATTTTTGTATGCACAACAGCCGGTATTGATCTGATCTCACCATCATCGAGTCTGTGATTACATGAACAAACTGAGACTAAATCCAGAAGAACTGTCAACGTCTCCAAGACGCTTCAAGAAACGTACCGGCAAAGCTACAGTACTGTGAAAAGCTTTGTGTAAAAATGCTGTAAAGTGAGGATGCTTTCAAAAATAATGTCATAAATAGATTGTATTTATCATTTAACTTCTTTTAAGTAAATCAAATCAACATTTGGTGTTCACTGCAAAAAAAAGTGGTCTAAAAACAAGATAAAAACACTAAAGCTGAGGGAAAAGGTACTCAAAACAAGTGAAATGATCTGTCCATGTAGCAAGATAACAAAGATTTCTTGAATTAAGATTGTTAAATCTAGAAATAAGCATGTCTACAGTTAAACAGCTTGTCCTTGGTACACTTGCTCATAGTTTTTCATGTAGCTTTCTGTAAAACGTGGGACAGGACACCAAAAAAACACTTTCATGTGCATCTGACTGACAAATAAACCACCCAATCTTTTTCGTTGTTAATATTAATGTATAATTCATCAAAGTTGCTTTGTAAATAGTTTAATAGCATTAAGTTAAAGAGGGTAAACTTTATCATTCAACTGAACATGTGCATTGATTTTAGACACTTATTGTTCTCCTTCTGTGTATGCGATATTGAAGAATTTAGAAATGTATCTTCATATTTAAAATTAAAGATTCATATAACTAGTACTTTCTGTGTTTGTTATCTCTCTCTTTTTTCTCTCTTTTTTTTTTTACTGATGTTGTGTTGAAATCAGTCATTGTGTGTGTGTGTGTGTGTGTGTGTGTGTGTGTGTGTGTGTGTGTGTGTGTGTGTGTGTGTGTGTGTGTGTGTGTGTGTGTGTGTGTGTGTGTGTGTGTGTGTGTGTGTGTGTGTGTGTGTGTGTGTGTGTGTGTGTGTGTGTATGTATGGGCAGAGAAAGCCAAAGCCAGAGATAGAGATTTGAATTAGCAGTCATCATCTGGCTGTAAACAGACAGCACCGTACTAAATTTAAACAACTAACATTTACTTAATTCCTATCACATTTCAACTAAACTCCCCGCAGTTCCACACACACACACACACACACACACACACAAACACATTTGGGGCTAGACTTAAATCTTTCGGGGACTCAAGCCTCGAATGATTAGCCCTAGCGATGATGCCCCTGGTCATATTCATTACCATGCCAAACACTCCGACAGTTATCATGACAGAAATACAAAGTTCTGTCATGAAACACTAGATGCCGCAGGCTGATAGGTCCTTAACTCAATCTGCTAGCAATCACATTCTCTACAGGGCACAGCTGATTGGTTCCTGTTGCATCATATGCTAATGAGCTCGCTGGTCAACTTTCAAATATTTGGTCAGTGTTTGCTGTAGCAGTTTGCAGCGCCCTTTTAGAAACCCTCCACTTTCCCCAGCTCCACCTGTATAGATTCATATTTGCTATATTGTGCAGCAACATGTCTTACATGCTCACAGCAGTATGTCTATATATTTGCGGTAGCAAGTCTCGTACTTGCTCTACAGCAGAGCAGCACTAGGCTTGCTGCGATAGTTGGTGTTACCGATGTTACTGGGACCTCAAAACGCTGACCGCGTTTATTCTCGATCACTTCCCCCAGATCTTTTCTTCTACCTCTGGCATCACGCCTCCTCCGCACACTATCCATCAAGGGCGGGGGAATGCGAGTGGCCGTGCTATCCTTCTGGCTCTGTCTCCGGCCCTGAGGTTGGGACGGGCCAGACCTCCTCGCGAGCTGAGGCGTGGACCTGGACCGGCGTGGTATAAAGGTCTTAAAAGCTGCGGAGCGCGCCTTTGCCTCTTTAAACTTCCCGTCCACCATCTCAACGGATGTGCCGAAAAGTTCTGACGGCGCATAGAGAAGAACGTTTTTCTCGTTCTTCCTGAAGTCGGCCAGGTTAACCCAGAGATTGCTCTCCGTAGCCACCATGGTACGACCGATTGTAGTGGCTGTTTGCTTTGTGGCTCGGAGAGCCAAATCTGTGGTGCGGCACAGCTCCTCTATCGCCTCAGGGGGCAGTGTTGAGGGTAACGCATTACAAGTAACTTAAGTTACGTAATCAGATTACTTTTTCAAGTAACTAGTAAAGTAACACATTACTTTTAAAATTTACAACAAAATATCTGAGTTACTTTTTCAAAAAAGTAATGCAAGTTACTTTTTCACAATTATTTGACTGACAGCTCTCCTGTCCCCATGTTGAGAAAAATCGAGAGTAAGTGCAGAGGCATTGTGTGTAAACATGATGGTTATTGTACTTCTAGGATAAATGTGAGCATTTATTCATCTCACTTGCACAATAAAGACTCTGTACTCCTCAAAATGAATAAAATCAGTCAAATGCAAAATCAGAGTACTATGCAAACCTCCAATAATTATAATAAATAACAAATATTTTTATGCATTTAATCTAGTGCTGGGCCGTTATCGGCGTTAACGTGCTGCGTTAACGTGAGACTCTTATCGGGCGATAAAAAAATATCGCCGTTAATCTATTCTCAAAGTTGGGTTGGGAGCTGGGTCTATACTACGCAAGCTATGATGACTTTCGAGTTGACGCACCCGCCTCCTCTCATTCAGTCCGGTTTAACCCTCTGAACATGGCGAACTGGATTTTTCCTCATGACAGCGTGTTAGTATTGGTGTGACCGGTCTGAATTTCGCACAGGGTTGCACATAACGTTAATTCTACTAATTCCTGCAGATTTCGCGCTCGCATCTGAAGCGCACACACACATAACGCAATAAAGCCGCCTCTGACATAGAAGTGCAAAAATGAGCTCTTTTTTCCAGCTAATTAATGGTCAAATACACTCAAAAATGTCTCAATGCCCAGCTAACAGGAACAGTGTTTGGGATCCATGCGTGCGTCAGGTCTTAAAGGGACAGAAGTTATTTATTATTCAAATTACAAAAAGACAAACGATCACTTACGAGTACACATATTCTGAATGCCTTCGGCAGAATTCAAATGAGCCATTTTAATATAGATTAATCTCCTGTGTCTCCATTATCCACAATAGCAGCACAGCAGAGCTGCATCCTCTACTGTTCATGCATGAATTAGCATTTTTACCTTATTAAAATCTGCCTTATTATTTCAATTTTAGTATGAAGAGGTCTTTACATTTGCACAAAAATATAACTTTTTTGTTATAAAAAAACAACAACAAAAAATCAAGCCCAGCCCAGGTGAGAAAAAGTAACGCAACGCATTACTTTTCTTAAAAAGTAACTAAGTAACTCAATTGGTTACTTTTTATGGGAGTAATGCAATATTGTAATGCATTACTTTTCAAAGCAACTTTCGCCAACACTGTCAGGGGGAAGTCTCTGGTCCAAGTCCTTCTGCAGGTCGGCCTGGTAGGCCTACAGCACAGCCATAGTGTGCAGCGCCGCACCAGCCTGACCTGCCGCATACACTCTGCCTTTAAAGGTCCCATGGCATGAAATTTTCATTTTATGAGGTATTTCAACATTAATATGAGTTCCCCTAGCCTGAATATTGTCCCCAAGTGGATAGAAATGTTGATCGGTGTAAAACCGAGTTCTGGCTGTCTCTCTCTGCCTTTGAGAAAATGACAGGCCAGACGAGCCAATCCTGAAGTCTCCTGGTTTGACGTCCAAGCAGGAACGGTTTCCTCCCTTTCCCCCGCCCAGAGAATCTGCCACACCCATGCAAACACTCGAGATCATCAACGTTACTTGTGAACGAGTGAACACTGGCAGTTTCTCAGTGTTTGGATGTACAAATGAAAACAGAAGTCTTTCTTCAGTTCCTTCTGATCTGTGATCATTGATTTCTTATGTGTAGCTTATTATTTATTATTTGTGGACACGCAGCGGCTTCTCTCTCTCCCGACAGAACGGTGTTTTCGTGTTTTCTATCTTGTGAGTCAGTGTTTTTGTACGTCCTTGTCGCGTCTATCTGTTCTAAAATGTGCATACAGTCTTTTCTGTTTAACATCAGCAGTCACATCTTTAGAGATAAACTTCACGCACGCCGAAGCTCGGCCTCCAACATCCCCGACCCCCAGTACTGCATCTGGCCCACAGCGGAGGCACCAAACGCGGCGTGAGATTAAGCAGAAGGGGGGTAAGCGTGAGGGTATCCGGCTAGGCTAGCCAGCTTTCCCCACAATAAACTGGATTACATTCGATTACTGCTGTTGTGTCTTTGTTTGCGCTGTGTAACGTTACTCAATGCGCGTCAATGACGCTATTCATATGATTGGAACATATCTAGAAATAATGCTATACTCAACACTTACTAACTCGTTCATCTCGCTGTAATGGTACATTGCATGTGTTACAAAGTTGGTAGAATAATGATGAAAAGGACTCGGTGTGACTGGGACTCGTGTTTATTCAGAACTCTCAGATACAAACACAAACTCGCGCTGACTGACAGCGCTCTCATAACTCAGTAGTTACTATAAATAACTTTGTTAGCAATCGCTTCGTCTCCGTGATGTCCGGTTCGCGAACGAATCATTCTTTTGAATCGGTTCTTTTTAGTGAACCGAACCAGTTCACCAAATCGGACTGAATCGTTCTAAACGGTTCGCGTCTCGAGTCAGCGCTGATCCATAATTTACTAAAGTTACTAACTTTCTGACATGAGTGACAGCCCCTCCGACTAGAAATAAACTAATAACCTGAAGTATATGCTAGTAACTACAACAGTTCACCCTGAACTGAGACATGCTGAGAGAACTGATGAGAAGTGAACACAGGTCCATCCGTCTCTCTGGCAGACTCTCGTGCCTGCTCGTGCCTCGTTAAACCACGCCCCCTCCGCTCATTTAAAATGCAAAGATGTCAGCCAATCACAACAGTGGGCGTTTTTACTGAAGTCTCACAGCAGACACGCCTCTTGAAGCAGGGCATTCAGCCACAGGGCAAACAGCAGTATAGAAAAAATGCCTTTTATTTCTAAATTATGACATTTTATGATGTAAAAATCATACTAATAATATAAGTACACCTCAGAAAACACTATAAAATAATAGAAAAATGCCATGCCATGGGACCTTTAAGGCATCGACGCGTACCCATATTCCTGCATCCCCTCAACATCAGCATAATTCGCTTGAGTGCAGAATATGGCTTTCCCCAAGATCTCTGCACCTCAGTGCTGGACGGCTATGTCCCGAGTTTCTATACTAATTTTTTCTCGAGTTTTTCTAAACATTTTATTTCAACCTTTTCCTCTAAATGTAATGATTTTTTTTCTCAAAATTTCGAGAATTTTAGTATGTATATATTTTTTTCTTGATTCATATCTGTTTTTTAATAATAAGTCATTTTAATATATTTTTAGGCTACTCTACCCTTTCTGCTTTAATACAACGTGTTGGATGAATACTTTTACAAGGATGAAATCTGCTTCAGGGTTGAGATGTAAACAATTACAAAACAGGCGACTCTTAAAGGATGAGTTCACTTCAAAATGAGCATTTCCTGATATTTTACTCACCCCCATCTCATCCAAGATGTTCATGTCTTTCTTCAGTCGAAAAGAAATTAAGTTTTTTTGAGGAAAACATTCCAGGATTTTTCTTCACATAATGGACTTCAATTGCAACCAAAATGTTGAAGGTCCAAATCAATGCATTTTCAAAGGAAGGGCTTCAGAGGCTCTGCGCGATCCCAGACGAGGAATAGGGTCTGATCCAGTGAAACGATCGTCATAAATTAAAACCTTTTTAAAAAATAAATATACTTTTTAACCTAAATTGCTCATCTTGCGCTGCTCTGTGTCGTGCTAGTGATTGCGCAAACACGTCGAAAACGTCACACTAGACGTAGACAGAAGTACCGCCCCAAGCGACCGTGCGAAGACTAATACAAACTCCCTTTACCAAAAAACACTTCATCTTCAACTTCAAAATCGTCTGACATTGTTGTTTTACCTTTTTTTTTTTTGCTAAAGGGCATTTGTATTAGTCTTCACATGTGCACTTTGTAAACACAGCGGTGCTTCTGTTTACGTCTAGTGTGACGTTTTCGACGTGATTGCGCAATCACTAGCACGTCGCAGAGCAGCGCAAGATTAGCAATTTAGGTTAAAAAGTATATATATATATATATATATATATATATATATATATATATATATATATATATATATATATATATATATATATATATTTTTTTTTTTTTTTTTAGTTTTTTTTTTTTATGACCGATGGTTTGGCTAGATCAGACCCTATTCCTCATCTGGGATCGTGCAGAGCGTCTGAAGCCCTTCCTTTGAAACTGCATTGATTTGGACCTTCAACAATTGAAGTCCATTATGTGAAGAAAAATCCTGGAATGTTTTCCTCAAAAAAACTTAATTTCTTTTCGACTGAACAAAGAAAGACATGAACATCTTGGATGAGATGGGGGTGAGTAAAATATCAGGGACTTTTCATTTTGATGTGAACTCATCCTTTAATCACAGCAACCACACACAGGTATCGTTCAGATAACATATACTGTCAAGTACAAGTCCAAGTACAAATTACATAACCACTGAAAAATGCTGTTCTCTTACGAGAGGTTCTCTCGTATTGCGTAAGTTCCTTACGCTACGGGAAAGTATTCTTTCTTCGAGATTTCTGAAAAACCCAAAATTATCCTTAATTTTGTAACATTGTCAACGCAGTGCGGCAGCCTGGCAGACCATAGCAGGCTATTCCAGCATGCTATTGGCTGCTCTGCTGGCAACTGCAGCAGCCTATCGGTGAGCCCGCGTGACGTGGCGACCAATGAGGGCGCTTCGCGCCCACCTGGCTTCATTTGCCTACAGGTGGGGCGTGGCCACGTGTATATAAGCAGGGCTCACGGGCTGCATATTCGATTTTCTTTTCTTCAGCGAAGCCCTTCGCATCGCTGGATCTGGAACCCGCCGCCGTGACCGCGCAGACAAGCAAGCAGAGGACAGCGCCTGAGGAAGCCGGCAGCATCGCGCCACCTTCAGCCATCCGTGCCTGCTCTGCTATCCGGCAGCCCATATCCTTTACGCTCAAAAGTGTTGTCGCCGCTGCGTCACACTTTTTCACAAAAAGAGCCGAGCGTTGATACAAATGTCTCGTTCCACCTGCGGCTCGTGTCACGCGCAGCTCAGCTCCGGGGACCGCCACGTGATCTGCGCTCTCTGCCTGGGCCGTGATCACGCCGCCGCCGCACTCCTCGCCGGCGGATGCCAAGAGTGCGAAGAACTGACGATGTCGACCCTGCGGGCTCGACTCGTCCTGTTCGATGATGATATCCCTCCAGTCCCTGCCACGCCGCGCAGAAAGAAGCGCCGCTCACAGCGGATTCCGGAGTTCGCCGAGAGAAGCTCGCCGGAACCTTTCCCGCCCGCTTCACTCTCGCCTTCCCCGCCCCCACCCCAGGCCGCCATTTCTGTTGCCGCCTCCGGGGATGAGGCGGATGCGGCCGCGGAACGCGCCGACAGCTGCTCCATCATGGCTTCCGACAGCGAGGACTGGTCTTCCGCGTCCTCTTCAGTCCGGGGCTCCGGACGCTCTCGAGCGGGTGAGGACGCCGAACTTTTGCGCCTTCTCAACCGGGCTGTCGAGCAGCTAGGCCTCGAATGGGCCCCGCCCAAGGTGGCAGCGCCGAACCGACTTGACGGATGCTTCCTAAACAGTCGCCGCCGTGCGCCCACCTCCAGGACTGCACCCTTTCTGCCGGAGCTTCACGAGGAGCTCGCAAAGTCCTGGAACGCGCCATTCTCCGCGAGGGTCTCGTCTCAGGCTTCTTCGACGCTCTCACAAGTTGACGGCGCGGCCGAGAAAGGCTACAACGCTATCCCTCCGGTGGAAGAGGCGGTCGCAGCGCACCTTTGCCCGCCTTCTGGTTGGCGCTCAAAGGCTGCCCTCCCGTCTAAGGCCTGCAGAGTGACGTCATCGCTGATCGGCTGCGCTTTCGCTGCCTCCGGTCAAGCTGCGTCCGCTCTGCACTCTATGGCCGTGCTGCAAATCCTCCAAGCTAATCTCCTCCGCGACCTGGACGAGAAAAGCTGTGACGCTGAGTTAATCACGGATTTGCGAAGCGCGACGGATCTCTCCCTTCGCGCCACCAAGACCGCAGCGCAGGCCCTCGGACGCTCTATGGCCTCCCTCACGGTAGCTGAGCGCCACCTCTGGCTCACGCTCGCGGACATGCGAGAAACAGAGCGCGCGGCCTTCCTAAATGCCCCGCTCTCCCCGTCTGGGCTCTTTGGACCAGCGGTCAAGGGGATCGTCGACCGTTTCTCCGAAGTGCAGAAAACGACGCAGGCCATGAACCTCTTCCTGCCTCGACGCCCCGGCGCTAGCAATAGCTCCGCTGCTCGCCGTCCTCGTGACCAGCCAGCAACGAGCTCCGCGCAGTGCCCAGCGCGGCCCCCTTCGTCTCAGCGAAGACCGAGCGGCCGCCCCAGATCGCGCTCTTCCAGCCGTGGTAAGCCGCCTCCACCTCGGGGCCCCCGGCCTAGGATCGCGCTGAAGCCCGAGCCTCCAAAGTCCTCCTAGCCAGAGGCAAGAAACGACGGTTAAGTCCCGCCGCGGCCGGACCACCGTCAAAACTCTCTTTCCTGTCAGCCCCCACCACTGTGGCTGCTGCAGATGGATTTCACGCAGCCAACGAGCCGGCAAAAATGCCTTCTCGCCTGTCAACAACCGCCGTTTTTACGGCGAACCAGAGAAATCACAAAAGTTTCATTATTTCTGGTTGCACGGCTCACGCCGTATGTGTTTCAAATGCAGTAAATGTGCCCACTTTTCTGTGTTCACCCCTGCACACAAGCACTATAAACCCCGTGTCCCCCACTCACATAAAGCGGCCACCGGCCGCTCGAGTGCTAGAGTTAGGTCACGTGTCCGCTTGTTTGCGTCCACGACTAACCACCACACGCGCTGTCACACAGCCACTCTTAACCGGTCATGTTCCACGCGTAAGAGTTGTGCCCGCTCAAACGCGCTCACACATTTTCGCGAACATTATGCCTCAGGCGCCACGCGCCGCACCACACACCACTTGTTTTCCGCCCAGGGTGGCCGGAGCGATGAGTGTAGGGCCGCACACAAGCCACTCCCCGCTCGAAGCGGCAGAGATGCAGTGTGTAGGGCGGCCAGCCATCGCGAGCGATCGGCTGGCCCACAGCACAGAGAGCGCGCGCACTGCGCCCGCCCCTCCTATACAGACCGTCAAACCCGCGAAGCACGGCGTTTCGAGCCCGGAGGCCGTTCTATCCCGTGTGGCGCACGCGAGAGCGTGGGAAGCCATTCCAGGTGTATCAGAATGGGTGCTGAAAACAGTGAAGCACGGCTACACTCTGCAGTTCGCTCGCCGCCCTCCGCGCTTCTGTGCGCGTACAGAGACGAGAGTGAGCGAGGAAGTAGCACATCTACTTCGAGCAGAAATAGCCACGCTGCTGTGCAAAGGGGCTATAGAACCGGTTCCCCATTCTATGAGCAAGTCAGGCTTTTACAGCCGGTATTTTCTCGTGCCAAAAAGGGATGGGTCGCTCAGACCGATTCTGGATCTGAGGCGTCTGAACAAAGCTCTTATGAAAAGATCGTTCAAGATGCTCACGACCAAGCAGATCCTCGCGCATATTCGCCCGAGAGACTGGCTAATCTCCCTAGAATTGAAAGATGCATATTTTCAAATCAAGATAACGCCGCGTCACAGGCCATTCTTACGATTCGCCTTCGACGGCCAGGCTTATCAATACACCGTCCTTCCGTTCGGCCTGTCACTAGCACCCCGTACGTTTACGAAGTGCATGGACGCGGCCCTCGCTCCTCTGAGAAATCGAGGGATGCGAGTATTGAACTATCTGGACGATTGGCTCATCCTGGCGCAGTCACAGGGCAATGCTGCTCAGCCATCTGGACAGCCTAGGGCTCACGGTCAATTGGACCAAGAGCTCATTAGTGCCCACGCAATCAACCTCATTCCTGGGTTTGAATCTGGACACTGTGGCAATGTCAGCCCGCCTGTCACCCCATCGCGCACGCCAAGTTCGGCACATGGCTGCGTACTTCCGGCCGGGCAAAATCGCACCTCTCAAGCTTTTTCAGAGGATGCTGGGACGTATGGCCTCAGCTGCGGCTGTGCTCCAGCTGGGCTTAATGCGCATGCGCCCGCTGCAATGCTGGTTAAACGCCCGAGTGCCTCACAGAGCCTGGGCGTCCGGTGGCTTCAGGATCAGAGTGACTCAGGGCTGCGTGTCAGCCCTAGAGCCCTGGTTAGTAGCCGACTGGTACCAGAGGGGAGTGACGATGGGAGCCATCTCACACCGCAAGGTCATCTCGACGGACGCCTCCACCACGGGTTGGGGCGCCGTTTTCGAGGGCAGATCAGCCTCGGGCCTTTGGTCGAGCGAGGAAAAACTCCTACACATAAACTGTTTGGAGATGATAGCGGTAGAGAACGCGCTCAGGCAGTTTCTCCCGCTTATACGAGGACACCATGTGTTAGTCCGGTCGGACAACACCACAGTGGTGTCCTACGTGAACCGGCAGGGCGGTGTCAGGTCCAGAGGTCTGGGCAATCTGACAGAACGCCTGCTCGTGTGGGCACACAGCTCGCTGCGCTCGCTGAGAGCTGCGCACGTGCCGGGCCACCTCAATGTGGGCCCGGACAAGCTGTCCAGGGGCCTCATTCTCCCAGGAGAATGGTCCCTGCACCCCCAGACAGTCCAGCTGGTATGGCGCCTGTTCGGCAGAGCGGAGCTCGACCTCTTTGCAACAAAAGAGAACGCCCGCTGCCCGACCTTTCTGTCCAAAAGCGAGGATGCGCTGTCCCAAACTTGGCCCAGCCTCCCGCTGTATGCTTTCCCGCCGATCTCCCTATTGCCCCAGGTCATAGCGAAAATCAGGGAAACGCGCCGTCCGGTGCTCCTTATAGCACCGCGCTGGGAGAACCAGATTTGGTACCCAGAGCTGGTGAAGCTGTCGCACTCACCCCCCTGGCCAGTTCCGCTGAGAGCAGACCTTCTCTCTCAAGCAGGAGGGTCAGTTTGGCATCCCCATCCAGAGCGATGGTCTCTGCATGTATGGGTGACCAACGGATACCCGTTGACCTGCCCGAAGGGGTTATGAACACGATTTCACACTCTAGAGCCCCCTCGACGAGGCGGTTATATAGTTCTAAGTGGTCGGTGTTCACTGAGTGGTGTGTTTCCAAGGGATTGGACCCACAGCAATGTGGGGTCCAGCGGGTGCTCTCCTTCCTCCAAGAGCTTTTGGAACGGGGCAGGTCCCCTTCCACGCTCAAAGTGTATGTGGCGGCTATAGCAGCGTTCGCTCAGACGATGCTAGGTAGCACGCTAGGAAGGAACGAGCTCATCATCCGTTTCCTCAGAGGAGCCAGACGGATGAATCCCCCGCGGCCCCCGTCGGTTCCTATATGGGATCTGGCCTTGGTCCTAGAGGCCCTGAAGGCTCATCCCTTTGAACCGCTCGAGACTGTGGAACCAAGGTTCCTTTCGCTAAAAACCGCGTTTCTGATAGCTCTGGCTTCAGTGAAACGCGTGGGGGATCTACACGCGCTCTCAGTGAGCCCGGCGTGTATGGAGTTCGGTCCTAATGACTCTAAGGTCATTCTCAGACCGAGGCATGGTTATGTCCCCAAAGCGATCGGCACTCCCTTCAGGGCGCAGATTATCTCCCTCTCGGCTCTGCCAGCGTCCGATGAGGGGGACGGTGGCAATTTCCTCTGCCCTGTCAGGGCATTGAGGGTTTATGTCACACGCTCCGCCGCCTTCAGGCGTTCTGAGCAGCTATTTGTTTCGTTTGGTGGGCGCACTAAAGGTCTCGCCTCCTCGAAACAGACCCTGTCCAGGTGGATAGTGGACGCGATTGCAGCTGCATACGCTTCCAAACACCTGCAGTGCCCGCTAGGTGTCAGAGCACACTCCACCAGAGGCATGGCCTCTTAGTGGGCTTGGGCCAGAGGGATTTCCATCCACGATATCTGTATGGCGGCAGGCTGGGCCTCCCCGTCTACGTTCGTGAGATTTTACAATCTGGAAGTTCCTGCCTTACAGGCGAAAGTGTTATCAGTTCAATAGGGCTGTTGGTTCTGCCCAGTGGTTCTGCGCAGACATAGCTCACATACTGGTAGTAAGTTCGGTACTAGGCTCATTGTGAATTTGAAGGAGACCGGCGGTGCCGTTCCCTCATTTACGAGACGAGCTGTTGTGAGTTTGAAGGTGACCGGCGGTGCCGTTACCTCACTCATATAACAAGATATTGTGAACTTGAAGGCGACCGGCGTTGCCGCTCCCTCATTCATGAGACAAGGTGTGGTGAATTTGAAGGAGACCGGCAGGTGCCGTTCCCTCATTCATGGGACAGGGTGTTGTAACCACCCGTCGTAAACCACCCGTCAGTTCGAATGAAGTGTCTGTATATGTGGTGGCCCGTTTCCTTTACCGGCCACCCTGCCCGAGCAGTGTTATGGTCCCTGGTTCCCTGGGATACATATGCTGTATGCGAGGCGCGCATGGCGTTGACAATATGTTCCCGTAGCGTAAGGAACTTACGCAATACGAGAGAACCTCTCGTAAGAGAACGATACTCGGTTACTTAACGTAACCTCGGTTCTCTAGGGAACGAGTATTGCGTTCCTTGCCGTGCGCCCCGCGGGCTTTTATGCTTCAGAACTACGAAAACCGAATATGCAGCCCGTGAGCCCTGCTTATATACACGTGGCCACGCCCCACCTGTAGGCAAATGAAGCCAGGTGGGCGCGAAGCGCCCTCATTGGTCGCCACGTCACGCGGGCTCACCGATAGGCTGCTGCAGTTGCCAGCAGAGCAGCCAATAGCATGCTGGAATAGCCTGCTATGGTCTGCCAGGCTGCCGCACTGCGTTGACAATGTTACAAAATTAAGGATAATTTTGGGTTTTTCAGAAATCTCGAAGAAAGAATACTTTCCCGTAGCGTAAGGAACTTACGCAATACTCGTTCCCTCTTCTAGAGAGAACCGAGGTTACGTTAAGTAACCGAGTATCGTTTGGTTTTGTATCAGGTAATTTTACAGTTTTACAATAAATAGAAATTGAGTGTAATGAGTTTATTCCAACTTTTTTCTTTTGTTTAATCTCACATTATGATGACTTTAATCTCAAGATGTTATTATTATTGCTTGGCCCTAATCATCTTCCATAGTACCGTCACTCCCTATAGAGAAATAATGACAGAAATAATATTTTACTCTCTTTCCTTCCCTCCCTCCCTTGATCTCCTTTTTCTTCCCCCTCTTTCTCATCTCATCTGAGTATATAAACGGGTCCATTTTCATCTGGAACCAAAATTATTTACTAAGCAAACTGAAAAGATATAAGTTGTCTTTATTATTATTATTTTTTTACATTTATACTCTTCATAGCTTATAATTGTTAACCTTTTTTCATTTCTACATCAGATTAAATAAATGGAAAAATCTTCGAGATAAATACCATCGTATTGCAACTGGGATGTACTTTTGACAGTCATCAAGATCGTTGGAAGGAAAAGAACAACAACAACAACAACAACAACAACAATCAAAGATTTATTTTAAAAAAATCTGAATTTTACACCAGTACAATGAACTCTTCAATGTATCTATATAGTGTACAAGAAAGATATGCAGATGCTTTTGCAAAAAATTTCACCATTGTTCTTCTAGCAGTCATAATTCTGTCCATAAACGGCATGTTTGTATTGACATTTTTTAGGAGTTCAATTTTCTACAATGATCCGAGATATATATTATATATTCACTTGGTTATCAATGATATGCTCATGGTTTTTATCAGTGTAATTCTTTTTGTGATGGCTTATGTATGGCAAAATGTTCCTCTCCCGTTCTGTGTTACACTGCTGATAATAGCCTCAACAACTCATAAGAACACTCCTCTGACTTTGGCCGGTATGGCCGTTGAGCGTTACATCGCCATCTGCAAACCACTGCATCACCATCAGATCTGCACCGTGCGCAGGACGTACATCCTTATCTCTCTGATATGGGGTGTAGGGGTTATACCTGGATTGGCTGACTTGATTCTCCTTTCAATCGTTCGTCCTTTATCTATTTCTTCTACAGCTACTTCTTGTGGTGCATCTATTTTGTACAGCACACCATACCATGAAGTCCAGTCCAGATTTATGAATGGGCTTTACTCATCCGTCGTGTGGGTAATTCTTGTATTCACGTATTGTCAAGTGCTGATTGCGGCCAGAAGAGCCACCGCTGATAAATCCTCAGCAAAAAAGGCCCAAAGCACCATCCTGTTACATGGAGCACAGCTCCTGCTCTGTATGCTGTCCTACATTACTGCCGTTATAGACAAGATGTTTGTCCCACTTATACCAGTTGATCGGGCAAGACTAACCTTTTTAAATTATCTTCTAACAAACATATTGCCACGACTACTTACTCCCCTGATTTATGGTGTTCGCGATAAGCATTTTTACAAACATATGAAGGGACTTTTTTCATGCAGATTATTCATTGTAAAAGTTGAATCAATCAAACAATGAGCAAAAAAGGGCAACATCATCAGATGTTGCATAAAAATGCATCACAATTGTTGGTAAAGCGTGCATAATTCTTCATGTAAGTGTGCCAGATGAATGTTTTGCCACATTGATGCATATGTTAAACCTAAGAAGAAAATGCACTGCCATGCTGTTATGCCATACATTAATAGTGTTCTTTAATTTTTCAACAATACTTTGTTGTCCATGAATTGACATAATGAACTTATGTGTTAAAATGGCACATCAGAAAGTAAAGAAATGCAAGTAATGTTTGCATTAAAACATACACTAATGAGTATGAGCAGGCGGACCATAGCTAACTTTACACTGTCCTAACACTCTACTGTAAATCTTGTGTGTTTATTGTTTCCTATACAGTTGGATTACCAACATGTAATAGTGCAAAGATATGTTAGACGAAGTAAACCATAATCATGCTTCTGTAGTAAAAGCAATATTTTCAACAAACAAAATAATAGTACAAATTAAAGTGAAAAACGTTTTTTATTACTATTATTTTACATTTTCATGTGATATGTAATTTGATTTACTCAAAATTTTACAGTGTTGTTCTGGTTTGCATTCTGTCTTTAATAATAATATTATAATAATTAATCATTTTAATATATTTTTACCCTTAAAACAGTTTTCTCCTTTAATTCAACGTGTTGGATGAATACATTTACAAGCATGAAATCTACTTCAGGGTTGAGATATAAACAATTACAAAACAGGCGACTCTTAAAGGTGCACTATGTAACTTATTTGCAGTAAAATATCCAAAAGCCACTAGGCAAGTGTTTTGTGTTTTGTTCTGTTGAGTACTTACAATATCCCAAATGTTTCCAACTATTTGTAAATTGTGAGAAATTGGTCTTTTACCAAAGGAACCGGGACATGTGAGGGCGTGGCATCATATCTGCGTTCCCCTTGGTTTCTGGTTTTATTCTACAGAAACGCTTTACTCTCACTGCAGTGTGAACAAGTGTCATAGCAGCCGCCAAGAGAACGCACAGAGTAACATCATAACATCATTAACACACTCAGATTTGTCTAATATTCTAAACAGAGCTGCGTTACCTCATACTCATGAGCGGAGGAGTGGAAGTGGCGCCGGCGACTGTCATAATAAAAGTCCCACAGGTGACTGTGTCATAATAAAAGTCCTGCAGGTGACTGTGGCATAATAAAAGTCCCGCTGCTCGCGAGGCGTGTGTTGCGTTCATCTTATTAACAATCGCTCCAGCGGTTCCTCAGCTCCACAACACTCGCTCTTCTCTGCTTCAGACTACAGTTACATTAATAAACACATCCATCAACATGATTTCTGCCCAAGTCCTATCCTGATTCTTTCCCACCGGCTGTGAGGTGAAGACCACATGTCCCAAGATTCTGCGCTCAAACGTGGCGTCATCAAACTACGCCTTTGTTTTGAATAGGCGTCCTCTAGTGGACGGAAAAGTTACATAGTGCACCTTTAATCACAGCAACCACATACAGGTATCATTCAGACAACATATACTGACCCCATGTGATAACCAGAAGTCCAAGTAATAATAATAAACCACTTCAAAGTGCTGTTTTGTATCAGTTAATTTTGCAGTTAGCATTAGCAATGAATAGAAATTGAGTGTAAATACAAAGATTATGAAAGTTTTATCAATGTAATTACAACATTATAGTACAGTAGGTTGTATAGATGAGCACAGTGCTAAAAAAATTATTTGTGTTGAAATAAAAGCCTATACTGCAATGTTGTATAGATTTAATTTGAATACTTTTATTTTTTTTTAACATCATTCAAACGTCATCCACTAATGTATAATAATGGCAGTCACTCTTGGTTACACAGGTCATAGGTCTACAACACAGTTAGTTAGAAGAGAGTAAGCCCATAAAATAACATGCAAAAAGTAAATAGTTACAAGCGCTAACAACACCCGTTTTAACCAATTTGGTGGATTTTGTCCATTTTGCAGAGGAACTCAGGTATAAGCTTGGCCAATGCACTGTCCTGTTGAACAACATACTACATATGCTCTTGATCTACTGTAATGGTAGCCTCAGTTCTCACATAGGCAATAGTGTACAGCTTGGTACATAGAAATTTGTTCGTTTTCTTGAGGTGGCAAGAACAAAGTTTGTTCTGGCCAGGACTTTCCATACTTCGCGAGAAAAGCAGGTGCCGAACAGACCAATCACACAATAGTTCTCGGACACCCACACGAAAGAAGTTCTGCTCAGATGATGTGTCGACAACAAGCTGCGAGAACTCCCAAACCAGGCCCGCGAGAACAAAATCATTTTGGAAGCGAGAACTTTCTCTCTCTGTTCTTGCGGAGTATGTAATGGCCTTTACCCTAAAATGTCTGTCATTAAGGGAACACGCCACTATTTTGGAAAATAGGCTCATTTTCCAACTCCCCTAGATTTAAACAGTTGAGTTTTACCATTTTCAAATCCATTTAGCCGATCTCCGGATCTGGTGGTAGCACTTTTAGCATAGCTTAGCATAGATCATTCAATCTGATTAGACTGTTAGCATCTCGCTCAAAAATGACTAAAGACTTTCGAATGACCAAAGGGACTTCACCTGTGACTTCCTCATCGAAGTGGATTATCTGGTCTACAGTGAGGCTGATATTAATGAGGTTTTCAACATCTGCCTCAATCAGCCTCTCAGCCTGTGGGAGATGGAGAAGCTGGGGAATCTTGGTTTCTGGGACTTTGTGTACCACGTATTTTTATTGTGGGGATCCTGAACCTCCACCTCAAGCAGAGTCCCACCCCACTGACTGTTTTCCACTTCCACCCCAGCCCTCCGGTGACCCACAAATGGAGGAGGAAGAACGTGTCCGCCTCATCTGTCACCTCTACTGGGGTTAACGCTGCAGCACCCCCAGAGGAGGCTGAAGATGCTTCAAGATCCATGTCACCACCTCACTCTCGTAAACGAAGGAAGAAGGCTTCCTCCACCTCACAGGGCCCAGAGGTCATCCCAGAGTCGCTGCCGGCCCGGAGCCCATCCCCAAGCACTTTGCCCTGCCGGCTCCGCCTTTGATGTCTGTCCTTTCGGCTCCACCCAAGGTGTCTGCCCTGCCAGCTTCGCCCTTGCTGTCTTCCCTGTCTGCTCCGCCCAAGCTCCCGGCTTCCCAGAGGCTTCCCATTTCCATAACATCCTTTATATTTTTAATAATCGCCCCTATAGACATTTTCTTACACATTTTGCAATGCAAAGACGGTAACGGTACCACAAACTAGTTAATAAAATATATAATGGATGGAGAAGCTTCAGACAAAAATTCAATAAACGTGTCTGTCATGAAAGTAACAGCAAATGTTTGAACAGGCAAATTTACATTGACTCACTGCAATGACCAACATACTTAATATTCATAATTTGTGACCTTCCCACAAGCCATAAATAACACACGAGTAAAACTCATGTGAGCTTCAGACTGCCCACAATCCAGAACTGGTTATTCTACTCCAAGGTAAGTCTATTTCAAAGACTTCTTAAAAATGAATAGAATAGTTCACTTCTTAAACACTTTCTCCTCTTTCTGATCCAGGTCCTTGCCTGTAAAGACCCGGAAAATGAACTCGACGATCTGGATTGTGGATAGTTATGAAGAAGCTTTTGCCAAAAACATTGTGATTGTTACTCTTGGCTTTATCATTAATTTCATCAACGGAATGTTAGTAGTGACTTTCTTCTCCAATCCAATGTTTTCAAGAGACTCCAGATACATTTTATACATTCACCTGGTACTCAATGACATGCTCATGATCTGCGTATCGGTGACTTTATATGTGTTGTCCTACGTTTCACCACACTTAAATGCTTCATTGTGTTGCATATTGCTTGTTCTTGGTACAACCACCTTTATGATCACTCCTTTGAATCTGGCCGGTATGGCCATAGAACGGTTCATTGCTATCTGTAAGCCACTGCATCACTCTCAGATTTGCACTCCACAAAGAACCTACATCTTTATATGCTTGCTATGGGTTTTAGGAGCTATACCTTCTCTGGCAGATATCATTATTTTATTTTTAATCCAGCCCATATCTTTCTTCAGGTCTATTGTACTTTGCTACCTATTCACTTTGTTCCCTTCCAAGGCCCACAAGGATCGCGCCACTGCTTCACAAGTCATCTTTATGTCTTTGGTGTGGATAATTCTCATTTACACTTATTGCAGAGTCCTGTTCACTGCCAGAAAGGCGGTTTCAAAGGGTTCAGCAAATAAGGCTCGGAGTACAATATTGTTGCACGGCGTCCAGTTACTTCTTTGTATGCTTTCCTATATCACGCCTGTTATGGATATGATTGTCCTCCCTTTCTTTCCTTTTCACAGAACTAAGATCAGTTTCTGTGTTTATCTGCTCACAAACATTATGCCAAGATTACTGAGTCCTTTGATCTATGGGGTCCGAGACCAAACGTTTATGAAACAAATGAAGGAATTCTTTACATGTAGAGTTATTATTGTAAAGATTGTGCCATCAAAATCATGATTTTTGTTAGGCAACATTTTATTTAAAACAAAATGTAAATATATTATGACATTTGTTTTATTTGAGATTTGAGAATCTTTACAGTGGCCTAAAATGTTTAGACACTTAAATAAAACTTGAAAGTGTAGGAAAGCTATTGAACAAGATAACAAAATATCAAACCATTTGGCATATACAAATAAATGATGAGTGTACTTTGCTCAGAACTAGTCCTTTTGTTCAATGTTTTTTAATGTCTTCAGTTCTCCTGAAGTTCAGACATGAACTGTGGAAATTATCCATTAAGAAATCACAACTACAAATGTTTCTCTTTATTTTGAACAGTATAGTTTTATCAATTGAAATGTCTTCATAACCCAACTACAGTTTTAAGATGAACAATTTTGGAAAGCTGCTTATTAATGTTGATCACAGTACTGTATTATGAATATTATTTTTAATAAATATATTGCAGTGTAAATTTGTGTTTTTCTCTTTGTGTTTTAAGTTTACAGTTTTATTATACTATTTTTAATGGATTACTTAAATCCATAAAATAATTTTGGTATTTTTCTGACAAATTTGTTTGGCAAAAAAGGGGCAAAGCTGCAGGTTTTATTGGTAATGCTTTATTTTACAGTGTCAATGTTACACACACTATATTGCCAAATGTTTTGGGACGCCTGCCTTTACATGCACATGAACTTTAATGCCATCCCATTCTTAATCCGTAGGGATTAATATGGAGTCGGCCCACCCTTTGCAGCTCTAACAGCTTCAGCTCTTCTGGGAAGGTTTTCCTCAAGGTTTAGGAGTGTGTTTATGGGGATTTTTGACACCAACACCAAAACTCGCTCATCCATGTCTTTATGGAGTGACGCTTTGTGCATGTTGGAACAGGAAGGGGCCGTCCCCAAACTGTTTCCACAAAGTTAGGAGCATGAAATTGTCCAAAATGTCTTGGTGAAGCATTAATAGTTCCTTTCACTGGAACTAAGGGGCCAAGCCCAACCCCTGAAAAACAACTACACACCATAATCCCCCCTCCACCAATCTTTACACTTGGCACAATGCAGTCAGGCAAGTCCCGTTCTCCTGCCAACCACCAAACCCAGACTCGTTCATGGGATTGCCAGACAGAGAAGCGTGATTGGTCACTCCAGAGAACACGTCTCCACTGCTCTAGAGTCCAGTGGCGGCGTGCTTTACCCCACTGCATCCCACACTTTGCATTGCACTTGGTGTTGTAAGGCTTGGATGAGCTGTTCGGCCGTGGAAACTCATTCCATGAAGCTCTCTACACTTATGACTGTTTTCATTGGCTGTGTGTTCATGCTTTGCTTTGTGCCATGTGCTCTCATGTCTATAGAGGGTATGCATCAACGTCACTTTCCCGCCGGAGCACGCCCCCTCAGCCAGGACTGAGTGGCAGAAGAGCTGCTGCATGACTGGAGTTAACAACATGACATCATGACTTTGCATAAACATACACGCCACTTTCTAAAGCCAAATGGCGTTTTATCTGTACGCATTTTGAGCTATCCGCGTGTATGTCTATGTCGTGTCATTCCGCGTGTATGTGTACGCCGAAACGAACCATAATCTCCGCGTGTATGTCTACGCCGTGTGATTCCGCATTTATGTCTACGGCGTGTGATTCCGCGTGTATGTCTACGGCGTGTGATTCCGCGTGTATGTCTACGGCGTGTGATTCCGCGTGTATGTCTACGCCGTGTGATTCCGCGTGTATGTCTACGGCGTGTGATACCGCGTGTATGTCTACGCCGTGTGATTCTGCGTGTATGTGTACGCCGTGTGATTCCACGTGTATGTCTACGGCGTGTGATTCCACGTGTATGTCTACGGCGTGTGATTCCGCGTGTATGTCTACGCCGTGTGATTCCGCGTGTATGTGTATGGCGTGTGATTCCGCGTGTATGTCTACGCCGTGTGATTCTGCGTGTATGTGTATGCCGTGTGATTCCGCGTGTATGTCTACGCCGTGTGATTCCGCGTGTATGTCTACGCCGTGTGATTCCGCGTGTATGTCTACGGCGTGTGATTCCGCGTGTATGTCTACGGCGTGTGATTCTGCGTGTATGTCTACGCCGTGTGATTCCGTGTGTATGTGTATGCCGTGTGATTCCGCGTGTATGTCTACGCCGTGTGATTCCGCGTGTATGTCTACGGCGTGTGATTCCACGTGTATGTCTACGGCGTGTGATTCCGCGTGTATGTCTACGCCGTGTGATTCTGCGTGTATGTCTACGGCGTGTGATTCCGCGTGTATGTCTACGGCGTGTGATTCTGCGTGTATGTCTACGGCGTGTGATTCCGCGTGTATGTCTACGGCGTGTGATTCCGCGTGTATGTCTACGGCGTGTGATTCCGCGTGTATGTCTACGCCGTGTGATTCCGCGTGTATGTGTATGCCGTGTGATTCCGCGTGTATGTCTACGCCGTGTGATTCCGCGTGTATGTCTACGGCGTGTGATTCCGCGTGTATGTCTACGGCGTGTGATTCCGCGTGTATGTCTACGCCGTGTGATTCTGCGTGTATGTCTACGGCGTGTGATTCCGCGTGTATGTCTACGGCGTGTGATTCTGCGTGTATGTCTACGCCGTGTGATTCCGCGTGTATGTCTACGCCGTGTGATTCCGCGTGTATGTCTACGGCGTGTGATTCCGCTTGTATGTCTACGGCGTGTGATTCCGCGTGTATGTCTACGCCGTGTGATTCTGCGTGTATGTAAATGGATTTATAAACATACTAAATGAGGTTTTTTTGAAAATTTAAAAATGCAGAATGTTTCTTGTGATCGGTAGGTTTAGGGGCAGGGGCAGTGTGTGTGTGTGTATGTGTGTGTGTGTGTGATGGGTAGGTTTAGGGGTAGGGGCAGTGTAGGGGGATAGAATGAAACGGCGTTGATAAGCACGTTAAAAAGCGATTATGCGTCTTGATAGCACGCCAAAATTGCATAGCGAATTGGCGTGTCATACATACACTATTTCATGAGATCAGTCTGGGAGTTAATAGGGGAAACTGCGAGTAAAACAAACAGTTATCAGTTTAAACTAAAGGTTGGACTCGATATAGTGTTCTTTACAACTTGGCAAAGATTCAGTGATCCATGAATATTGACATGCAGCCAGGAATCGTGTTTTCCTGACATTTATATGAGCCTGATTTCGATACATAAATATCACTGTCAGTCATCACAATTTCGGGAATGAATCCCCCATGTATATGCGGATATGGGTCTATGTATTAAAGTGTGTATGTGGCCGCTTGTCAAGAATGGAAAACAAAAGTTTTATTCAAATTCTGAATATATTATAGGCCTATTAATATTTTTTTATATCGCCTAGACAGCGCGCAAATAGTGCTGCTCCCTTTATAATCACTGAAAGCTGTCACTCATTCAATGAACGCGATCTCACAAAGTTCCATTATATCAGTGAAGCTGACGGTACAATGAATCTTATTTACATGTCTACACTTTATTAGAGAGGATTAGTGAGAGTGCAGAACTGGACAACCACTCGAGCGGTGAGTGGATCCTAACTTCAACACTTGTGATTGGCCATTGCGTTTTTAGAAATCAATAAACAATCTGTGATTGGCTACATTACTCACCGAAGGGGAAACACGTTGTGCAAATACAGAAACGCACTGGCTCTTTTGCCAAATCATCACTAATAAGATGCTATTATTACAATTTCTTACAGTGGATTACAGATCCTAGATCAGCAGTGTTGGACAGCTTTTCCCTCTAAAAGCAATATGCCGAAGCAGTAAGTCCTGAGTGCCTGTGCACTGCCTGGGCAGTGGTTTGAGTGCGAAAATGACACGCTATTATCAAGTCCATCTCCCTCGGTCCAGAGGGGGGCACAGGGATGTCCATGGGGTCCATGGCCAAGCCTCTCCCGACCACCCCTCTGGCATCGGATTTTTTGTCATTTGTCAAAAATAATTTTTTGCGGCATTCACGCTGTAAACCAATGCTGCCTCTCAGTCGTTTTGCCACTCAATGTGGCGTAACCGCAGTCACTCCAGCTGAAGGTGACATCATGTGCATACCCACTATTGGCTTGAACCATCTTGTTACCTGATTATTGGTTAATTTGCCCCACCTGTCCTCCCTCGTTACCTGCCTTGTTGGTTCCCTATTTATTCTCCTTGTGTTTGCAGTCCTGTGCCAGGTTGTTGCTCAATGTTTCCTGTCGTGTTGTTCCTGAAGCAAAGCCAAGTCAAGATCAAGCTTGTGTTGTTTTCACCCCCCCTTGGGGTATTTTGTTTTTGTTTATTTTTATTATAAATAAAAAGCCCATCTATCTGCACCACTGTGTCCTCGCTTCATCCCTTTACCCCATTCTTGACATAACAATCTGGCCACAAGAGGACTGAAAATGGGCGTCTTCCTTTTTCCATCTCCCATCACTGAACTTTCTAACCGCCAGCTGTTGATCCAGCATGTCCACTCTTGCAACATTCATCAGCAGAGGGCTGCCGTGAGGGACTTCCTCATTGAAGTGGATTATCTGGTCTACAGTGAGGCTGATATTGAGGAGGTTTTCAACATCTGCTTCAATCAGCCTTTCAGCCTGTGGGAGATGGAGAAGCTGGGGAATCTTGGTTTCTGGGACTTTGTGTACCACGTCTTTTAATCATGTGGAGCCTGAACCTCCACCTCAAGCAGAGTCCCACCCCCTGACTGTTTTCCACTTCCACCTGCAGTCAGTGGAAGCCCCAGCCCTCCGGTGACCCACAAATGGAGGAGGAAGAACGTGTCCGCCTCATCTGTCACCTCTACTGAGGTTAACGCAGCAGCACCCCCAGAGGAGGCTGAAGATGCTGCAAGATCCATGTCACCACCTCACTCTCGTAAATGGAGGAAGAAGGCTTCCTCCGCCTCACAGGGCCCAGAGGTCATCCCAGAGTCGCTGCCGGCCCGGAGCCCATCCCCAAGCACTTTGCCCTGCCGGCTCCGCCTTTGATGTCTGTCCTGTCGGCTCCACCCAAGATGTCTGCCCTGCCAGCTTCGCCCTTGCCGTCTTCCCTGTCTGCTCCGCCCAAGCTCCCGGCTTCCCATTTCCATGACGTCAATTATATTTTTAATAATCGACCTTATAGACGCCGCCTTGTCATGTAAAAGATAATTCCATGGTTTGAATTATAGCTGCCGAGCTATGTTGTAGGCTGTTTGTTCTACTGAAATGAAGTAAATATGCTGTCATTTTTAAGGTGTAGAGGACACAGAACGTGTTTTTGCTTTGAAAAACTCAAGGTCTCGAGATGCATTTAAAAAAAAAAAGTTTAACTGATTTTAACTTGACCGTTTTAGAACGCTGTCTGCAAAAGTTGTGATCGCAACGGTTATACCTCTGTCTAGCGCGTGTTTACATAGAAAAACAATGGAAAAGTAGTGCATTGGAATGGAAAAACACATTCTGTATAAATTGCCCCTTAAACTGTTTTGCCCCTTCATTTTAAGATGGGACCCCCAAAAAATATAATTCTGGCTACGTCAAAGTGCAATATTTACTAACGTTGTATTATGAATTGTTCTCACACATTTTGAAATGCAAAGACTCAGAAACGGTACCACAAACTAGTTAATACAATATATATGTTACAAACAGAGTTAGACACAGATAACAGAGGCAGGTGAAAGCAGAGTTTATTTCGGAACCAGGAAGTGAGCAGGTGCGGTGAGAGTCTGAGTGAGAGTATCTGGTAATGCTGGATAGGTTGGTAATACAATACGTCTTGGGATCTTGAACACAGGAACAATGGATCGAAGGAGACAAGGACCAGGAGACAGGATGAGATGAGGGGACACTCAGGGTTCGTTGGGGATCAGGTAAGTAGTCAGGTGAGTCCGAGGAAGCAAGCATGTAGGGTCATGTGCAAACGATACCGGACAGTGACTGAGTGTGAGCGTGGTGCTTAAGTGCAGGTGGTGATTGCAGTGATGATGATGTGCAGGTGTGTGTGCTCAGAACTCAGGTGACAGGGATCGTTGTGGTAGTGAGGGGGTGGAGCCTGGCGTGCATGTAACATTACCCCCCCTCCACGGACATCTCCTGAGGGCCGAGGACCCCGACGCCGTGGTGGTCGACCTCTACCCCGCAGGTGCCGGTCGATCAGGGCAGGTAGCGTGGAATGTCTCTAGAAGATTCAGATCAAGGATGTCATGCCTGGGTACCCACGACCTTTCTTCAGGGCCGTACCCCTCCCAGTCTACCAGGTACTGTAGTTGACCACCACGACGCCGGGAGTCCAAGATGTCCTGGACCTGATATGCTGCGCCGTCGTCAACGAGAAGTGGAGGGGGAGGCTCCGGAGTAACGCCAGGCTCTGGGGAAACAGAAACAGAGGGGTAGTGAGGTTTCAGGAGAGACACGTGGAAAGTGGGGTGAATCCAGTACTGAGGGGGTAGTTGGAGCCTATACGTCACCGGATTGATCTGCTGCAGGATCTCGAAGGGGCCAATGAACCTGGGACTCAACTTCTTGCACTGCAGACGCAGTCTGATGTCCCGGGTGGACAGCCAGACCTTCTGCCCCACCTGGAACGTCGGAGCATCGGAGCAGTGAAGGTCGGCTGTCAACCTGCGTCTGCAGAGTGCCCGTTGTAGCTGGTGATGGGCTGAGTCCCAGACCCTCTCACTCTCCCGGAACCAGTAGTCAACCGCAGGGACGTCGGAGGGTTCCCTGGACCAGGGCAAGAGGGGCGGTTGATAGCCGAGTACGCACTGGAAAGGTGTTAGGCCGGTGGTGGGTTATCGAAGCGAGTTCTGTGCGTACTCGGCCCATCCTAGGAACTGGTTCCAGGAGTCCTGGTGGCCGTGACAGAAGGTACGGAGGAAACGGCCAATCTCCTGGATCTTTCTTTCCGTCTGCCCGTTCGTCTGAGGGTGGTATCCGGACGTGAGGCTGACGGTCACACCTAGGAGTGCGAAGAAGGCCTTCCATACCTTAGAAATGAATTGAGGACCTCTGTCAGATACGATATCTTCGGGAATGCCAATATACCGGAAGACGTGGTTAAACATGGCATCCGCAGTCTCTAGAGCTGTGGGAAGTCCTCGTAGTGGGAGCAGCCGGTAGGACTTCGAGAAGCGATCGACCACTACGAGGATACATGTGCATTTCTCAGAAATGGGCAGGTCTTTGATGAAGTCCACCCCTAGGTGTGACCACGGACGGTTGGGAACGGGCAGAGGCAGGAGTTTCCCAGCTGGCAGGTGTCGAGGGCTTTTTGACATGGCGCATTCCCGGCATCCCCACACGTACCTTCTGACATCAGCTGGCATGTGTGGCCACCAGAAGCGCTGGCGTAGCAGCGAGAGGGTTTCATTGACCCCAGGGTGACCAGTGACCAGTGAAGTATGTGAGGAGTGAATCAGAGGGATGCGTCGTGATCGAGTGATGTATTGCAACCCCGGAGGACAGCCCGGCGGCACGTTGGTGGAGACATTGGTAGAGGGCAGGGTCTCTTTTGACCATGAGATGGGACTGAGGAAGAGCTTCGTGGGGAGAATGGGTTCCTCTTCTTCTTCAGAATGCTCATCTGGGCCGTGGATGCGGGAAAGGGCATACGCCTTGATGTTCTTGGCCCCTGGCCGGTAGGAAATGTGGAAGTCAAACCTTGTGAAGAAGAGTGCCCAGCGAGCCTGTCGGGGGTTGAGTCGTCTTGCCTCTCGGAGATACCCCAGGTTCTTATGGTCAGTCAGGACCAGGAACGGATGTTTGGAGCCCTCTAGCCAGTGTCTCCACTCCTTCAGTGCAAGCTTGATGGCCAGAAGCTCGCGGTTGCCGATGTCATAGTTAACCTCCGCCGGGCTGAGCTTGCGGGAGAAGAAGGCACATGGATGGAGACGGCTGGGGTTCCCCTGCTGCTGAGAAAGGACCCCACCCACCCCGGTGGTAGAGGTGGTTTGTCCACGACAAAGGGAATCTCGGGATCAGGATGGACCAGGAGGGGAGCTGTCGTGAAGGTGTCCTTCAGGGTCTGGAAGGCTTGGGTGGCGGATGGGGTCCAGGACAGAGACTTGGGCTTGTTGCGGAGCAGGCTGGTGAGGGGACTGGCGATGGAGCTGTAGTTTTGAATGAAGCGTCTATAGAAATTTGCGAAACCCAGGAAGCGTTGTAGTTCCTTCACGGAAGTGGGAGTTGGCCAAGACCGGATGGCTTCCACCTTCCTCTCATCCATCCGGATGCCACTGTGATCTATGTTGTACCCGAGGAACTGCACAGTGGGCTGGTGGAATGAGCATTTCTCGGCCTTGAGGTAGAGCTGGTACTTCCTCAGGCGTTGTAGGACCTCCGCAACGTGGTGGCGATGGTCGGCCATGCTCCGGGAGTAGATCAAGATGTCATCTATATATACCAGCACGAACTTGTGGAGACACTCCCGGAGCACCTCGTGGATGAAGTCCTGGAATACGGAGGGGGAGTTGGCGAGTCCATATGGCATCACTAGGTACTCGTAGTGACCAGTGGGCGTGGCAAAGGCGGTCTTCCACTCGTCCCCCGCACGTATCCGGATGAGGTTGTAAGCGCTGCTGAGGTCCAACTTCGTGAACACAGTGGCACCACGGAGATGTTCCAGGGCAGCTGGGACGAGAGGAAGGGGGTAACGGAACTTGACAGTGATGTTATTTTAAGACCGGTAGTCGATACAAGGCCGCAAGCCTCCGTCCTTCTTTGCCACGAAGAAGAAGCTCGAAGCAGCAGGGGAGGTAGATGGACGGATGTAGCCTTGCTCCAGCGCCTCCATGGCCTTCTCCTCCGGGAGAGAGAGGGGATAGATTTTCCCCCTGGGCACTGGTTCACCTGGCAGCAGATCGATGGCGCAGTCCCATGGCCGATGGGGAGGCAGCTTGGAGGCCCGTTGGGGACAGAAGACGTCTCTGAAGGGGGCGTAACAGGAGGGGACATCCACTGATCGTCTCTCTACCAGACTCTCGATGGAAGTGGCACAGACGGGGAGATCTTGGGGACGCGGAGAGGGACGAATCGGTGGAGATGGGAAGCAGTCCGGGAAGCAGCTGTAGCCCCACTTCAGGACCTCTCCTGTCTTCCAGGAGATGACTGGGTTGTGCTGCTCTAACCACCATCTAAGATGATGTCAGCGTTGGATTCCTCCAGAACCAGCAGGTGTAGTCGCTCCATGTGGAGGATTCCGACTTGCACTCCGATGGGACTCACGGAGCGACTAACCTGCCTCCGACTGAGTGGTCTGCCCGTTACCGACTGGACCTGGTAGATCGTCGAAGTTGCAGACGTGCGGAGCTTGAGCTGACGGCAGAGGGTTCCCGAGATGAAGTTCCCGGCTGACCCAGAATCGAGGAGGGCAGTAACTGAAAGGGAGATTCCAGCAGCAGGTTCACAGTTGTGGTGAGTGGCTTCATTTTAGAGAGTGAAGGAATGATTGCACTCACCATGGGTCGAGGAGGACGGACTGGGCATTCTGAGATGTAATGCCCAGGTAGACCGCAGTAGAGACAGAGATTCTGGGTCAGCCGTCTCTGCCGTTCAGCTGACGTCAGCCGGGAGTTCTCCAGTTGCATGGGCTCGGGGTTGGGTTCTGGAGTGCTGACATCACCTGGTCGGCGGAGGAACAATGACGACTGGCCCTGGTGCTCTTCGATGCACGACTGCATACGAGAGGCGAAGCGGATGGAGAGTTGGATGAAGCGTTCTAGCCCGATGGTATCCTCGTATGCAGCGAGATGCAGCCGCACCCGAGGATCCAGACCCTGTCGGTAGGTCGTAAGCAAGGACTGCTCGTTCCATCCACTAGCAGCAGCGAGGGTTCGAAACTGTAGAGCATACTCATTAACTGTGGAGGTAACTTGTTTCAGATGGTATAGCTGTTCTCCGATCGACGAATCCCATGATGGTTTCCCAAAGACCTCCTTAAAGTGCGACAGGAACCCCGACAGGGTCTGGATCACTGGACTGTCTGTGGACCACATGGACTCCGCCCAACGGAGCACTTTACCGGATAGTTGTGATGTGATAAACGCTACCTTAGCGTGATCGTTGGGGTATAGGCGCGGCTGCATCTCCAGGACCAGCGAACATTGCAGAAGGAATCCGTTGCAATCCTCCGCCAGAGAAGGCCGCCGGTCTGGCCATGAGACTGGCGTTCTCGGGGGGCAAAGAAGTGGTTGTGTGGATCCCGGAAGTGCTCGCCGATGGAGGTGCAGGTGCGCTGGTGGGAAGAGCTCACCGAACGGCGTCGACGAGCTCTTGGAATGGATCCGGGGTGCTCATCCTGGTGCGCTGTGTTGGTCCGGTATTCTGTTACAAACAGAGTTAGACATGGATAACAGAGGCAGGTGAAAGCAGAGTTTATTTCGGAACCAGGAAGTGAGCAGGTGCGGTGAGAGTCTGAGTGAGAGTATCTGGTAATGCTGGATAGGTTGGTAATACAATACGTCTTGGGATCTTGAACACAGGAACAATGGATCGAAGGAGACAAGGACCAGGAGACAGGACGAGATGAGGAGACACTCAGGGTTCGTTGGGGATCAGGTAAGTAGTCAGGTGAGTCAGAGGAAGCAAGCATGTAGGGTCATGTGCAAACGATACCGGACAGTGACTGAGTGTGAGCGTGGTGCTTAAGTGCAGGTGGTGATTGCAGTAATGATGATGTGCAGGTGTATGTGCTCAGAACTCAGGTGACAGGGATCGTTGTGGTAGTGAGGGGGTGGAGCCTGGCGTGCATGTAACAATATAATGGATGAAGAAGCATCAGACAAACCTTCAATAAAGGCACTAATGTCTGTCATGAAAGTAACAGCAAATGTTTGAATAGGCAAATTTACAGTGACTCAGGGGCAATGACCAACATACTTAATATTCATAATTTGTGACCTTTCCACAAGCCATAAATAGCACACGAGTAAAACTCATGTGAGCTTCAGACTGCCCACAATCCAGAACTGCTTCTTCTACTCTAAGGTAAGTCTATTTCTAAGACTTCTTAAAAATGAATAGGCTAAGCCTAGAATAGTTCACTTCTTAAACGCTTTCTCCTCTTTCTGATCCAGGTCCTTTCCCGTAAAGACCCAGAAAATGAACTCGACGATCTGGATTGTGGATAGTTATGAAGAAGCTTTTGCCAAAAACATTGTGATTGTTACTCTTGGCTTTATCATTAATTTCATCAACGGGATGTTAGTAGTGACTTTCTTCTCCAATCCAATGTTTTCCAGAGACTCCAGATACATTTTATACATTCACCTGGTACTCAATGACATGCTCATGATCTGCGTATCGGTGACTTTATATGTGTTGTCCTACGTTTCACCACTCTTAAATGCTTCATTGTGTTGCATATTGCTTGTTCTTGGTACAACCACCTTTATGATCACTCCTTTGAATCTGGCCGGTATGGCCATAGAACGGTTCATTGCTATCTGTAAGCCACTGCATCACTCTCAGATTTGCACTCCAAAAAGAACCTACATCTTTATATGCTTGCTATGGGTTTTAGGAGCTATACCTTCTCTGGCAGATATCATTATTTTATTTTTAATCCAGCCCATATCTTTCTTCAGGTCTCTTGTATTTTGCTACCCATTCACTTTATTCCCTTCCAAGGCCCACAAGGATCGCGCCACTGCTTCACAAGTCATCTTTATGTCTTTGGTGTGGATAATTCTCATTTACACTTATTGCAGAGTCCTGTTCACTGCCAGAAAGGCGGTTTCAAAGGGTTCAGCAAATAAGGCTCGGAGTACAATATTGTTGCATGGCGTCCAGTTACTTCTTTGTATGCTTTCCTATATCACGCCTGTTATGGATATGATTGTCCTCCCTTTCTTTCCTTTTCACAGAACTAAGATCAGTTTCTTTAACTATCTGCTCACAAACATTATGCCAAGATTACTGAGTCCTTTGATCTATGGGGTCCGAGACCAGAAGTTTATTAAACAAATGAAGGAATTCTTTACATGTAGAGTTATTATTGTAAAGATTGTGCCATTAAAATCATGATTTTTGTTAGACAACATTTTATTTAAAACAAAATGTAAATATATTATGACATTTGTTTTATTTGAGATTTGAGAATCTTTACAGTGGCCTAAAATGTTTAGACACTTAAATCAAACTCGAAAGTGTATAAGCTATTGAACAAGATAACAAAATATCAAACCATGTGGCATATACAAATAAATGATGAGTGTACTTTGCTCAGAACTAGTCCTTTTGTTCAATGTCTATTAATGTCTTCAGTTCTACTGAAGTTCAGACATGAACTGTGGAAATTATCCATTAAGAAATCACAACTACAACTCGTTCTCTTTATTTTGAACAGTATAGTTTTATCAATTAAAATGTCTTCATAACCCAACTACAGTTTTAAAATAAACAATTTGGGAAAGCTGCTTATTAATGTTGATCGTATTATGAATATTATTTTTAATAAATATATTGCAGTGTAAATCTTGACCTGTCCTCCCTCGTTACCTGCCTTGTTGGTTCCCAATTTATTCTCCTTGTGTTTGCAGTCCTGTGCCAGGTTGTTGCTCAATGTTTCCTGTCGTGTTGTTCCTGAAGCAAAGCCAAGTCAAGGTCAAGCCTGTGTTGTTTTCACCCCCCTGTGTTTGTTTTTGTTGATTTTATTATAAATAAAAAGCCCATCTATTTGCACCACTGAGTCCTCGCTTCATCCCTTCACCCCATTCTTGACATAACAATCTGGCCACAAGAGGACTCAGCTGAAAATGGGCATCTTCCTTTTTCCATCTCCCTTCACTGAGCTTTCTAACCGCCAGCTGTTGATCCAGCCATGAGGGACTTCCTCATCGAAGTGGACTATCTGGACTAGGCTGATATTGAGGAGGTTTTCAACATCTGCTTCAATCAGCCTTTCAGCCTGTGGGAGATGGAGAAGCTGGGGAATCTTGGTTTCTGGGACTTTGTGTACCACGTCTTTTTATCGTGGGGAGCCTGAACCTCCACCTCAAGCAGAGTCCCACTATGGGAGAAGCTTCAGACAAACCTTCAATAAAGGCACTAATGTCTGTCATGAAAGTAACAGCAAACGTTTGGGTAACACTTTAGAATAATGGTCATTAGTTAACATTAGTTAATGTATTAACTAACATGAACTAACCATGAGCAATACATTTGTTACTGTATTTGTTCATCTTTGTTAACATTAGTTAATATAAATCCAGCTGTTCATGGTTTGTTCATGTTAGTTCACAGTGCATTAACTAATGTTAACAAGATTTTAATAATGCATTAGTAAATGTTGAAATTAACAAAGATAAATAAATGCTTTATAAGTGCAGTTCATTATTAGTTCATGTTAACTAATGTAGTTAACTAATGACCATTATTCTAAAGTGTTATCAACGTTTGAATAGGCAAATTTACAGTGACTCAGGGGCAATGACCAACATACTTAATATTCATAATTTGTGACCTTTCCACAAGCCATAAATAACACACGAGTATCACTGTACTGTTTAAAACTCATGTGAGCTTCAGACTGCCCACAATCCAGAACTGGTTTTTCTACTCCAAGGTAAGTCTATTTCTAAGACTTCTTAAAAATGAATAGGCTAAGCCTAGAATAGTTCACTTCTTAATACTTTCTCCTCTTTCTGATCCAGGTCCTTGCCCGTAAAGACCCGGAAAATGAACTCGACAATCTGGATTGTGGATAGTTATGAAGAAGCTTTTGCCAAAAACATTGTGATTGTTATTCTTGGCTTTGTCATTAATTTCATCAACGGAATGTTAGTAGTGACTTTCTTCTCCAATCCAATGTTTTCCAGAGACTCCAGATACATTTTATACATTCACCTGGTACTCAATGACATGCTCATGATCTGCGTATCGGTGACTTTATATGTGTTGTCCTACGTTTCACCACTCTTAAATGCTTCATTGTGTTGCATATTAGTGGTTCTTGGTAAAGTCACCTTTATGATCACTCCTTTGAATCTGGCCGGTATGGCCATAGAACGGTTCATTGCTATCTGTAAGCCACTGCATCACTCTCAGATTTGCACTCCACAAAGAACCTACATCTTTATATGCTTGCTATGGGTTTTAGGAGCTATACCTTCTCTGGCAGATATCATTATTTCAATTTTAACCCAGCCATTATCTCTCTTCAGGTCTCTTGTACTTTGCTACTCATTCAGGTTGTTCCCTTCCCAAGCCCACCAGGACAACACCACTGCTTCACAAGTCATCTATATGTCTTTGGTGTGGATAATTCTCATTTACACTTATTGCAGAGTCCTGTTCACTGCCAGAAAGGCGGTTTCAAAGGGTTCAGCAAATAAGGCTCGGAGTACAATATTGTTGCATGGCGTCCAGTTACTTCTTTGTATGCTTTCCTATATCTCGCCTTTTATGTTCTTAATTATTAATTCTTTTTTCCCTCTACACCGAACTAAGATCACTTTCTGTGTTTATCTGCTCACAAACATTATGCCAAGATTGATGAGTCCTTTGATCTATGGGGTCCGAGACCAGAAGTTTATGAAACAAATGAAGGAATACTTTACATGTAGAGTTATTATTGTAAAGATTGTGCCATCAAAATCATGATTAGGCCCTATATATAGCCTTCTATAGATTTCTGAAATGGAAACCGGGGACATTTCCTATTTGATTGGTCAAAATATCACTGAAATGTAATTTGTTATTATCTAATCGTTTGAAAAATGGCGACAATACATTTTTGAATGTTTTTTTTTGTGTGTGTGTGTGAGTGTGTGTATCCTATATTATTATTAACATTAATAATTATTATGATATAGTTTGATCATTAGAATTTTTGCTCTGGTTTAAATAAAATTCACTGCAACCGCAATAAATAAATAAATAAATAAATAAATAAATTAAAACACACAATGAAAACAGTTAATAGCAATCATAGCAAACAGTTCAAAACAATATTAGGCCTATAACAAAATTATGACTTTACAAAAACACATTACAAGAATAAAGCAACATAAATACGACATCATAAATAAATGTATTGAACCAATATTTAAAAAATTTATAATTATATGTAATATTTTCATTTTCACAAGCTGTTTATACTGTATACAGAAATTACAACTTTTTTAACTTCAAGTTTGTGCTTGAAAATGACTCTTATTCTTCTTAACTGGGCTTGATATTTTGCATTTTAGGCTTATTTCAAATTGAAAGTATGTGTATTCTGCAAATATATTTGTTGCCAACAAACGTCTGGTCAACTTATAGCCTTCATGCCTACGACTAGGCTAAACAAAAAGAGCCTGCTGCTGCTAGTTGACATTGGAAATACTAGTCATTTACACTTTTCTTGTTGTGCATAATATGTTTTGAAGAATGCTGCGCATGTGACCTATTTTTATGATTAAAAAGTTAAGTAGGCCTATGCTATTTCATTTTCGACTAGTCGGTTACAACATTTTCTTTTAAACGTTATGTAAATTAGTTGTGGTCTAATACAAGCCTTCATTTTCTGTCTTTCTTTTAAATAGGCTATTTTGTTGAATGCAAATATGTATTCAAAAAAAAGATTTTTACTTTGTCTTTTGTTGCATGAAACATCTTTAACAATCTGTTTATCTCCTGATTATGATAAATATGACCAGATCAATTAATTTAAACAAAGTGTTTTGTTAAAACTGTATGAATTATCCTACATGCCTGTATAAATCAAATGAATGTGTATAATTTATCTGTAAAATATGCAACACTGTAATGGACTTTGTTTTATTGAGCCTGTTAGAGGCCTAATCTTGAGAAAGCGTCAAATGGTATAAAAACGATTTGATTATTTATATAACAATTAATAAATATACCTACTGCCTGACACTATTAGAAATGTTTTTTGTTTTGTTTTGTTTTTTAAATCACAAACGATTGAACGGTCCATACAGCTGAAAAAAGTAGGCCTATCCACTGTCACATGACAGGAAACGTCGGCAGATAAATGGCATTATCTACGAAAATAGGGAGTATTATTTATCTTCATCTTATCTGACCAATTTGAGACAAATGCCTGATCGCTTAGCCAGCCTTGTAGTCGGGGAGCCAAAGTCTCAAAAGCTCAATAAAATGGGTTGAACCTGACATGGTCTGCCATACTTTTTATTTGTGTTTTTTCTGTTAACTTTGACCCTAAGAACCAATAATTGGAGGGTCTGATCTGCCGGAAATATCGCAAAAAAAAAATTGTGGCCATTTTCATGTATGCACCCTTTATTTTTATCAGAAAAAATAAAAAATGATTTTTTTTCCTCAAATCCTCAGTGGGTTGGGTAGGCTGTCAATAAATGCATTCCAGATACACAGAACATGTGCTGACAACATCCACTGAAAAATTAACTCTTAAAACACATTTCTACATGATTTTGCATCAATTTAATGCAAAAAATAGGCGTTTTCTCACTTTTTTTCTAATATTTCAATCTTTACTTTATTGGCAATCAACTATTCCCCCACTATTCTTTTCACCAAATAGTATACTCATTCCACAGAAAAAATTATAAAAATCCAATCAAAATCAATGGATCTGTGATGATTTCACTACTAGTTGGCAATCAACAAGCTCAGAACCTCAATAGAATTTAAAGCTACTCTCAAAATTATGAAAAACATGCTGGATATTTTGCATCATGGCACACTTATGATCTTAGTAATTTGAATGAGTTTGGAACAGCCAACAAACGGTAACCAACGGTCACCAACGGACTTCGAAGCTGCTCATCATTGTCTGTGGTATGTGACAGGTCTGCCCCAGCATTTTGGGAAAAGAACGGTAGGCCTAATATGGATATTGTAATGGTAATTAACTGAAAGGACCACGCCAGTTTTCAACAAGTACATTTCTGTTGATTCCTCATCCCAAATGTATCCCTGTAGCAGCAGCAGAATTCATTCTCTAGTAGTTTACTTTGCTAGCTTTAGCCGTTTTAGCTAATTTTGGTGGTTTCTTTAAACGGCCATAACTCCTCAAAGGAATGTTTTTTTTTTTTTTTAAGTATGTCCACGACTGCTCCCTGCCGGTCAGCCGCTTCAGGGAGTCAGGAACGAGGCTCGGTTGACACCCGAGGCCAACCTCGAGAGGCTGGTTCCCTTAGCAGATTATCTCGGTGCATGGTTATGCCTTCCGAATATATCTTATATTACCCTCTCCTGAAGTTCAACAGGTTGGTCTGGACTGCAGTGGTCCCAGAGCAGGTTCGGGTAAGGGAACAGGAAGTTCACCCTCTGTTGGTAAAGGAGGCCATAGAACGTGTTCCTCCGCCAGACAGGGAGTCCGGGTTCTACAGCCGGTACTTCATAGTTCCCAAGAAGGATGGGGGGGTTGCATCCAATTTTAGATCTGAGGTACTTGAATCGTTCTCTGAGGAGATTCAGATTTGAGTTGCTCACAATTCCAACCATCGTGAGTCAGATCCAGTTTGAGGACTGGTTTGTCACGATACTTCCATGTATCCATCCTTCAGGAAGTTCCTGAGGTTTGTTTTCGGGGGCGAAGCATACCATTATCGGGTTCTTCAGTTTGGCCTGGCTTTTCCCCCTCGCATGTTCATCAAGTGCATGGATGCAGCTCTGGCTCCAACTGAGTCTCAGAGGCATCCGTGTACTGAACTACATCGACGACTGGCTCAAATTGGCCCAGTCGCGAGTAGTGGCAGTTCGGCATTGAGATGTCGTCCTTGGCCTTCTTGGCACATAAATTGCCTTAAAATGCTGGCGGTCTACAAAGCTCTGAGGAGCTTTTTCCCGGACCTTCGCGGCCACCATGTCCTGATATGTCAGTAGTCTCATATCTAATTCATCAAGGGGGTCTGAGGTCGTAGTGGTCAGCCCTCTATGCAGACTGGCACACCAGATCCTCCTGTGGTCCCAAGGGAGACTGTCGAGCGATATATGTCCCCGGCGACCAAAATCAGGGAACAGACGTCCTGTCAAGGCAGGGGCTGAGGCCGGGGAGTAGCGACTTTACCCAGAGGTGGTGAAAGCCATGTGCGAGAGGTTCGGCCCAGTGGAAGTGGATCTGTTCGCGTCTCGAGAGACATCCCACTGGCCTCTGTGGTTTTCTCTCAAGTGCAGACGTAGCTGCTGCATCTATGCATTTCCCCCGTTCACTCTGCTCCCGGGAGTCTTGGAGCGGGTCCGCCAAGAAGTGATCAGCCTACTTTTAATAGCACCCTGCTGGCCGACCCAGGTATGGTTCTCGAACATCGTAGTACTGCTAGCAGGCCTCCCGTCTCAGGCAGGGGGCACAATATTTCACCCCCGGCCAGAGCTGTGGAACCTTTGGGTCTGGCCCCTTAGGGGGCCTGGTACCTAGAGGCGGGCCTATCGGCAGGTGTAGTTGAGACCTTACTCAGCTCCAGGGCTCCTTCCACGAGGAGATAGTACAGCATGAAGTGGAATGTGTTTTCCACTTGGTGTAGAGAGCGTTAGGTGGACCCAGTCAACTGCCCAGTGGCTTCAGTGCTGGAGTTCGTCCAAGATGGTTTCTCCGCCGGTCTTACCCCATCCACACTTAAGGTGTACGTGGCTTCCATTGCAGCTTTCCACTCGTCTGTAGGTGATGGGCCTCTGGGTAAGCAACATTTGGTTGTACGTTTCCTCCATGGAGCTCGGAGGATAAGGACTGCGACTCAGTCCAGAGTCCCAACTTGGGATCTGGCAGTGGTTCTGGAAGGGTTGTCTGCGGCTCCCTTCGAACCGAGTCGGCTGAGGCAAAGAACCTGACCTTTAACCCTCTCGAGTCGGCAATCACGCCGGCGTGATTGGCTTGCTTTTTTTCTTATCAGTGCCAAAGAGACTCAAATAACAAAGTTTTTTTTCATTCAGGCAAGTGTTATACATCATTATAATCTGTTAAATTTCCATTTTTCTTACTACAGTCACAATAAAAACAAATGGTTGTGCTTTTTGCAAAATAAAGAAATCAAACATGATGCGCGATCTGCAGTCTCTCTGTCAAAGACGTTCATTCAGATAGTCTTCAGAAAATGACTTCTAGCTTATTGAATACTTGTCTGACAAACATGAGCCATAAGTCTAAAGAAACGCTGAAATGTCAGGTTTTAAACACTGTAAACCAAATCAAAAACAAATATTCTGTGTTTATGTAATCCGTTTGAAAGCAGATCGATGTTAGTCGTTCCTGAGCGGCTCATTATAGACTAATGCGACCACGGCCACGAAGCACGCGCTCTATTGAGATTCAAATACTGAGCCGACGCCCACACACACATCAGCTCAAACAAACACATCGTGCACAAGGGCGCACTGAAGCTTTCTTTGTTTAAATTAGCTCAAAATTACTGTCAGATGTAAGTAATTACCTTGACAAACTATACATCATTTAAAAGATCTAAGACTCAAGCTTCAATTTTTGACCTCTTTTTTATTCTCAAAGTCATATAGTGACCGTAATTTGTTAATATGTGTCAGGAGTTATGAATATGAAAACCATCGGTACCTTCTAAAGATTGTAATACGAGCGTCAGGTGCTCTCATTCATAAAAAAACTCTTCATACTATATGGACTACATGTGCACGGAGCGCCCTCCGGCTGCCAGTATGAAGTATGAAGAGTTTTATGAAGAGTTTTTTATGAATGAGAGCAGCTGACGCTCGTATTACAATCTTTAGAAGGTACCGACGGTTTTCATATTCATTTATCGATTGCTGGAAGCTGTTTATGTCAATGTCACATGGTATCACCATGTGACATTGACATAAACAGCTTCCAGAAATCACTCTAACAATGTTAGACTAACATGCAGATAGACAAGTTTGAAGATAATAAACACACAATCGCGACAATATATGGCTTATCTGTGTTATTTATACCATGTTGGGTGTTTTCATAATAGATTATATTTATAAGGCAATGCTACTCGAGATTTTATAATTATGCAGAATATTGTAAAATATATTTTCTGTCTGATTTTTTGATCCAAAGCCAAATGAGATCACATAAGGTTATTTAAAACAATTGGTGTAATTAATCATGAATTATAGTTTAATAAATCATAAATTCTTGTGGCAGAGAATATAGATCCTTTGTTCTGTTGCTCTCTGTCACATAGGCCTACCTGCAGCTCATTCATTATGCAGCTCATTAATGCGAGTCCTTTGTTATCTCAGGTGCTATCTCATCATTATTCATTAGATACCACGCCTCCTCGCATATTGGCTTTGTGAAGAGAAACCGTCTTACAAATTTTAAATCAGTGTATTGTTTTATGTGAATGAGTAGGCTCAATGATTCTCACATCAGTATAAAGAAACAACTCTATGCAAATACAGACAGGAGTCAAAAGTCTTGGGAACAGATATCTATTGTGTGTTTTGAAGCCTTAATTAAAATTTTTTTTTTTTTTTTCAAAAATCTGTGCATAAACATTTTTCTCTCAAAAATACAAGCATGTACATACATGTTGCTCACATATTATGGTAGCCCTGTTTGTGCTGAATACAGTGTAATTACTCTTTTGCCATTAATGTGTTTATAAGCAACTGAAAAAAACACAAATGTCAGAGCATATCAAAACTTCTAAAGGGCCCCAAAACAGCTCAGACTCCTAGGGGTTAAGGTGGCCTTTCTTCTTGCTATCACTTACTGAGGAGGGTGGGGGACCGGGGTCGGTTACGCCAACTTGCCTGGAGTTTGCCCCTGGCGGAGTTAAGGCCATCTTACTTCCAAGGCCGGGCTATGTGCCCAAGGTGCCATCGAGTGTGGCACGGTCAGTGGTTCTTTAGGCCTTCCATCCTCCACCTCACGTGACGGCAGAAGAAAGGAGACTTCACCTGCTCTGTCCGGTCAGAGCAGAGTTCTGGAAAAAAAGAGTTTATCTGGAGAAGTCTTCACAGTGGAGGAAGTCAGACCAGTTGTTGGTGTGCTTTGGCTCATCCAAGAAAGGGCTGCCTGCGTCAAAACAGACAATCAGTAAGTGGATTGTCCAGGCTATAGCCACAACTTATCAGGTGCGTTAAGAGCAAGGGTGCTCGCGTCCTGAGTGTGCGTGGGTTCCAGCTTCACACTAGGGTGGGCGTGATTCTCGTTTGGCCTAGTGGGTATTCGTTCCCCAAAGTGTCGTTAGATGCAGTGCGAGTTCCCTCGAAAGGGAACGTCTCGGGTTACAACTGTAACCCTTGTTCCCTGAGAAGGGAACGAGACGCATGGAGCGTCTGCTTGATCGCTATGCTTAGGAGCGTCCCCAAAGTGTCGTTAGATGCAGTGTCTTGTTCCCTTTTCAGGGAACAAGGGTTACAGTCGTAACCCGAGATGATTTCTTTCACCTGAATGCACAATATTTCCCATTTGCAGATTTGGTTCTGATCTTATTTTAGGATTAAACAAGAGAGGAGAAGCGTGGAGGAGAGGAGGAGAGGAGGAGAGGGGAGAGGAGTAAACAGGAGAGAACAGGAGAGGAGTGATGTGAATTGGAGAAGAATGAAGGATGAAGCCTGAGTTCTCAACCAAACAGCTGAAGAGAAAGCTGCTCAGTCCCAACTATACTGCTTGCATAATATGTCAGAAAACAGACAGTGATGCTGGTCCTCTTCAGAAACTGACAAATCAAGGCTACCCTTCCCTCCTATATGCTGTAACCAACAGAAAGGATGATGTCTCATACAGACTTGACAATGGGCTGAAACCTCAATGTGACTTTCTGAGGAGGAATACTTTGTGGCACACACAATGTTGTGCGAGGTACACAGATCGTAAAACTGTTGACCAGACGAGGAAAAAAGTTGAAAAGCCAGAAGTCAAGCTCTTTCATCCAGCTCATTTCAATTATTCCATGGTGACAATGCGGGCAGATCAGTAGAGCATGCGCGACCAGGGGGAATAGATCCCTCATTTTGATCGCCACTTATGACAGACAGAATGCAGTTTGGGAAAAAGCAAACAAACTTGAAGATGAAGAGATACTACACAAGATTTGTGGTCCTGATGGAAACAAGTGTTCTGATATGATTGCTGAGGTCTTCCGGTACCACAAGGAATACATGACCAACTACCTGACAGAGCGTCTTCGTTCACAGGAAAGGACTAGTACTGCCACCACTCCATATGATGCTGCACTGAACCAACTCATATCTAGGATAGATGAGCCCTTTTTCAAAGAGCCATATTCTTAGTTACAGCTTTGAGGGATGAATTCTGTAAATACTTGGAAAGCCATGGAGTTCAGAATGTTACCTCATACAGATGTCAGTCCTTGACTGCCCGCCTTAGAAGGCACAATGAAGTAGGTGGCAATTGTAAAATAATGGTTGTTCCACAGAAAGTATGTTCCAGCCTGAATGTTCCAGCAGAAATGAATGTTGGCTGCATGCTCTCAAATTTGAAGGAACTTTAAGGGTTACTTCAGTGATTTAGCATTAAGCTTTGTATCAGTAGAAACCCGGTAGTATATTCAAATTACGGTACTTTCCCCCCTCATATCCCCCTGAGACGAGAGAATTATGCATTTTATTTCTGGAAAAAATCCTCAGATGATGCAAATATCTGAGTTGACACCAGATGACACCATAGTCTCTTCCTACAACACTGCAAAGAGAATATGGAAGGACCTCCAGAACCAACGTAAGCAGATCCTGAAGGATGCAAGAGAAGCCAGAACAGCTCAAGCCAGTGGAAGTCAGCAGATGCCTGGAAGTATGACTGAAGACCCGTCACTGCAGCTAGAGATATCATACCTGGACGCATCCCGAAGAGTAAGGTCTAACCTGTATAACCACCTGGCATGGATGATAACAGATGCAACTCCACAGTTAGGTGAGGACGACCGGGTAAAAGTCAGTCCTAAGCAGCAAGAACAAGTTCTCAACCTTGCCCAGGATGTCTGCCAAGCAGTTGCCAAGATCACAACACTCTCAATAGCCTAAAATGCTATTGAGGTTCTGAGCTTGTTGATCGCCAACTAGTAGTAAAATCATCACAGATCCATTGATTTTGGTTGGATTTTTATGATTTTTTCTGTGGAATGAGTATACTATTTGGTGAAAAGAATGGCATATTGACAGATGTCATAACTTGGGGGAAAAGTTGATTGTCAAAAAACTGGAAAAAAAGTGAGAAAACGCCTATTTTTTGCATTAAATTGATGCAAAATCATCTAGAAATGTGTTTTAAAAGTAATTTTTTCAGTGGATGTTGTCAGCACATGTGTTATGTGTATCTGGAATACATTTATTAACAGCCTACCCAACCCACTGAGGATTTGAGGAAAAAAATAATTTTTCACATTTTTCTGATAAAAAATAAAGGGTGCATACACTAAAATGGCCAAAAAAAATTTTCGCGATATTTCCGGCAGAGCAGACCCTCTAATTATTGGTTCTTAGGGTCAAAGTTAACAGAAAAAACACAAATAAAAAGTATGGCAGACCATGTCAGGTTCAACCCATTTTTGAGACTTTGGCTCCCTGGCTATTAGTGGTGATCGCATATGGATCAAGAACTCTAACCCCTCCCGAGAAAAATTACCATCTTCATTCGGGAAAGTTGGAGTTTTTGGCCATGAAGTGGGCCATATGTGAGCGGTTTAGGGACTATGTCTATCACGCACCATCATTCGTTGTGTACACGGACAATAACCCCCTCACATACGTGATGTCAACAGCCAAGCTAAATGCCACAACGTACAGATGGGTAGCAGAACTTGCTGACTTTCGATTTTCCATCAAATACCATCCAGGAAAGTCAAATGGGGATACTGACGGCTTGTTGCGTATGCCGCTGCAGATGGAACAGTACATGAAAACCTGTTCAGGAGAAGTGCACCCTGACGTCATGGTCAATCGACGGTGGTACAGAATCAGGAGAGAGGGTCAAGGTTATGTCCACTTACCATTGAAACAGCATTGTTGAAGGAACAGGAGGAGGAGCTGTTCACATCAGTTTCAGAGATCCCCAAGGATGTTCTGAAAAAAGCTCAAGAAGATGACCCGGAAATCAGAGAAGCAGTGGAGTACCTCAAATCCAAACCGCGGTCAATGAAGAGAAGCCGGGGTAAAGAGTTTCGGGGACTGATGAGGGAACGAGCTAAGTTACACCTGGATGAACATGGTCTCCTGTTCCGCAAAACAGCAACTCGTCATCAGTTGGTATTACCTAGGACAGTGGTTCCCAAACCTGTCCTGGGGACCCCTCACCACCGCACATTTTGTATGTCTCCCTCATTAGACACACCAAATTCAAGTCTTGCAGTCTCTACTAATGAGCTGATAAGTTGAATCAGGTGTGCTAGATGAGGGAGACATGCAAAACGTGCATTGGTGGGGGGTCCCCAGGACAGGTTTGAAAACCACTGGCCTAGGAGATACCATGAGCTCGTCTACAAAGAGTTACACCAAGACATGGGTCACTTGGGAGCAGAAAGGGTGCTGAACTTGATCAGAGATCGGTTTTATTGGCCCCACATGCAAAAAGAAGTGGAACACATTGTCACACATGTTTGTAGCTGCTTGAGGAGCAAACGTCCAAACAAAATCACCCGAGTTCCTCTGACAAACATCACCACCACTTACCCATTTGAGCTGGTATCTATTGATTTTCTACATCTAGAGAGGTGTAAAGGAGGATATGAGTACATCTTGGTGGTGATGGACCACTTTACACACTTCGCTCAGGCGTACGCATGAAGAAACAAAAGTGCAAAGACAGCGGCTGAGAAGGTGTTCGGGGATTTTGTTTTAAAGTTTGGGTTTCCGACAAAACTGCACCACGACCAGGGGAGGGAATTTGATAACAAGCTGTTTGTGAAGTTGCAAGAGGACAGTGGTGTGCAAGGCTCCCATACTACACCGTATCACCCGCAGGGAAATGGTCAAGTTGAGCGGTTTAACCGAACTTTGTTAGCTATGCTGAGGACCCTTCCTGAAACTGCCAAAGCCGACTGGAAGACATCACTTGCAAAGGTGGTAAATGCGTACAACTGTACAAAAAAGTGAGGCGACGGGTTTTCCTCCCCATTATCTCCTGTTTGGCCGTACTCCCAGACTGCCAATTGATATAATGTTCGGTGTACCAGCAAAAGACCAAAGCTCCTCTTACTATGACTATGCGGAGAACTGGAGGAAGAGAATGGTGGAAGCCTACAAGTTAGGCACAAGAGTGTCACAAAAAGAGAAGGAAAGAGGAAAAGATTTGTATGATAAGAAAGTGCACGGAGCTGAACTGATCCCTGGGAACAGAGTACTTGTCTGGAACTTCAAAGAGAAAGGTGGACCTGGGAAACTTCGATCATTTTGGGAAGAACAAGTTTATGTCGTCACCCAGAGGAAGTACCAGGATGGTCCAGTATATGAAGTTCGACCGGAAAACGGAAAAGGAAAAACAAGAATACTGCACAGGAATCTTTTGTTACCGTGTGACTACTTACCCGTAGAGAGAGTATACTCACCAGGAAGACCTGAGAAAGAAAAGAAAAGAGGCAAGATTGGAAAGACATCACCACAGCAGAATCAGAGACACTGTGACAGTTCGGATGGTGAAGATGATTGGAGATGCCTGGTTGGAGTGCCCGTCGACAGAGAGAGTCGGAGTGAGAGGAGGTACTACAGGAAAAACCTTCAGTACATCACTCAGTAGAGACAGTGATTCTGAACGATACAGGTCCAGAGGAGGAAGATGAGCAAGGAGTTGGACAGGGAGATGTGTCATCCGGAGGAGAGGTTGGAGAAACAGAGGATGCGGAGGAGAGTGACGCGGAGCCTCCTTCACAACCTGCCTGCAAAAGAGTATATCCTTTGAGAAACAGAAAAGTAAAAAAAAATGTTTACTTACCATACCCTAGGTCAGCCTAGTATCGTAGAGGGGTAAGCTGTTGAAGTAAATCAAAGTAACAAGTTCTAGTTAACAAATTAAAGTAAAACCAGAATAAGATTGTTCTTTTTTCTCTCTCTCTTCTTCAGTTTTAAAGAGAAAGTAGTAACCATAGCATTCCAAAAGGAAACAGTTACACAGTCAATTTTCTATGGTTAAAGGTTAGATTCCTTCAGTGAAAGTACAGATTCCGGTTGATAGACAGTGATGGTGGTGGAAGATCATGGTGCACAATGATGTCTGCTGCAAACACACCGCATGGAAAAGGAGATAAATGTTGTGTGTCACGTGTCAAAGTATAGCACAGGTACTAAAACTGTTGTATCACTGACTCCTACCAAAGAGATTATCTATGGGTGGTTATCCTGTATTGTATTCTGTGAATGTCGGGACTACATTCTATTTTGTAGGGGAGAATGTGGGGAAAATCTAGAATATATATATAGATTAATATAAATGTGAATTGAAAGCTAGACTCACCTAATCTTTATTATGTTTATATAATTTTCGTTCTGTTATTAATAATTGCTGGTTAATTATTCAGTACATGCATATAAATTTGTAGTATACTATAGCTATGTGAAGGGTGTCCAATGGGTGGCGGTAGCCAGGTGCGGAACCCCAGGGTAGACCTAAAAGAGAAGAAGAAGAGTTAGTTTGTTGTTCACGCGAGGTTTTATGAGACGATCAGTATATAGTATGGTATTGTACTGTGTGGTACTTAGCTGTAGCAAATGGTGCTGACTGCATAAACGAACCCAACCAAATCACGCGCTTGTCATCTCTTTCAAGTGTGTTACAATTGGCTGCGTGTTCATGCCTTGCTTTGTGCCATGGCCTCTCATGTCTATTGTCTTTACTGCCTTTACTGCCCCCTTGGGGTAGTTTTTGTTGATTGTATTATAAATAAAAAGCCCATCTATCTGCACCACTGAGTCCTCGCTTCATCCCTTCAGCCCATTCTTGACATAACAATCTGGCCACAAGAGGACTCAGCTGAAAATGGGCATCTTCCTTTTTCCAGCTCCCTTCACTGAGCTTTCTAACCGCCAGCTGTTGATCCAGCCATGAGGGACTTCCTCATCGAAGTGGACTATCTGGTCTACAGTGAGGCTGATATTGAGGAGGTTTTCAACATCTGCTTCAATCAGCCTCTCAGCCTGTGGGAGATGGAGAAGCTGGGGAATCTTGGTTTATGGGACTTTGTGTACCACGTCTTTTTATCGTGCGGAGTAAAGTTGACCCTTCCCTTCCCTTACACCTAACCCTACACTTAAACTTACCCATACCACCACACCTGTCCCTAACCCTACCCATATCCCACCTCAATATAAGCAAAAGTGTTTTGCAATACAATATAAACACAGTAAGTACATTGTACTTATTTTTTGATGTAAGTACATAGTAGTTAAGGCCCATGTTTACATAGAAAAACAATGGAAAAGTAGCACATTGGAATGGAAAAACGCATTCTGTATAAATTGCCCCTTAAACTGTTTTGCCCCCTCATTTTAAGATGGGACCCCCAAAAAATATAATTCTGGCTACGTCAAAGTGCAATATTTACTCACGTTGTATTATGAATTGTTCTCACACATTTTGCAATGCAAAGACTCGGAAACGGTACCACAAACTAGTTAATAAAATATATAATGGACGGAGAAGCTTCAGACAAACCTTCAATAAACGACACTAATGTCTGTCATGAAAGTAACAGCAAATGTTTGAATAGGCAAATTTACAGTGACTCAGGGGCAATGACCAACATACTTAATATTCATAATTTGTGACCTTTCCACAAGCCATAAATAACACACGAGTATCACTGTACTGATTAAAACTCATGTGAGCTTCAGACTGCCCACAATCCAGAACTGCTTCTTCTACTCCAAGGTAAGTCTATTTCTAAGACTTCTTAAAAATGAATAGGCTAAGCCTAGAATAGTTCACTTCTTAATACTTTCTCCTCTTTCTGATCCAGGTCCTTGCCCGTAAAGACCCAGAAAATGAACTCGACAATCTGGATTGTGGATAGTTATGAAGAAGCTTTTGCCAAAAACATTGTGATTGTTAGTTTTGGCTTTGTCATTAATTTCATCAACGGAATGTTAGTAGTGACTTTCTTCTCCAATCCAATGTTTTCCAGAGACTCCAGATACATTTTATACATTCACCTGGTACTCAATGACATGCTCATGATCTGCGTATCGGTGACTTTATATGTGTTGTCCTACGTTTCACCACTCTTAAATGCTTCATTGTGTTGCATATTGCTTGTTCTTGCTAAAGTCACCTTTATGATCACTCATTTGAATCTGGCCGGTATGGCCATAGAACGGTTCATTGCTATCTGTAAGCCACTGCATCACTCTCAGATTTGCACTCCACAAAGAACCTACATCTTTATATGCTTGCTATGGGTTTTAGGAGCTATACCTTCTCTGGCAGATATCATTATTTCAATTTTAACCCAGCCCATATCTCTCTTCAGGTCTATTATACTTTGCTACTCATTCAGGTTGTTCCCTTCCCAAGCCCACCAGGACAACACCACTGCTTCACAAGTCATCTGTATGGCTTTGGTGTGGATAATTCTCATTTACACTTATTGCAGAGTCCTGTTCACTGCCAGAAAGGCGGTTTCAAAGGGTTCAGCAAATAAGGCTCGGAGTACAATATTGTTGCATGGCGTCCAGTTACTTCTTTGTATGCTTTCCTATATCTCGCCTTTTTTGTTCTTAATTATTAATTCTTTTTTCCCTCTACACCGCACTAAGATCACTTTCTGTGTTTATCTGCTCACAAACATTATGCCAAGATTGATGAGTCCTTTGATCTATGGGGTCCGAGACCAGAAGTTTATGAAACAAATGAAGGAATACTTTACATGTAGAGTTATTATTGTAAAGATTGTGCCATCAAAATCATGATTAGGCCCTATATATAGCCTTCTATAGATTTCTGAAATGGAAACCGGGGACATTTCCTATTTGATTGGTCAAAATATCACTGAAATGTAATTTGTTATTATCTAATCGTTTGAAAAATGGCGACAATACATTTTTGAATGTTTTTTTTTTGTGTGTGTGTGTGAATGTGTGTATCCTATATTATTATTAACATTAATAATTATTATGATATAGTTTGATCATTAGAATTTTTGCTCTGGTTTAAATAAAATTCACTGCAACCGCAATAAATAAATAAATGAATTAAAACACACAATGAAAACAGTTAATAGCAATCATAGCAAACAGTTCAAAACAATATTAGGCCTATAACAAAATTATGACTTTACAAAAACACATTACAAGAATAAAGCAACATAAATACGACATCATAAATAAATGTATTGAACCAATATTTAAAAAATTTATAATTATATGTAATATTTTCATTTTCACAAGCTGTTTATACTGTATACAGAAATTACAACTTTTTTAACTTCAAGTTTGTGCTTGAAAATGACTCTTATTCTTCTTAACTGGGCTTGATATTTTGCATTTTAGGCTTATTTCAAATTGAAAGTATGTGTATTCTGCAAATATATTTGTTGCCAACAAACGTCTGGTCAACTTATAGCCTTCATGCCTACGACTAGGCTAAACAAAAAGAGCCTGCTGCTGCTAGTTGACATTGGAAATACTAGTCATTTACACTTTTCTTGTTGTGCATAATATGTTTTGAAGAATGCTGCGCATGTGACCTATTTTTATGATTAAAAAGTTAAGTAGGCCTATGCTATTTCATTTTCGACTAGTCGGTTACAACATTTTCTTTTAAACGTTATGTAAATTAGTTGTGGTCTAATACAAGCCTTCATTTTCTGTCTTTCTTTTAAATAGGCTATTTTGTTGAATGCAAATATGTATTAAAAAAAAAGATTTTTACTTTGTCTTTTGTTGCATGAAACATCTTTAACAATCTGTTTATCTCCTGATTATGATAAATATTACCAGATCAATTAATTTAAACAAAGTGTTTTGTTAAAACTGTATGAATTATCCTACATGCCTGTATAAATCAAATGAATGTGTATAATTTATCTGTAAAATATGCAACACTATAATGGACTTTGTTTTATTGAGCCAATGCAGACTATCACTGTTATTAGAGGCCTAATCTTGAGAAAGCGTCAAGTTGTATAAAACTATATGATTATTTATATAACAATTAATAAATATACCTACTGCATGACATACTATTAGAAATGTTTTGTGTTTTGTTTTGTTTTTTAAATCACAAACGATTGAACGGTCCATACAGCTGAAAAAAGTAGGCCTATCCACTGTCACATGACAGGAAACGTCGGTAGATAAATGGCATCATCTACGAAAATACGGAGTATTATTTAGATTCATCTTATCTGACCAATTTGAGACAAATGCCTGATCGCTTAGCCAGCCTTGTCACTTGTTTAATTCTAGCCACATATGCAGTTATTTACATGGATTAGCAGCGCCATCTTGTGGTATTTTAATTGCTATGTTGCAATTAATGTTGCAATTAATCTCGCCCGTGACCCGAGGAATCTCATCGTCAACTGATAGAAGCGTTCGAACAATAAACTATTATAATTATCTTTTTAACATCTCAATATGGCTGACTGTGCGCGAGAGGCCAAGTTACACAATGTCAGGAACGAAACAAAAACATAAACGAAAGTGAAACCCACTTTTCTGAATCAGAAATACTTTCTGTTTTGACAGAGGAACCAAACGACCAACACCGCTGAAAGGTAGGCTAAATGTCATTGAAAATATTCCCTACTCGTTGATAATAGCTCGTTATAGAAGTAACACTTCTATAACGAGCTTGTTAGCCTTTACAGTTGCTATGTTTATGTTTTCGTCGTTGGTCACATTTCTGTTTGCTAATTCATCCTTTAAAACTGTCAATGCATTGTTTACCCAAAGTGTTGAACAGGTGTATCTAAACGACCCATCACTGCTAAAAGTACAATACTAACATGTTGGACACGCAATAATACTAACATAATTTTTAGAATGTAACATGTTAATACCTATGAATATGGAAATCGATTAGCCTAGTAGTACCATGGTATCTGACATGACTTCTTCTACTAATAATAACACTGATAATGATTTGTCATTCTTACAGAAAAATGGCTCAGGCTGATATTGACGAGGGATTATATTCTCGACAGCTGTAAGTGTACTGTAAAATATTCTTATGTGACACATAACCCACAACTTATCCTGGTTTTCCCATAGCCTATATTTGATTTTGTTTGTGCTTTCTGACTCTATGGAAATACTAATCAAGTTCTTGAAACTGAATTCATATCCAATGACAAACAAAAAGGTGCATTGTCCTTATTGCAATTTCATTTAGACATTCAAAAAATATATTTTTGGAGGTTCCTCAGATTGTAAAAAAAGACCAGAAATTAGTTTAATGCATTTACAATGGACGCCTAATAGACAATAGGTTTAAAAGCAGACATATATATATATATATATATATATATATATATATATATATATATATATATATATATATATATATATATATATATATATATATGTATGTTTGTGTGTGTGCATATATAAAAATAGAAATAAGGAAAATGATGCTTGTGTTAAAGAGCATTTCCCCCCAATTCTCATTTACTTACTTTATTTAAATATGCAAAATATACATCATGGCAGTATTTGTTATATTTAACCCTCATCCTTCCCTCACACTTTGTAACAAATCCTTCCCTCACGGGTCAAAATGACCCGAAGCCCTAAATTTATAATATTTTTTAATGCAAAATTGTTGTCATTTTTTAAATTTTATTTACCTTTAAATTACTAGATTTTATCAATAAATAATAAATAAATAATAATTTGAGCACATTCTTTCAACTTAAATTCAAAATATCTATTGTATGCATAACTGTTAATTCAGCTCAAAATATCTTACATTCACTGCATGAAAACACTGAAATCCGGCACTATCCGGGCATGGTATACTCCTGTGTAATTTGATGTTTACCGGATGTATGTGGGAAAAAGCGGATCAGAGTAACACGGAACAGTATATTTCCAGAAAAACCCGGAAACCTCACGTATGCGGACGTATACAGGAATCCGTGAAATTTCACGGACATATACAGCTGAAACATTGCTGGGTGTGCTTGGACTGAGGACTGTTAGGTGTGAAGAAGACCTTTCATATGTTAATGACTGACACTTGCTGTGCTGGCTGTTCTCAGAGGGAGGGGGGGGCAGGGGAGGAATTCAGGATTGAAAATTATCTCTGGTCTACTGTAGGCTACAGCAAACAAGCTTTTTGCACAGAAAAAAAGAATTCTTAAGGCCCTGAAACACTAAACTGAACTAGCAATGACTAAAGCCGACTGTGGGGTTGGTTCACGTTGCCTGGGTCTGGGCCAAACCATCAGAATGGTGTGTCTGGGCCTTAAAACCCCTGCATGAAAAGAGTCTCTTAATCAAATATTTTTTATAAAAACAGTACAAAATAAAAACCCTGTCTGAACATATACGTTCACAAAAAAATCTGAATATGTAATGAAATAAACAAAGAAATGTAATGGAATTAACAAAGGATAATTAACCAAACATTTTAGACTATCCCCAAACAATTTTTGCAAAGTTTTACAAATTGTATGCAATAATAGAATTAAATAAAGAGGAGATGAAATGTGGAAAATGAAAAAGTTTGTTTTAAAAACACCAAAAACTGATATGCTCAAAATAAAAATATGGAATAAAAAAGAGCAGGGATTCACTTGCTCAAGAAACACAGAAACACAAGCAGATCTTTCAGCTCTGCAACTGTTCACAAAAAGTGTCACTCCAAGATTCTTAACTTTAACACGCTGCAAAAGAGGGGCGTTTTGAGGTTTGAAATCCACCACTCACAATAGATGTAGGTGCAACCAATAAGGTTACCAATAAAAATAAGGCAACCAATAAAAATAATCCTAATTTTACAGAAAAAAACTTCAGTTTATTTACAGTATTTTCTTGTAATTTTGAATTATGTTTAAAACGATGTAAAATTACAAACAATATCTAAATAAACAACTTGACTGTTATTTTAAGGATTATATCATTAATGACAAACTACAGTAATTCTCATTTTTTTATACAGGAACATAACTATTATTTTTCTGTTTTCATAAATAACAAATTCATGCAAAATTACAAACAATATCTGTAAATTAACAACTGTAATACAATATTTAGCTCATTATATTAAAGATTTATGTTTATGTCCATACTAACAATTTAACATTATTCTTTGTCATTTTGAAGTAAATCTTCTTAGTTTTATATTTACACTGTAAAAATAAAAACCTAAAAAAACAGCAGCTACAGCTGCAAAACAAAAACCGTAAAATTAAAGTCAAATATCTTAAGTCAAATAAAGTTAAAAAACTTCACAGAAATTTACATTAAACGTTTTAGAGAAAACACTATTAGTTTACAGATTTTTCCTTATTTAAATTAAGATATTTTAATTTAATTTTCTGTTTTACAGTGAAGGTGTATTTTTACATTCAATTCTGGATACAAATATAACAAAATATATAGCAAACTAAATATCAAACAATAATTGTTTTTAAAGAGTACAAATCTGCACTGCTCTCCAGGTTGAAACTTCTGCCCACACCACAAAACACCATTTGACCAATTAATTAAATATAACAGCAAATAAAAATAAATATACACATTTTCTAACTGTTGTTTAAAACAAGTTTTTTCTATATTTGCAAGGCTATTTGCTGTCTTTCCGTGTTCTTTTGAGCGTGATTGGTCAATCTGAACGTCATCCAGAAATCTGGCCAATGACAGTGCGCGCCTTCAGTTTGAATTATACACCCATTGCCGTTGCCGTTGGAGTTGATCGTGGCTCGCGGGGACGCGACGCGATCGCGGCTTCTAATCTTCACGTCGGTCTATTAATGGCATTGCATGGACCATTTAAACCTGTTAAAATCTTATTTTGGACGAATTTTGATGGTGGGATGTCGACTGAGAACGAAAAAACATGAATACGAACAGACTAAGTTTCCAATGGCGGACAGCAGACGGCAGAAGGTAACGTAAATCCCTTTATATTGTTTCTACTGCTCATCAAGATATAACGTTAGTGCATTAAAGTCATATGCTAATCGTGATTAACTTACATATTCTGTTTCTGTGTTTTGTTGTGTTGTAATATTGTTAAGCTAGGGCTGGGTGTTATGGCGATCTGATGATACTGACTATTGTTAGCGATTTTGCTGTAAACGTTAACATTACCTTTTTATATTGCGGAATGGGAATATAGCGTATATAACGCAGCACTGACTGTACTAAAACTTTTTGACATTTTGACAAGGAAACATGCATGAATGTAGAATAATGAACGGGACATGCATGTGTTAAAATAAGCCTCTCTCAGACAGCAGGCGATCCCGAAATCAATTATCTTTCTGTAAAATGCACACAGTTATCTCAGTAAGCCTGTCATGTGAGGTATTCACTTGATTTAAACAGTCAGTTATGTCTTAAGTAAGTTAAACAGTTCAAGTTAACGTGGGGAATCCCGGATGCGTGTCATTATGTGCATCCGTTCTTAAAGGGGCTGCATCTTTGTCATCATTTTAATAAAACAAAAGAATAGAGAAGACCTTCTGCTTCTTTAAGAATCAAGTGATATTAATTAATTGAATATCATACAGTGAAGACTTTTAAAGCAGTATTATTCTGTAGCATTTTAATAAAATATCTATCAAAATAAATATATTGTGATATCGTTATTGTAAAATAAAATTTCTCATGTATGTATAATTATATGGTCATAATGCCCATCCCTACTGTCAGCTAGTTTTAAGATCAAGCTTGTCATAAAATGTAACAGAGTTTTGGAAAGAGTAATCCGAAAACACTGTCATGTACACTTGTTCTGCAGAGAGGACAGGAATCCACCATACTTGGACTCTGAAAAATTATAGGCAAACCAGGATTTTGGATCTACTGTGAAGTTTTTGTATGGGCCTGGTGAGTATGTTTTGCAAGTCCTTGTCCGTAAGTTGATAATTAATATTAATGTTTTATCAAACAAATTAATATTCATTTGTGTGTGTGCATGTTTCTTCCCCCCTCATGATCCAGAAGTTTTGGATCCATGATCCTGAAGAACTTTTACAGATGTTGACCCTGAATGTGTAAAAGGTAATCTTAAAAATTATTTTAATGTTCTCTGTTTTTTTCTGTAATGTAGACGCATGCATTTTCTGTGAAGTTGCTTTGAAACAATATCAGGGTTTTTCCTACATTGAAAATTTTTTGCCGGCCGCCAAAACAAATTTTTGTCCCGCCAAAGCCTTATTTGATGAGTTATTGTGATTTATGATTGATGTAGTAGATGACTGCTGCACTTGAGTTAACTGAGTGACAGAGAGAACGACCAGTGAGCTCATCCCTCGCTCGCACTCTCTCTGTCTTCAAAATAAGCATTCTTAGCTTTCTAATGTTTCACATATTACGTTAATCAAAATCAAAAGGTCGGAAGACCGAATCCATGTTGCACGTGGCGCTATCAGACGTCTTCATTTAATTACCGCTGGGTGTGAAATGCGCTCAAAAAACATTGACTGATTCTCTGACCAGCTGCATAAAGCATACTTTAAATAAACAGGAAACAAATCCTATCCGGTTATGTAGTGTTTTCTGTGTGTTGACAAATCTTTCGCGATGTTCTAAAGACGGGATTCACACACAACGCGTCTGCTAATGTCCGATTTGCCACCTAATGACTCCTTTGAACCGAATCATTTTAACGACTGGTTAGAACAACTGATCTGTCCAACACTGAACTCACGAATTAGTTTAATCATTTACTCAGAACAACACCTGAAATGAGAACACAAGTGTGCTTACCCACTTTAGCAAGAGTGGATAGTAAGAATTAGTTTTAATTATCAACAGTCTTTCAGCTTATTTATGTTTATAATGTGTAGTAAAATAAATCGCCTAAAATCATTTAGTTTAGACTGGAGTGAGGTGAACCCAGAACAAAGTTGTTGTTAGCTAGCTGATTGTATATGGCAGAAAATTAGGCTATTTGTTCATTTTTTTAATATTGATATGATTACCAAAACAAACAATTATCAGTAAATAGTGTAAAAATGAGGAAAAAAAACAAACATCAAGGTATCAAAATAAGATAAGCAAAAGTTACAAACTTTCTTTGAATTTATTTCAAATTTATTGTCAGTTTTGTGCTTGCAGATCAAGTGGGTAGGGTATTTTTTTTTTAGTGTGTGTGTGTGTGTGTGTGTGTGTGTGTGTGTGTGTGTGTGTGTGTGTGTGTGTGTGTGTGTGTGTGTGTGTGTGTGTGTGTGTGTGTGTGTGTGTGTGTGTGTGTGTGTGTGTGTGTGTGTGTGTGTGGATGACCATGTCTGTCAGCCACCACCGAAGACCATTTTTGACCCAGGAAAAACCCTGAATATGTATTGTGAAAAGCGCTATACAAATACATTTTAATTGAATTGTTTTACTTGCTTTTATTGGCATTAACTATATATTATTAATGTATTATTTGGCAGGTCGCAAGATGTATTTTATTTTGTGAGACTTTGCTGAGGAAGTATTCTTTGGCTCAGTCTGAAAAGGCCCAGAAAAGAAACACTATGAAGAACATCACACAGAACCGTCAGAGAAAGAGACGGGTAAGTTAAGAAAGTGGTTAAGCAGTTTTCCCCCCAGAATGTCTATACTCCTCTCTGAGTTTTAGTGGTTAATTTACTGTCATGTTTTGCAGTTGCTGGAGACCAGGTCCAGGGTTGCACAAACCAACACAGAACCTGTGGAAGACCGCAACTATAGACCTGATGATGAAGATGAAGATGATGCTGTTGTTGATGGAAGGCCAGTGTGGATGGTTTGGCTAGCTCAAACAACATTGTGTTAGAGTTGGTCACAATTATTTTATAATTATAATTTTAATATTCAATTGTTCCATTTTATATTTTCTTTATTCCTATGTTTATATACTTATACTTTTATTGGTTCCCATATATAGAACATTTACATATATTTTATATACACTTTTTAATTTATAGATTTCTTTGTCTTGTTTTATAATGTATACTTTGTATGTTTGTTCCTTTTTAGATGTCCATGTTGCTTTTGATCTCCACGTTTTGTATTGTTGTTCCTCTTACGTCGCCTTCCTTTAGAAACATTTTGTTCACTTATCTTTTCCCCCATTCATTTGAATGTATGTTTATAATGCTCTTTGTTCTTTTTATTTGGTTATATTGTTTACTTGGAATATTTATGTGTATTTTATATACACTTTTTTTTGTCTTATAAATTTATTGTTCTCATTTTATATTGTTTAATTTGTATATTTATTCTTTTCCTTTTTATGTTCACTGTGTATTTTATTCCTTTAAATCTGTCTTTTAAATGCATTTTGTTAATTTTTTTTCCCTTTTTGTTTCTTTACCAATTCAATTTAACGTATATTTATGTTCTTTGGACTGTTTATATTTTTACATTTGTTCCTTTACATTTTCATCCCTTTTAAATACATTTAGTTCACTTGTTTTTGTTTCACCATTGTTTTAATGTTCGTTTATAATGCTGTTAAGAATGTTTTTTTTTTTTTTATATATACCTTTTTAATAAATATTTCAGACTTTCTCAAATTGTTTTGTGTGTATTTTTTTTTTGGGAGGGAGAGGGGATTATTTTTTATATATATTATATATTAATGAGCAAAATCTGCATAGCTGGCCTATAACCAATCAAGTCCCTATGCTACAAAACCTAGCCCACCCTTAGCCTTAGAAGTAACCAATAAAGTCACTGGGTGGGTTTTCAATGCGTCCTGTCCTCCAATAGCAGTCTGGGTTTTGGGAGTGGTTTTAAAAAAAACAACCAATCCAGTTTGAGATGAAGGACCAATAGGGGGTGGAAGGCAAAGCTGTTTAGAGGTGTGAAAATGTCTCCTGGGAAAAACTTGATGGGATTATTTGCCATGGCAACAAATGGCTGTAGCATGGGAGTATACGGCCACAACATACATCCGATTTGGTACCATTTCGGATGAATACGGACATATACGGATCCATGGAATTTGACCTATCCGGCCAGTATACTCCTGGATTCTTCCGAATTTCAGCAGTGTATACAGGAGTATCCTGGTCCGGATACACCTTTTTTCATGCAGTGATTGTCTTTGCCGACCTCTTGTGGAACAATAATAATATAACAAGTGAGAGTAGTCCACCCAGAGGGTCTTGTTAGTTGTATCACTGCTTTTCTGAGTGTTTATGTTATGATCACAAATGATTGGTTACCACAAGAGGGCACTCCATCCCAGACTGTCACTTCACCTGAGGACTACATTTCCCACATCCCTCACTACCCAGACTTCCTTCCTGATTACATCCACCTGCACCCCATTACCTTGTTAGCTCACACTTTATAAGCCTGGTCATGTCTGTCATTCATTGTGAAGTCTTGCTTTGTTCACACTGCATTTCTGAGCGGCTTCTTGACTCTTGGTTTTTGAGTTGTTGCCTGTTCTGTGGATTATCCGTTTCTCTCCTGTCTTGTTTGCCTGATTGGACTGATTTACCTGTTATGACCTCTTGCCTGTTGGTTGACTACGAGTGTGGATTACCCTTTAAAATAAAGCTGCATTTGGATCCTCAACCTTCTGTCTCAGAGCAGTACGTTATAATAACATGATATTTCATGACTCTTATAGCTCTATATGGAGCGGATGAGCTGTTCCGCTGGGCCCTAAAGTCAGTTTCTCTTCTGTGTGCATTTAGATAAACATGTAGACATTTATAAAGTCTTTTATAATCGCAATATTTTCTCTGTGTACTGAAGCATTGAATCAATTTATGTTTATTTTAATTTAGATTAAAACCCCTATAAAACTGTATTTATTCTGTTACACAAAAAGTAATTTTAAATGGGAACATTCAGAGGTCAAATGTTTTAGGTAATAAATCTACATGCATGGGACAATTTTTCCTCTCACAACAGGTATGTGATTGACCATGATGCAATGCGTCGCATGGGAAAGGCTGATGTCCTCATTGCTGGAATGCGAGGTCTTGGCGTGGAAATTGCCAAGAATGTGATTCTGGCTGGAGTTCGATCAGTCACCGTTCAGGATGAGGGTGTGGTGGAGTGGAGAGATCTGTCTTCTCAGGTAATGACATTTGACAGTAGTTCATCCAAAAACGAAATAGTCTGTCATGCGTTGCTAAGCAGGAAAGAAGCTTCAAAGATGCTCAGAGCTGCTGTTGTCTATGCAGTGAAAATGAACGGTGATTCACGCACGTGTGCATTCAGAGACATGGTCCGTCAAGACACATTAGGCCCTATTTAAACAATCTACGTGCATGGTCTGAAGCGCAGGTGCATTTTGGGCGTGTCCAAATCCACTTTTGCTAGTTTTATGATGGAAAAAATGGTTGACCAAAAGGGTTGTCCCTAGTCTCTTAAAGGATGAGTTCACTTCAAAATGAAAATTTCGTAATATTGTACTTACCCCCATCTCATCCAAGATGTTCATGTCTTTCTTTCTTCAGTCGAAAAGAAATGACGTTTTTTGAGGAAAACATTCCAGGATTTTTCTTCACATAATGGACTTCAATTGCAACCAAAATGTTGAAGGTCCAAATCAATGCAGTTTCAAAGGAAGGGCTTCAGAATAGGGTCTTATCTAGTGAAACGATCGGCCATTTTCAATAAAAAAATAATATATATATATATATATATACTTTTTAACCTAAATTGCTCATCTTGTGCTGCTCTGCGACATGCCACTAGCATTTCGACGTGTTTGCGCAATCACTAGCAACACTAGATCACTAGATCTAGAAATTTAGGTTAAAAATGACTGATGATTTGACTAGATATGACCCTATTCCTCGTCTGGGATCGCACAGAGTGTCTGAAACCCTTCCTTTGAAACTGCATTGATTTGGACCTTCAACATTTTGGTTGTAATTGAAAACCATTGTGTGAAGAAAAATCTTGGAATGTTTTCCTCAAAAAAAACTTTCTTTTCGACTGAAGAAAGAAAGACATGAACATTTTGGATGAGGTGAGTAAAATATAATTTTGAAGTGAACTCATCCTTTAATGAATCATGGGTGTGTTTTGAGTGTAACGTGCAATAAACCAATTAGAGTCTCATCTCCCATTCCCTTTAAAAGCCAGTTGCGCTCGCACTATGGCGGATCCGCTATTCACATGCCGGAATATAGACACCCTCAACCTGATGAGTCAGTTTAAATACAACTGTGTGTATTGCCACGATTGGTTAAATAATTAGCCAATTTCATTCATCATCACTGCAAATAGGTCATTCTGATGCAATGACTATCCATAATGACGTAGGCATTTTTATCTTTATGTACACAATAATAAACTTTTACATTGTAATCCTTTTATTTTTAATATTTGGCGTGTCTGTGTGCCCTGTGTGTGTAATAATCATAGTGTACTTGTGTTGTGCACCACCTATAGGCTCATATTACTAACTGGCCCTTTAAATAACACAAAAATATTGCGCTATTGACTTTAGTGCAGGTTTGTGTTAGTCAATGGTCAGTCATTTTCAGTTCCTCACAATAGCAACGGGCCAACAATGCTCCTGAACACACCTGGTTTTCAGACCAGACGATGGGGTGAACAGATGGACGCAAATGCATTTGCTATTTAAACAATGTGGCGCTGGATGTGAAAATAATAACTGCGTCGGGCTGAAACTAGCAAAAAATATTTGCGTCGCATTGCGCCGGGTGTATAACAGGGCCCTTTGTGCCAAATTACAACGTTTTTTGCGTGTCATGTGACCAATCACTGTGATGCATTTGAATGTTTTTAATTAAATGCAACTGCAAATGAGATTTGAGAGCTTAAAGGTGCACTGTATACATTTTAGCGGCATCTAGTGGTGAGTTTGCGAAATGCAACTGCCCATTGTTCACCCCTCACATAGAGAAGCTACGGTGGCCAACACAAAGATGTCATCGTCTGAGACAGCAGAGAGTGACTAGCGCTCTGTAGAGAAGTTTGTCCATTTAGGGCCACTGTAGAAACATGGCGCAAAATGGCGGCTTCACTGTAAAGGGACCTGCGGTGTGTGTAGATAGAAACGGCTCATTCTTAAGGTAATAAAAGCATAACGTTTCATTATGTAGGATCTTTATACACCACTGAAAACATAGTTATGTATATTATATTGCATTTCTGTCAATAGATCCTCATAAATATTACACACTGCAGCTTTTAGTGCAGGGTTTGATTCATTTTCATTTCGTGGAAACAAACCACTCCCATTTTGGGTTCCAAAAAAGCAAGTCATACAGGTTTAGAAAGACATGAATCAGTAAATGATGCCAATTTTCATTTTTGGGTGAACTTTATTTAATTTTTTATTTGCAAACATGTAAATGGTTAATGTAGGTGTTATTGTGGGACCTTCACAAAGGATAATTTATATATTCTCTTATGTCTTCAGTTTTACCTAAAAGAAGCAGATCTGGGTCAGAACAGGGCCTTGTGCTCTGAGAAGCAGCTCTCCAGTCTGAACGTCTACGTTCGAGTGTCTTCCTGGACTGACAAACTCAACGAGGACTTCCTCAGCAAGTTCCAGGTGAGTTATGATCCTGTCTGTGTGTTTTGGTTGTGTTTCATATTCTTCGTTTATCATGTTCACTGTCAGGTTGTCATGTGATTCCCATGCCCTCATGTGTTCTTGTGTCATGTTGTCATTGGGTGTGTCTCAATCAGCTCCCTAGTTCAGTTGCCAGGGCACTGATCAGGGATCAGCCCATTGACTTATGTCCTTATCAGTGCCCTGACTACTGAACTAGGGAGCTGATTGAGACACGCACATTGGTTCATTGTTTAATCATTGGTCACAAGTGTCTCTTGTCTAGTCATTGGTCCTTGTGTAGCTTAGCCCTCATGTTTGCCATGTGTCTTGGTCTAGTATTGAATGTTTGTGTAACCCGCTGCATGGTGAGTTTTCTGTTTAACCATGCTAAGCTAAGTCTTTGTTTCTTGTTTTTGTCAAGCCTTTGTTTTATGTTTTGGCTCTTTTGAATAAACTGCTCTTGGGTTCTGCAAGCTCGCCTCCAGTGGACTCGTATGTTACAATGTCCATGCAAATAATTTCTAATTTTTGTGTGTATTACAATAGGTGGTGGTGCTCACAAATTCACCTTTAGAAGAGCAGCTACGTGTGGGAGCGTTTTGCCACTCCAACAATATAAAATTTATAGTGGCTGACACCAGAGGGCTTTGCGGGTAGGCAGCATCCCGTGAATCAATAAAATATGTGAAAATGGTTCAGATAGTGCTAATCATATTCTGATTTCTGTGTTTGGTGTGCAGGCAGCTGTTCTGTGACTTTGGGGAAGCGTTTGAGGTCAGAGACACAAATGGAGAAGCTCCAGTCTCAGCCATGGTTGCTCGTATCAGCAAGGTGACTCACATTTTCACTTTCACTTTGGTCCTCTTAAAGGGAAACCCTTTCACCCTCAAGTTGTTCCAAATCTATTATACTTTCATTCACCTTCGAAAAAACAAATGAAAACTTCTTAATGAAATCGGAGAGACTTCAAAATGTTGGTAAAGACATAACAAAGAGAGTCAAAATGAATGAATCAGTTTAATCAAGCAAGTGCATTTTGATTTGCTCGAACTATGTGTTTTGAGCAATGTTTAAATATGAGCAAATGCCTAGTGTTGTAGTCAAGACCACCTAAACCGAGACCGAGTCAAGACCGAGACCAGCACTCCTTAAATTCTTCTAAAAGATCCATATCTATTGTCTGAGAAATTATTATATTTAATGAATAAATACAATTAGAATAGTAAGACACTATAGCGCTGTTACCAATCAAATCACTAACAATAAAATTCATGGCACAGAAGTTACATCTGAATTGGTAGAGTTACACCTGCATAAATAATTTTCAGATTAATTTAACATTAAAATATTAACAGTATTTAACAGTCACGGAATAATTTATTCAACCGATTTGTTCAAAGCAGCTGATTCATTTAATAACGAAACATTGGCAAATTAGGAAAGACACAGTTTAAAATGTAATTTAATATTAACTTATTGATTTATTCAAATGTTCAATAAACAAGATCATTTGCAATCACGGTTATATTCATGAAAACATCTCTTGCGATATTGTTTAATTATATTCTGTTATATAAAAAATCTAAATCTCAGAATTTTGTGGGCATTTATATTAATTTTGGGCATTTTTGAGACAATGCTGCACATTTTGAACCCTGCAGCACAGAAACACACGAAATTACATTACAAAGAAGTTATTGATTGCATTTTAAGCTGTAAGTTTTACATCAAATTACATTAATGATGTTAAATCAGACAATGCACCGGCAATTTAGTGATATCCTTGCAGTTGTGGTCTTGACTGGTCTTGAGATAAAATCCCGAGTCCTCTAAATCCGAGACCAAGACAAGACAGAGGAGAAATGCAGTCGAGACCAAGACAAGATCATCAAAAAATGGTCTTAAGACCGGTCTCGAGTACTACAACACTACAAATGCCTAAATTAAATCTGTTCATCATAAAGGGATTGTCTCTTCAGAAGACTTTTCTGAAGAACTTTTTTTTTTTAAGTGGCTGAATTTCAGTCGAGGGAAAGAAATTTCATTAAAAATATCTTCATGTATCTCATAGATGAACAAAATCTTATGTATTTCTAAGGGCGTTTTTACACCTGAAAGTCCGCTTCAAGGTCTGAACCGAAGTTCATGTTTTGATACATTTTATACATTCGGTTAGTTTTGGTTTGGTTTCACATTGCAATTATGCGAGCGCACTAAAGAACTGTACATGAGACACTTGCGTCCTGTCTTCATCTATGTGGGCGGCATCTGGACATTGATTGGTTTGTAAACAGATGTGCGTCTGACGTCAGCGTATTTGACAAGAATGAATCAACGGACGCATATCGTTGCCACTATTGAACAGTGCACATTGCTTGACTATTTTCTTTTCGTTACGTTTAAAAGTGGACATTTCAAGCTTTCTATACACATATTTCTCATGTATGTGAGACGAGTAGCTGCTGAGTTTCGGTTTATTTGAGATGTGCTCCAGTTCATGTGCAAAGCATGTGATCGCTCCCGCGATTATTGTCTGCTATTGATTATTTGCTTCTTATTTATTAAATCCAGGCAATTATCTGATTAAACGTTGATTAAATTAAATTAAAATCAAAATACAAAATTTCTTTCAAAATCATTTCTGACCTTCTGTCTTCTGACATATTGCGCATCTTTTCACTTTTCATAATCAATGTAGCCTAGATGAAGTTTAAAAATAACATTATAATATTTAAACATAAACAGGAACTTCCTGTTAATGGTCTGAAAGTACGAACCATACAGAAAATGCTTTCACACTAGAAATGAGCCGAACCTTTGTTCAGTTTGATCCGGACCGAGACTACCTCTTTTCGTCTGACCAAATTTTGTCTGTTTGGTCCGGACCGTGGTACGGGGAGGTTTCACACCTGCAATTTTGATTCGGACCAAACTGAAAAGTCAGAAAATCCGGACCAAACAAGATAAGTGTGAAAGCGCCCTAAGACATGGCGGTGAGAAATAGATGGCAGATTTTCATTTTCAAAACAAGTTGCCCAAAATGTATTATTTTATTTATTTATTATCACAATTGACTCAACAATTCCTTTTTACTATACTTTAATTAATTTGAGCTGAAAATGTAAAATTTTCCTTTATAGGAGAATCCAGGCATAGTGACATGCTCAGATGAAGAGAGTCATGAGTTCACCGATGGCATGTTTGTGACCTTCTCTGATGTTCAAGGCATGACCGAACTCAACAGTTATGGACCCATTGAGATCAAAGTGAGGGGTAGGTGTCATATGATATGTGGAAAATGTCTAGAGCTGATCATAGGAATGAATAGCATGCAGTTAATTTAATAAAACATATATATGTCAATGTTTTTAGACAGCTACTCCTTCACTATTTGCGACACTTCAAAGTTTTCCGAGTATGTAAAGGGTGGAGTGGCAACTGAAGTGAAACAAACTGAAATCTTCAAATTTGTAAGTGTCACCCGCTATTGATTTATTCCATATTTAAAGGGGTCATGAACTGCATTGTTTTATAATGTTTCTTGTGGTGCACTTATAATGTTAGTATGATATTTACATCAAACATTTTCATAATTTAGAAATGAAAGGCACTTTTTTTTGCCTCGGATTTGAACGCTCTGTTTGAAGGGGCGTGTCTGCTGTGAGACTTCAGTGTAAACGCCCACTGCTGTGATTGGCTGACATATTTGCATTGGAACCCACTTGAAAACTTTAAGCACGTTTTTACTATTACAGCTCTCAAGGTTAACTAACAGTGAAAAGTGTTGATTATAGCATTATATTCAGATCTATAGCATCATATTCAGATCTATAGCATATTTAGATCTATAGCGTTATATTTTAGATCTATAGCGTTATATTTAGATCTATAGCGTTATATTCAGATCTATAGCGTTATATTTTAGATCTATAGCGTTATATTTAGATCTATAGCGTTATATTCAGATCTATAGCGTTATATTCAGATCTATAGCGTTATATTCAGATCTATAGCATTATATTTAGATCTATAGCGTTATATTCAGATCTATAGCATATTTAGATCTATAGCGTTATATTTTAGATCTATAGCGTTATATTTAGATCTATAGCGTTATATTCAGATCTATAGCGTTATATTTAGATCTATAGCGTTATATTCAGATCTATAGCGTTATATTCAGATCTATAGCGTTATATTCAGATCTATAGCATTATATTTAGATCTATAGCGTTATATTTAGATCTATAGCGTTATATTCAGATCTATAGCCTTATATTCAGATCTATAGCGTTATATTCAGATCTATAGCCTTATATTCAGATCTATAGCGTTATATTTAGATCTATAGCGTTATATTCAGATCTATAGCATTATATTCTGATCTATAGCATTATATTCAGATCTATAGCATTATATTCAGATCTATAGCGTTATATTCAGATCTATAGCGTTATATTCAGATCTATAGCGTTATATTCAGATCTATAGCATTATACAGATCTATAGCGTTATATTCAGATCTATAGCGTTATATTCAGATCTATAGCGTTATATTCAGATCTATAGCATTATATTTTGATCTATAGCATTATATTCAGATCTATAGCATTATATTCAGATCTATAGCATTATATTCAGATCTATATTCAGATCTATAGCATTATATTCAGATCTATAGCATTATATTCAGATCTATATTCAGATCTATAGCATTATATTCAGATCTATAGCATTATATTCAGATCTATATTCAGATCTATAGCATTATATTCAGATCTATAGCATTATATTCAGATCTATATTCAGATCTATAGCGTTATATTCAGATCTAGCGTTATATTCAGATCTAGCGTTATATTCAGATCTAGCGTTATATTCAGATCTATAGCATTATATTCAGATCTATAGCATTATATTCAAATCTAGCGTTATATTCAGATCTATAGCATTATATTCAGATCTATAGCCTTATATTCAGATCTATAGCGTTATATTCAGATCTATAGCCTTATATTCAGATCTATAGCCTTATAATCAGATCTATAGCGTTATATTCAGATCTATAGCCTTATATTCAGATCTATAGCCTTATATTCAGATCTAGCGTTATATTCAGATCTATAGCATTATATTCAGATCTATAGCCTTATAATCAGATCTATAGCGTTATATTCAGATCTATAGCCTTATATTCAGATCTATAGCCTTATATTCAGATCTAGCGTTATATTCAGATCTATAGCGTTATATTCAGATCTATAGCCTTATAATCAGATCTATAGCGTTATATTCAGATCTATAGCCTTATATTCAGATCTATAGCCTTATATTCAGATCTAGCGTTATATTCAGATCTATAGCGTTATATTCAGATCTATAGCCTTATAATCAGATCTATAGCGTTATATTCAGATCTATAGCCTTATATTCAGATCTATAGCCTTATATTCAGATCTAGCGTTATATTCAGATCTATAGCATTATATTCAGATCTATAGCCTTATATTCAGATCTATAGCGTTATATTCAGATCTATAGCATTATATTCAGATCTATAGATTGATCTATATATTCAGATTGTGGCATGAAAGGTTGCAGTGATGATCATTGTTGCCGATCACAGACATGTTGAGCTCATGAATGCTGTGATCTCGTCACTTTAACCTGATTTCTGCTCTCACGAATGCTTCCATCATAACTAATAGTGCAAACACGATGTAAATAAGAGATTTGTTGATTATAACGGGAGTTTTGTCGAGAGTCCAGAACTCGTTCACTGAAAAATTTGCGCTGTTTGATTTACAGCTCCAGTGATCGTAAAGGGAGAGTTCTTTAATTGCTTTATAAATAATTTAATCACAGTTTAAAAAACAGATTATTTTCATCCTAATAGAGAAACAATGTGAAGTTGAGCGTTTAGTCACTGGTTTGATTTACTGACACACAAAGAACATCTGACTGTACATGAATCATTACATATCAGAAATCTCTGGTCTCAGATCAGGCATTAGAATGAACATGATAACTCACATGTTGTGGCATTACTGTCAAGTCCATATCATAATAGTCTGTTTGCAAAGTCTGCGCTGAAATTGCTCATCTGAGACATTCACATTGATGAGAATAAATAAGCTCATTCCTAGCATTAGGATCCTTTGGAAGGTGATGTTATTTTTAGTCCAGTGATCATGTATCGCTCTTCTCTCCTCATCATCTCACTAACACACCAGTGGGCGGAGCCAAAGTTGCGATGGTGAAGTAGGCGTCGATCATCTTCTATGATTGACTCATTCCACAATGAGTCGTTCTCTGGGCTTGGTTTCAATAAAAGCTGTTTTTGGACTAACAAGGACGTTTTCAGTTCTGAAACTCACAGGATATTCTTATAGTATGATGACCTCTTGTATGTCAATAGCTCAAGGAAATGTTATTTCTCAGTTCATGACCCCTTTAAGATGCTTTTGTCATGATGTAGTATGCTTTTGAAATCTGGAAGTGTGTCAAGGTACAGCATTATAGCAAGGCACCTCCTTCAGGTGATGTTTTGATGCTTGCAGAAACCTCTGAATGTGGCTCTGGATGAAGCGCTCAGAGATCCTGAGCTGGTGGAGATGACAGACTTTGGCAAGACACAAAGACACCTGTCTCTTCACCTGGCCTTCCAGGCCCTGCATAGATTCACTCAGAAACACAGCCGGACACCCCATCCTAGATCCCAGGTCAGTCATACCGTGGCACCTTTATGCTGAAAATGTGTTTTAAGGTACACATTGACAATAGTCACTTTGTAGAAAATTGATACTGTTTACAATACATTGCACAAAATATTTAAAAACATATGCTTTAAGAAGGGTAATATTACTGTTCTATTGTGGAAAAACAGACCCTTTGATTAATTATTGGCGTTTCAAAGTTCAACAATTTAATAGAAAAAAACTATTTATTGTATATTTATTTTTTATATGCATGTGCAAATACTTGACAATTTGATTACACTTATATAAATGCAATGCAACAAGAAATCTAAAAATGTGTACTTTGTGATTTGATTATTTGATTAAAGGGTTAGTTCACCCAAAATTAAATTCTGTCATTAATGACTTACCCTCATGTCGTTCGACACCCGTCAGACCTCCGTTCATCTTCAGACACAAATTAAGATATTTTAGTGTAAATCTGATGGCTCTGAAAGGCCTCCATTGGCTCAATGCACGGTTCACTATCAAGACCCTTAAAAGGCACTAAAGACGTCGTCCATCTCACTACAGTGGTTCTAAAATAACTTTATGAATTGGCGAGAATAGTTTTTGTGCGCAAAAAAACCCTAAATAACGACTTGCATAGTGATGACGATTTCAAAACAAGGCATCATGAAGCTTCGTTATGAATCAGTGAGTCGAATCATGATTCGGATCGCGTGTCAAACCGCCAAACTGCTGAAATTTGGCGATTCAAACCGCTGAATCGACTCACTGATTCATAACGCTTTGAAGCTTCATGATGCCGTGTTTTGAAGTCGTCATCACTATATAAGTCGTTATTTAGGGTTTTTTTGCGCACAAAAACTATTCTCACCGATTCATAAAGTTATTGACAGAATTTTCATTTTTGGGTGAACTAACCCTTTAAGGACAATTTACATCATTGTGAAATATTGACCAAAACGATTATTTTTTTTTTACTCCTGAAAATGGGTCAGGAATTGTATTTTGAAATAATAATTAAATGCATTGATCTGCATCATCACATTATTCACAGACAGGGTGTAGATTAAGTCAGAATTAAGTCTTTTAGTGCAATTAGGACATTTAAGTAGCTTTTATAAATGTACCTTAGAAAAAGAACATTACTGGTGTTCATCTTGAGACCAAACAACGGCACTGATATATTTTAAGATATGTCAGTGCAAGTTGCTTTTAGTTAAAACAGCTCAAACATTCATTTTAGTCTGGGACTAGATTTAAGCCAAGAAACCGGGGGTAAATGTAATAGTTCAGTAGCCAGACTATAGTTCATCTGTGTTTTGTTGCTCTCTGTAGGCGGATGCTGAAGTGCTGGTTACTATCACAAAAGAGCTTTGCACAGATGCAAAGTTTGATGAGCTTGATGAAGATGCTGTAAGGGATTTATCTCTGGTTGCCAGCGGTGACCTGGCGCCTGTCAATGCCTTCATTGGAGGGCTGGCTGCTCAGGAGGTGGTGAAGGTGAGGTTGATCATTTAACTCTTTCCCTGCAATTAATAGAATTTTCCTGCAATCCATGTTTTACAGTTATAAGGTAGGGGATGCTATTATGCATCTTCTGAAAGAGTACAGAATCTGTACTATCAAAACACAGGTGAAGAAGAAGCAGAAATAAGTGATAAAAGCATTGCACATGTTGTAGTCTTTGACAAAACATGATTTTCTCATCTTTTTGTTTCAAGTCTTGATAAAAAAAGAATGCATGAAGCTAGAATATTTTTTATTTTTATATTTAAAAGCAGAGGCTCTGTTCTTTTGAAATATTGCATGTTCAGATATTCATACAACAAAATATTCTGGGGGCCATGAAAGTTTTGTTGAAATTATCAAAAATGCTGACAGTGACTTGGAACTAGGGCTGCACGATTAATCGCAATTAACCCGAAATCGCACTTAAACCGATTTGGCTTTGTGTGATTATGAAATCTCAAATGCTGTGATTTTTATTTTTCACTTGTTAGTGAAGCACGGCTCTGTGATCAGTAGTAAATGCTGCTCCATCTGAAATTACTGCAAGTTTGAGTTGCTTATAACGTGCATTTGAAAAATCAACAGAGCACGGCTCGCAAAATCGCCCGCCCGACGTACCGGGGCTAATGTGTTTTCCAGTCGGGCTACCAAAATGTATCACCGCACTGCCCGACGGGCTATCTTAAAGCAGCACTAGGTAACTTTTCAACCTTTTATAATATATTTTCAAACCTCTTGTGATGATACATCGACTTACAATAGGTTGAATGACACGTCTGCCATAGCCTGACGGAGTCTGTATCGTTTTTAATCGTACTTTTAAACTTCGGGTTTCGGGTAGTAACCCGAGAAAAAAAAGAACTACAAAATTCGACTGCTTTATGGCATATACGTCACTTCCACCACCACCCCCACTTCCTTAAATTCGGACGTGCGAGCCAAACTATCATTTGTTTGACGAATGTTATAGTCATGGCCGAAGCAGCACAGAAAAATAAGAAAGCAAAGGTTTTGTCGGAGGAAAGCAAAAAGAGGAAACGAGAAAGTGATGGGATTAAAGGCAGGACGAGGATCAACATTGGGCCAGCGTTTGCTCGTTGGCGTGAGCTGAAGGAGGAGGGGCTACATTCTTGCAAGTAAATACGTTAGACGTATAAAATCATATTTTAGGATACCTAACATGTCTGTGATATTGGTTTATTTGTCTTTCCTCAAGCTATAATGCAAATCGATTTTTCAAATTTGCAGATTCATCTATTGTAGCTTGATATTATAATATTGACGATATATGGTTATTACCTACCACTCAAACATTGAATTGAAGTATCATATAGATTCTGTAAAACGGGAACCAATAGACTAGGCTACTATAATGACGCTGGCTTGTAAACGTGAGCATCGCGATCATTTGGCGTTTGAAAAAAATAAAACCCATGAAATTATATTCAAATGACATGCTGAAACATATGCCACTGTACCTGGGATGAAGACGTTTCACACGCGACGCAAGCAGAACACGCATGTGAACTCCGGCAGTGTTCAGGGCTATCATGGTTGTCATGTCAACAAATGCACGTGCGATGCATCCACTGATGTAGGATGACAAGAGTTTACGACCGTAGTAGAGGACAATACTGTTTCTCAACTGTAGGGGGACCCCGAGAGCAAAAACGACCTAGTGCTGCTTTAAATAGTGAAATAAAACTTGTTTCTTGATGTGCATTGTTCACTCTCTTGACTTGTTATTTGAAGGAACAATACGATCACGGAAGTTTTGATCAGGCTGATTTGACCGCAGTGAAGTTTAGCTGATCGGATTCACACTGCACTGAATCCGTTGTTCTTTTTACATTGGCAGCGTTTTTCACATGCAGCTGAACTGCTGCGCTTGTGTAGCTACTATACAGGCAAGTGTCGTTCATTCTGTCACCCTTTCCGCTTTTCTCCTCCGACCCCCGTCTGTCTCATGCTTTGATTTATGATGGGCAGCATATATCTGCTGAGAATACGACCGTGTTCCCCTCTGTCCCAAACACATATGCATATGACATGCTGTATATAGGTAGTTTACATGATACAAGTAACCTTATAGTTAAGAGATGCCTCTAGTTTAAATAATTTAAACGCCTCTGCGTGCGGTGTACATGCTCTAATCTGTTAACATGGGCGCCGGAAAAAAATAAGCGTTGCTAGCGCGTATGTGTGTTTGTGTTTGTGTGCGTGATGCGCGGTTCGATGTGCGATGTCCACCGATCGGGCTGGCCAAGTACTAAAAAATAAATTACATTCAAATTAATTGTGATTAGAGAGAAATCATTATTGTGTTTGTTTGATAAAGACACAACTCTCATTTCATGGTAACATGCAATGAACGTGCATTACTTTTTTACTTACACTTTCAACTCTTCAGGAAAAACCAATCAAGGAAAACATAGCCTACGTCTACAGCACCTCCTAGTGGTCATTATATAAAGAGTTATTCAAAAAAAAATTAATATTATATTTGATATACTGTTCAATTAAATATTAATTGGGTAACACTTTACAATAAGGTACATTAGTAAACTACATAAGTTAATATGAACTTACAATGAACTGCACTTATAAAGCATTTATTTATCTTTGTTAATATTCATTTCAACATTTACTAATGCATTATTAAAATCTTGCTGACATTAGTTAATGCACTGTGAACTAACATGAACAAACCATGAACAGCTGGATTTTTATGAACTAACGTTAACAAAGATTAACTAATGCTGAACAGAGGTGTTGTTCAATGGCTAGTTCATATTTCGTGCCCTTTATTGCAATTTGATGATTTTTGTAAAATCACATCTGTTTTTGTTTTTCAAACTCCGAGAGGTTTCAGTTTAATATGTTGCAGGCTCATTTATTGATAAATAATAATTGATCATAAATAATATAATAATATTGTGCTTGTTTTTGAAGCTGTGGTTGTGTCTCACGAGAGTTGGCAACACTGATCACAGAGCCGTGCTTCACTGACAAGCTGCGCATAAAATAATCGCAACCTTTGCCAAATTGCATGCGGTTTCATTTCGATTAATCGTGCAGCCCTACTGCCAATTTGTTTTAAAAACGCTGGCTGGGAAAGAGTTTGATACTTTGCACCAGGGTCGCCAGTTGATGGACACATAATTTGAGCTTGTGAACATGGTCTATATGTAAGCTAATTTTTTTTAATGGCTACATGTGTATGAAATCTTTCAGGCGTGCAGTGGTAAATTCACTCCTCTCAGGCAGTGGCTGTATTTCGATGCCCTGGAATGCCTGCCTCTAGAGGAGGATGGAGTTGTCCTTACTGAAGACGCCTGTGCTCCTGTAAGCAACAAGCAAGCTCATTCACATTATACAAAAGTCTCATTTCTGATTGTTTTTGAATCAAGTTATCCTCTGTATTGTAGAGAGACAGCCGATATGATGGGCAGATTGCGGTGTTTGGATCTGCTTTTCAAGACCAGCTGAAGAAACAGAACTATTTTCTGGTGAGTGTGTTTCCCCTGCTTCACCAGCAGAGGAGGTCATTAGCCCTTTTTTGTGTTTCAGGAAACCCTGCTGGATGACTGTCAGTAACCAGTGATCTGTTATGGGGAGCAGTGAGCAGATCAGTGAGTCAGTGGTGTAGAATGCACAGGAAATATTTTGTGATATTTCCTGTTGAGCACTCAGGATATAGGTCAGAGTTTCCTGTGTGAATCAACCTAATATTCCAGATTTTAGGGGAGAATTTTTAGTGTATTACTTTGGTGACTCCGCGAGAATGTCAAGTCAACTTTATTTATATAGCGCTTTTAACCATGCTGATTGTTTCAAAGCAGCTTCACAGTGTTAAACAGGAAAATAATGCAACAGAATTTGATTCAGCCGTATAGCCGTTCTGGAGAAAGCGGTGATCAGCTCATTTCAATTATCATACAGTGACAATGTGGGCATTAGATCAGTAATTTAGTTTATATGGTTAATTTAGTTTAATAATTAGATTTATTTGGATATTAAGTGTGCCCAACTGAGCAAGCCAAGCCAGAGGCGACAGCCATGTTGCTAAAACCTGTATTTCTTAATTTTAGCATGCAGTTTTATGCTAATAAAGTAGACATTTTTTACTTTTAGCATACGCTACTGTTCAAAAGCTTTTTCTTTTCTTTTATTCAGCAAGGAAGGATGTATTAAATTAATCAAAAGGGACAAAGACATTTATATATTATATTACAAAGGATTTTTATTTCAAATGAATGCTGTTCTTTCAAACTTTCTATACATCAAAGAATCCTGAAAATATGATCACAACCCTTTTAACATTGTTCGTTGATGATATTAATAAATTATTTCTTGACCAGCTAATCCTCATATTATAATGATTTCTGAAGGAACATGTGACACTGAAGGCTGGAGTAATGATGATGAAACTTCAGCTTTGATCTTATTTTACCAATCTTCAAAATTGCCTCTGAGATTATTAATCAATTTTATTAATCAAATGTGTGTGTGTGTGTGTGTGTGATCAGGTTGGAGCTGGAGCAATTGGTTGTGAGCTGCTGAAGAACTTTGCTCTGATTGGTCTGGGTGCAGGAGAGGGTGGAAAAATTACGGTCACTGACATGGACTCCATTGAGCGATCAAATCTCAATCGACAGTTTCTGTTCCGCTCTCAGGACATCGGGGTAAGAGGAGTTGCCACAGAATAGCTACACCATTGATTTGGTTTTAGCACAAAATAGGTTCGTCTCTGAAATCTGACGAGCCTTAACTGTTGTAAAATCACCATAATGCATTTACATTTACTCTTGATCTTTCTCAGAGGCTGAAGTCCGAGGTGGCGGCGGAGGCTGTTAAAGAGATGAACCCTTACATGAACATCATCGCTCACCAGAACCGTGTGTGTGCAGAGACGGAGAAGGTCTACACACATTCGTTCTACGGTCACCTTGATGGCGTAGCAGCTGCGCTGGATAATGTGGATGCACGTGAGTGCTGACTTTGCTAGGTCATATGACACACCAACAGTGTTTATCAGCCAGAAGTTTGTGTTGCCTTATGCCCAGTGTTAATTTCGTTGACGAATAATTTTCATCATAATTTGTCAACAACCTTTTTTCACTGATGAAAACGAGACGATAACTAAATAAAAACTAGTGTTGGATGACAAAAACTATGACGAAAACCTATTGTCATTTTCGTCAACAAATAAAAACGTGACGAAAATGTTAGGGAGGGTCGATTAGGGAAGAGATCCAGTGAGAATTGATGTCCTGTGTAACAGATGCGCACATTTGATTTGAACATGCGGATCTAACCGCTGGAAAACACACGGCCTACAGGCTCACACACCCCCAATCCAGCGCTCCAGAGCGGCTCAATCTATCAATAACACACATTTATGCCAGGCAATTGTTTATGAACTAATGCTGATGAATAATGACAATGTTTACTTTACGATGTTTATATAGTAATATGTTTTAGACGGTTTTAACAACGAATATTTTATCTCCTGAACTTGAATGAGCTCCTGCAACTGCAATACTAAGGTGCTGACATTTAAAAATAAGAGTCCTGGTGTATTTCGAGCTTGTTTATCATTAAAAGTCACGCATTATATATTCGTTTTTGCTTACACAATAAACTGTATTTAATTTCATTCCCATTTAATTCATAGTCAGGAGGAAAGACCAGTATTTGACACGTATTCAGTAAAGTATCAGGGTTATAATAGTTCACTAAAACCATAAAAAAAAACTTAATTACTTGAAATTAAATAAATGTTAACTGACATAAAAAAAAAAAAACTTATTTGAAGCTTTAGCTTAAACTGATATGGCCTACTAACTAAAACAGAAATACAAAGTTATAAAAACGATATAGATGTTTTAAAAAAAACGGGAAAAAAAACAAAGTGAATTGAGCTCTGTTTTGTGTATTTTTAATGTCAAAAACAAAATGATGTCAAAATGTCAGTTCAAGTGACAGTCGGTTATGTAATGCTTAAATGCTTAATGTATTACAATTTAACTAAACTAAACTAACTAAACTAGACTAAAACTACTGTAGATTTAGTCGACTAAAACTAGACTAAAACTAAAAACAATTCAGGTGACTAAAATATGACTAAACCTAAATGGCATTTTAGTCAAAAGACTAAAGCGAAATAAAAATTTGCTGTCAAAATTAAAACTGCTTATGCCTCACCCAAAAGTTAAATTGTAGCTACATCTCTAGCATTTACTTTCCCTGTCCATTAGGAGTCTATCTCGACCAGTGCTGTGTGCGAAACAAGAAGCCCATGCTGGAGGGAGGAACTCTGGGTAGTAAAGGCCACACTTTGGTGGTAGTACCACATCTGACTGAATCGTATGGAACCTCCACATCTGGAGGACAGAAAGCCATTCCCATCTGCACACTCAAGAACTTCCCGCACCGTATAGAGCACACGCTACAGGTTAGAAGCCATTTGTAATGATACAATTACAGGTTGTTGTATTTACACAATACACATTTTGCCATCACAAACACATCTTTTGGGTTCATTTTTAGGAGTTAAACTGTCCTGTGTTACTCCAAACATTGATTAAAAAACATTCTGAAAATAATTCCAACGCTATTGTTCCTCCTTGTCATATCATTATACTTGTGGTGTGGACCTGAATGTTTATTAAAGCCCTTTTAATAATCAAATTACTAAGCAACCATTGAATGGAATTACAAAAAATAAAGCTTAGAAATGTTAATGCCATCTAACCGTCTTGATCAACTTTTAACGAGTGCTGAGTAGTCCCTCTAAACCGGAGTGTACCGTCCACGGGCGCCACCTAGCAATGAAAAATTAATAATTATATTTTTCAAAGCTACTGCCTTGATCAACATAAAATAGGTGTTGTTTGAAAGCTTAGAGTCTGAAGTTTACAATGCATTTTGCCAATTCGATAAAAGGAACACGCCACTTTTTTTGAAAATAGGCTCATTTTTCCAACTCCAACAGTCAAACAGTTGAGTTTTACCATTTTCGAATACATTCAGCCGATCTCCGGGTCTGGCGGTAGCACTTTTAGCATAGCTTAGCATAGATCATTGAATCTGATTAGACCGTTAGCATCTCGCTCAAAAAATTGACTAAAGAGTTTTGATAATTTTCCTATTTAAAACTTACATCGTGTGCTAAGACCGACGGAAAATGAAAAGTTGCGATTTTTCTAGACCGATATGGCGAGGAACTATACTCTCATTCCTGCGTATCAATCAAGAGCTGTGAGCCGTCCCATGAGTGCAGCGGCGCAATGATATTACACAGCGCCTGAAAATAGGCTAACTTCTGTCAATATAACCAACGTGACAACCTGCTTACACAGAGAGCGCTGGGGACTATTTTCAGGAAAAATATCTAAACACTTTGGTCATTTGAGCGAGATGCTAACAGTCTAATCCGATTCAATGATCTATGCTAAGCTATGCTAAAAGTGCTACCGCTAGACCCGGAGATCGGCTGAATGGATTCAAAAACGGTAAAACTGTTTTAACTCTAGGGGAGTTAGAAAATGAGCCTATTTTCAAAAAAAGTGGCGTGTTCCTTTAAGAACCAGGGCTTCTGCGGCCATGGAAAACCTGGATATAAGAGGGAATTTTAAAATGGTGATTTCTAGATATGGAAAAGTCAAGTAAATTAATAAAAATCTTGTAAAAAAGGAATGAAAAGTTGGCACACCACAGCTCCAAAAATAGATCTACAGAACTACATTTCAATTATCTTCAATTAACTTCCGTCAACATAACCAAAGTGACAACCTGCTTACACAGAGAGAGCGCTGGGGACTATTTTCAGGTGCTACGTAATATCATTGCGCCGCTGCACAATGTTCCTCGATTATTACGCAGGAATGAGAGTATAGTTCCTAGCCATATCGGCCTAGAATATCACAACTTTTCATTTTCCGCCGGTCTTAGTACACGATGTAACTACAGAAGAGTCAAGTTTTAAATAGGAAAAATATTGAAAGTCCTTGGACATTTTTAAGCGAGATGTTAACAGTCTAATCAGATTCAATTAGCTATGCTAAGCTATGCTAAAAGTGCTACCGCCAGACCCGGAGATCGGCTAAATAGATTAAAAAACAGTAACTGTGTAAAACTAGGGGAGTTGGAAAATTTGCCTATTTTTTTAAAAAGTGCAGTGTTCCTTTAACACCTAAAGTAGTGCTGAGTTTTTTCCTGATACATAGAAAAAATGTTTTCATAAATTATGAAATACTTTTTTGAGTCAAAAGCGAGTCAAAAGCATCATACAGCTGCTCATGAAACATGCACAGATCGTATAAAATGGCACTGCATTATTTACAGCAGAGTCTCGCAATTAAAATTAGCCCAAAAATCAACAGAATCCATTGGGTTGATCACGAGATATTCCTCTTGGAGGAACAATTTGTAAAATGTCCATTAGGGGGCGTCAAGGGCTAAACAAAAAGGCTACCCTGGTTCCAAAAGCTGTAACTTTTGATTAATTTATGCCATCACCACATGTAGGGGAACCAAAAAATCCTCCTACCTTATTTCCTTCCTGAGTTATTGCACGTCAAATAAGAAAGATATGTAAAATCATAATAGAAAAATTATATATTTTTTTTATCAACAGTTTTCTCAGCATGAGAATGTCCAAATGTAATTTTATATTTTCTAAAAATGTAAAAATATCTCTCTCAAACAATACCTTTTGACTCTCCTTGCTATAGTTTTGGAGTTATGAGTCTTTACTTGTGTATGTCACACAGAAAAACAACTCTAAAAATGCCTTCATAATATATAAAATACATAAAATAAACAAATACAATTATAATATATCAAAGCCTTTTTTTAAATCAAAATATGCATGTCTGAAGATTTGCAAATACACAAAGTGACTATTTTAATGCTGTGTCTGAATCACAAATGATCTTTTATCATTTACAGTGGGCCAGAGACCAGTTTGAAGGGCTTTTCAAGCAAACGGCAGAGAATGTCAACCACTTTCTCAGGTAGAGATGCTTGCATTTTAACTAGTCAATACTCTAGAAGAGAAACGAGATCAGATGTGTGGAGGAAATGAGGCACAACTGTTATCAGCAGATGCAGATATTGTGTCAGGGATTCTGTTCAACATTGTACTCCTTAAATGTGACCCACTCCTCATGTCCTCAGCTATTCATTATTAGTGCAACCCTTGGCTGCCCCCTGGCTTCCTGCCACAAGTGTCCACTGTAGTCAGATCTCTTTTCCATCTGAAATGAAGTGAAGGATGTTTATAAAAAGGCGAGTGTGCAGGAAGTTGAGGTGCTTGTGCTGCTGGCAGATACCGCAAAGGGAAGGCAGCAGCACAACTGCCTCGATCTCAACTACTTCCTGTTGGCTGTCAGCAAACTGCAGCCCGTAAGGTGAAGTCAAGGAGGAACCCACCCAACTCAACAGCTTTCTTTAGTTAAAGACTGAATATATGTGTTGGGGAAGTGTTATTGTAGTATCATTAAAGGGATAATTTACTCACCCTCAAGTTGTTCCAAACCTGTATGAGCTTCTTTCTTCTGTTGAACACAAAAGAAGATATTTTGAAGAATGTTGGTAACCAAACAGTTGTGTGGCACCATTTTAAAGGCACAATATGTAAGATATTTGGATTAAAATATCAATGTTATCAAAAAATAGAACAATGTTATATGTGACCCTTAAATGAAGTCCCACGGGTATATTTGTGGCAATAGCCAACAATACTTTGTATGGGTCAAAATGATCGATTAAATCATTAATCATTAGGATATTAAGATCATGTTCCATGAAGATATTTTGTAAATGTGTTATTATTAGTAATATGCATTGCTAAGGACTTCATTCGGACAACTTTAAAGGAGATTTTTCTCAATATTTAGATTTTTTTGCACCCTCAGATTCCAGATTTTCAAATATCTCAGCCCAATATTGTCCTATCATAACATTATTGACCCTTATGACTGGTTTTGTGGTCCAAGGTCGCATATATTTTGTTGACTGGTGTACTTGCATTATCCCAAATGTTTCCATGAATGTTTAAATCCAGAGAAATAAGCAATTTTAACCAGGACACAGACCGTGGGTCGCCTATAAATGACATCACACCCGCGTTATCCTCGATTTCCGGTTTTATTTTGTAGAAAAAATGGAAATACCAAAGCCGCTTTAATATCTGATGTGTTATTAGACAGATGAGCAACTGTTTGGATCATTGATGGACAGAAACTAATGATTGTTCTCCAGCTCAACACAGTTAGTCTTATTGTTTAAATCTGGTGTTGTTGATTTACCGCACAGAGTGCCATGTTTTACCGCCTAATATGATCTCGCTCACTGCAGTGTGAACTAGTGTCTCATAGTAGCGCAGAGTAGCATTATAACGTCACTTTAACACACTCAAATGTGTGTAATATGATAAAACAGCGCTGCGTTCCCCCATATACACGCTCCACTGCTCTCTAGAAATGATTTCTGCCGGAGTCCCATCAGATTATTTTCCACCGGCTGTAGAGATGAAAGACAATAACTTCCATGATCCCGCAAGGCATCATCAAGCTACGCCTTTGTTTTATATAAGCGACCTCTAGTGGCGAAAATTACACATTGTGCCTTTAACTTTTTTTAGTATTTTGTTTCCATACTGTGAGCGGTAATCTTCAAAATATCTTAGAGATTCATGCAGGTTTGGAACAACATATGAGTGAGTAAATGATGACAATTTTTCATTTTTGGGCGAACTATACCTTTTAATATACTATTATAGTTTTGTTTGTTTTTTTCATATATATTTTTAATTACTTTTTACTGTTATATTTTCCATTTTCATTGTAGTCAATTTTGGGATTTTTGACCATTTTAGACAAGTTCTATATAATTTTTATTGATTTTAATTTTTTTTGTTATATTTTGAGTAACGAAATGTAGATGTAGATAATGAAATCACCCCTGTTTTTGGGGCCAGATACAGTTTTGCCTAAACAAAAAAGCTACTCCTACTGCATAGCTTACAGATAGCCCTTTTCTCCATCTCTGTCTGCAGTGACCCAACCTATGTAGATCGCACCGTGGCCCGTGGGGATGTGGAGGCTGTGGAAATGCTGGAGGGCGTCTATAGGTGTCTGAGCGACGAATGGCCTCAGAGCTGGGCCGACTGTA
>NC_137110.1:4391497-4463997 GCF_949357685.1 Gobio gobio | reverse complement strand
TGAGCATTTGATCATAATTATAATAAAAATAATAAAAAATGATAGTGCTGTCAAACGATTAATCGCATCCAAAATAAAAGTTTGCTGTGTATAATTATGTATATATATAATATAAATACACATATATTTAAGAAAATTGTTATATTTATATATAAAATATTCATATTTATGTATAATGTAAATGTGTATATATACAGTGTATATACATGCAAATATTGTATTTGTGTGTATTCAAATATGCACAATAATTATACACAGTACACACACATATATTATGTAAACACAAACTTTGATTTTGGATGCGATTAGTCATTTGACAGCCTTAAAAAATATACAAATAAATAAAAATATTATAATAATTTAAAAATGTGTGTGTGTGTCTATATATATATATATATATATATATATATATATATATATATAACAATATTTTAAAATATAATTGGTCTTCCATAAAGATGTAATATTGGATATAATATCAATAGAACTGTCATCTTTAACAGATTCTTTATCTTAACAGTAAATAATGTTTAAAGAGCATTTTTAAAATGAGCAAATAGTAAAACATTTAATAATAAATATAATACAAATAATACTAAAATATGTGTTTGTGTGAATGCGTGTGTGTGTATATGTATGTATATGTGTGTGTATATATATGTGTATATATTATTAATGTGTAATATATTATTTATTTCATTGTTTATTTTTATATATATATATATATAAATAAACAATGAAATAAATAATATATTTAAAAACATTAAAAGAAAATGTAAATGCTTTTTAAAAACACTTTTTCTCCTCTCCTTCCCACTCTTGTCCTCATAGGTTACAAGCTCTGGACTTCCGTTCTGGATGGGCTCAAAAAGATGTCCACATCCTTTGACCTTTGACACCAACAATGTAAGTTTTACACACAGTCTCTGGAATCTCCCATCATCCCCTGCAGACAGGAATGCCTTAACTTTACGACTCACGGTTTCTCTCCTGGTGTGATTTAGATACTATCTGATATTGATCACCTGAGATTAACAAAGCAAAGTGAAAACGTGTTAAACCCCCGACCCCTCTCACACACACACACACACACACACACACACACTCAGGTAATCACAGAGGCACATTAGCAAACAGCTCGTGCTTTTCCCAGAAACCCTTTCAGACAAACTGCTAAATATTTTAATTAGGCTAGATATGCAAAAGGTTCCGCTCTGCAGCCATTATTCAATTGTATGGCCCATTGTTTCCTTTGTCTTGATTCTTTATAAACGTTATCATCATTTGGTAAGATTTGTTTTTGCCTTTTAACTCGTCACAGTCGATTTGAATTCAATGGTTAAGCCATTTTGGGAAGTGTTGTTTTATGAATGTGCTACACACTTTCCTCTCATCATTTCCTGTTAACCACTGTAGTTCTGTTTCTCTACATGTGATCCATGGCAGGTTTTTTCCACCCAAAGCTCAAAATCAAACACAAAGTTTTGCTTTAGTTCTGCCAGCTTTTAGGGCGAGACATGGCAGGTGAAATTTTTTTTCCATGCATTGGTAAATTTTGAGATTTTGGGCCAGTTTGCTCCTTTAACATGTAGCTTTCATGTCAAAATAAAAAATGTCAACAATACAAATTAAGTTGGTTATTTCATTATATTTTGTCAACTTGCACCTTTAGATTTCTACCGGAAATCACCAAAACTTAGCATTCTAACCAAGCGGCAACCTCCCGCATTTTCTCTTGAATCCAACATGGAAGTGACTTAAACTGCAATTCATCGACTGGCCACTAGAAGGAGCAGATTCTCATTGAGCTCCATGTTACAGCAGAAGAACACATGTTTACAGTCTGAGACAAATTGTGGGTTTGGTCTATACGGCTAATTTTGCCCTTCATGACGACTGTGAGGGGGTGAATTTTTTTATAACTCATTGGTTTACATTATATAAAGCCTTAAAGTTCTGCATAATTAAGGGCGTGGCCACTTTGAGTGACAGGTGGATTGCCGTTTGTCTGCTGTCTGTAAGTAATCGCATCACTTCAGCTCCGCCCACGTCCCGCCTCTTTGCCCATTTTCTATTATCCTGATGTGATGCACGATGACAAGACCCGCTCAACCCTACTTTAAGGCCTTTGCACACTGAGTCCGATATTCGCAGGCGAAATTTTCGCACGTCAAAAAATAGATTCAACCTCACGTTATGTCAGTCACGTCCTCCGAAACTTTCTTTTTCTCTTTTTAAGAAGAGAGAGGACAAAAAACTTCATCACTACTTGTAGACGTCATTTTGTATGGTTTTGTGTTTTTTTTTCGTAACGCATTCATTAATACGCATCGGACTCAGTGTCCAAGGTCTCTGTGTGTGTGATGAATTTTTCGGATCACTAATACGAAAAAACGCATGCGAAAATTTCGGACTCAGTGTGCAAAGGCCTTTACGCTTCAAAACTCACTACGTCCATATTTTTTTTACAGTCTATGATTCTAACGTGAGTGCCGTGCCGTGTCCATTCACAGAAAACCGTCATGTCTGGTCTCATTGTAAAGCTCCCAGTCTCATACACAGCGCTGTCTAATCCAAATATGGGCGGGGAATCTACTGCCGAAAAACACATCTGATTGGTCGATGTGAATTTCCAACTACGTGATTGGTTCTCACACGTCACGTGATACGCGCTGCCGCTTCCTTGTTTATTCTCCGCCTGAGAGAAAATGCAGACAACGCCGAAATCAGCTCATAAACGTTCATAGAAAAGACGGCGGTCACTTGCAAGAGCTAGTAAAAAGAAAGTAAACAATTTCAGTGTGTGTGATTGTTGTTGTGTGTGTTTGTTAAGGTTCTCTTCAGCTTAAGGCTATTAACAATTTATTCATTTATCAATTTCTATGCGTTTTAAATATTATACACTACTGATATTAATGAACTGAATATATATTGTGTTTGTAGTTTGGGGGTTTCAATAGAAATGTATGAAATTGTACAATATAAAACTAAGGCTGGTTTATCTTAAAAGTCAGATATATCCACTTCAGTAGCACCTAGTCTTATGCTTAACTATATTCTGAAGGCTTTTCCAGAGGGATTTGTTGATATATCATTACTATCCTGAGTTATAGGTCCTTTTACTCCAAACAACATGGCGAAAATTGAGTTTTTAAGTCGATTGTCAGTATTCTCTAATGTACTAAAGCACAAAATCAGATACTCAGAATCCCCCCTGTTAAAGCCCTGTCATTTAATATGTCAACAAATACAACCAAGCATTTTAAACCTGGTCCTTTCCAATCTCTAGATTTTGTTTTTGGAAATGTATGCAAAGTAGTGTATATTTAAGTATATAAGGCCTCATTTGCATATTAAAACATTAATTTACACACAACTTGTAATACATTTTTATCTTATGTTTGTGCCAGTAATAAACTGTAGAAGTTTCACAGTGATATCTTCTAATTTAAAAAAAATCCCTATTCACATGTAGTGTCTCGCCTTATATTTGAGACGATTTCTGTTTTGTCTTGTTTTATAGACCACCCATATGGACTTCATTGTGGCAGCGGCCAATTTATACGGCCAGATCTATGGGATCACGGGCTCCAGAAACCGTGCTGACATTCAGAGCGTTCTGCAGGGAGTAAATGTCCCAGAGTTCACTCCTAAAACTAGTGTCAAGATCGCAGTGACCGACCAGCAGCTGAAAGAGGAAAATGAGGAGAGAAAGGAGGATGGTGAGATTTTTAGGCGTAACATGAAATTATACAATTAAGAATATTAAAGAATATTAAAATATCCCTCACTGCATCTCTTAGACAAAGTCAAGCTGGAGATGTTAAAGGAGAAGCTGTCCAAACTCCAGCTGAGGGACCAAAACTTCCGGATGCATCCACAAGAGTTTGAGAAGGTACCTGGATTGGGTTTTTGGTTTTTGTTGTTGTTGTTGTTGAATGGTTAAATAACATTTTTAGTAATCAAAAAGCATGTCTAATTAATTGAAATCTTGAAACTTGAACAATTTATTAAAAGTTTAAACGAAAATTACATGTTTAGTACGGAGCCCTAAAGGGACCTTTGCAAAAATAAAAATATACAGATTTTCGTGTGTGCACGAGAAACTGTGAAAGAAACTAGAAACTACAAAAGCCACATTTTGAGCAAATACAGCTTTATTAATTCATGTGCATTCATGATGCACTTTTATGATTGATAAATGCTCTTTTATAATGGATAGATGCACGTTTATGATGATAGATGCACTTTTATGATGGATAGATGCGCTTTTATGATGGATAGATGCACTTTTATGATGGATAGATGCTCTTTTATGATGGATAGATGCTCTTTTATGATGGATAGATGCACTTTATGATAGATAGATGCTCTTTTATGATCGATAGATGCTCTTTTATGATGGATAGATGCTCTTTTATGATGGATAGATGCACTTTTATGATGGATAGATGCTCTTTTATGATCGATAGATGCTCTTTTATGATCGATAGATGCACTTTATGATAGATAGATGCTCTTTTATGATGGATAGATGCACTTTTATGATGGATAGATGCTCTTTTATGATCGATAGATGCTCTTTTATGATCGATAGATGCACTTTTATGATGGATAGATGCACTTTTATGATGATAGATGCACTTTTATGATGAATAGATGCACTTTTATGATGGATTGATGCACTTTTATGATGGATGGATGCTCTTTTATGATAGATAGGTGCACTTTTATGATAGATTGATGCTCTTTTCTGATGGATGAATGCTCTTTTCTGATGGATGGATGTTTTTTTTATGATAGATAGATGCTCTTTTATGATGGATAGATGCTCTTTTATGATGGATAGATGCTCTTTTATGATGGATAGATGCTCTTTTATGATGGATAGATGCACTTTATGATAGATAGATGCTCTTTTATGATGGATAGATGCACTTTTATGATGGATAGATGCTCTCTTATGATAGATAGATAGATGCACTTTTATGATGGATAGATGCTATCAAAAAACTGACAAATTCCATATAAACTCACAAATTCAATAACTCAGCGTTATACAGTAAATTACCTTTGTTATGCGATTCCATCCGTGTTTTCTGCATCGCAGAAATCATAGGGCCCAACATTTGTATAAAGCACAGAATGACAAAGATATTAGAAAAACAAAATAATAGTAAACACATTTGTGTGTTTGTATATACTGGGACAGTGTGTGGGCTGTCAATATGCATAATTTAACATCATAACGTTTACTTTTTATTTTATTTATTTATTTATTTACATTTTGCAAAACCTGTTTAGTTCCCGGCTTTCATGTTTTTGATAATGTCCATAGAACCGAAAGTAGCTTAGACATTCTGCAAAACATTTTTGTTTAACTTTAAGAAAACCATATGGGTTTGTAATGACATGAGGAACAAACAGTTTCATTTGTGTGTGAATTACTCCTTTAGTGGCGTTAAACATTTTAGTCATTTAGTCATTTACGCATTTGGCAGATGCTTTTATCCAAAGCGACTTACAGTGCCCTTATTACAGGGCATAAACATAAAATTAGTCTGAAGAGTTAGCGTGTTAACTTTGGCCTCCCCAGTAAACTCACACATTTGGTGTGTGCACTAGGCCTGTCAGACATGTTGGCGTCCACTCTCAGGTAGGAGGTCTCAGTGAACCACAAAATTGGCCCTGAAACATCCAACCCCGACTGCAGATTTCATCGACCCTTAACCAGCTCCATCCATAGCAGATGAGAGAGAACAGTCATCCTTTCTGTTCAGACAGATCTTCTTCATACTTCTCAAATAGAGGGTGTCCGGCAGACAGACAGGTCTTATGAGAAGCTCTGGATGCACGCTGGTTTGCTCAGTGTTGGCTTTGTCGTTTGTCATGACTGCATGACACATGGGCTTCCACACACATACAGTACATAGGGACTGAACGGGCGGCAGAGTCAGTTGTGTGTTCTGTTAGGAAGAGGATTAGTCTCAGTCTACGTGTTTCTCTGTGTGTCTGTCTTTGATTTTCACAATCTCTTCAGTCTTAAAATCTCTATCTGTTCTCCATTTCTTTTTCTCTGGTTGCCTCTGTCTTTAGTCTTGTTTCTCTGAAGATGAAAGCTATCTGTTTGGAAATGTTCATATGGCAACAGTTAGGCAAAGGTTTCTGTATATGCATGCACTTGCGGGTTCAAATGTCTAAAAACACATAGAAAATGGGATTCAAATAAAATTTTAGGAGTTTAAAATTAAGAAAAAAATATTTCAGATTCTGCTCTGTTTTCTAGGTCACTAATCAAATGTAAGTAAATCAGTGACATTGATCTCAAGCTCAATGTTAGTATCATGGAGTTTTTGTCCTCCTGTCAATCATTGTATCCCTTAAAACTCATCTATGATCACCAAAATGACACATTCAAATGTTTTTTTTCCTGTGAAAAAATTTATTCATGCCTTAAAGGGGTGGTTGATTGCCCCTTTTTACAAGATGTAACAAGTCTCTGATATCCCCAGAGTGTGTATGTGAAATTTTCAGCAAAAACGTGCTGTGTGTCCATTTAAATGCAAATGAGCTGCTGCTCATGGGGCGGAGCTTCAAGAAACTGTTCAGCCTTTGGTCTTCAAATCAGAGTCTGACAATGATGGAGAGACTAGAATGAGACCGATCGTTTCTGAACGGTTAGTTGATGAATTTATGGCTGATGTTGAGTTACTATCTTCAAGTCATTGATTAGCATATTCTGTCATGATAATCTCATCCCCTTTGTTGCGTGTTCCCAGGGGGAGGGTTTATGTAAATTTCAGGGTTAGGGATGTCACTAACCCGGGAGGAAGTTTATGTAGTCTCTACCAGGCGTTTGTTGTTGTCCTTAAAAAGTGATTTCTGTAAAAGAAAATATCTCCCTTTGCTTTGAACTTTGAGCTTCATAACTTTTAAAAGGTGTTGTTTATGCTCAAACAGCAACAGTCATCATCACAGTCAAATCATAATCAACCACCCCTTTAAAATAGCTTGAATGTAACTCTACACCCTTGCTTCATTTAGTACACACGGATGAATATATAAATGAGCCCCGCCTCCACTCACTCACACAGGCTCGTCTACAAGTCGATGTATCACAATGGTTTTATGTATCACTCTTTACAACATCGGACATGTACCAGAAATTAATATTAGCCGTTTGCTTGACTAAGTTATCAAACATCTAATAATGTGTTGCTAATGTTACACAAAACATGTTCCAGTTCTACATCTACAGAGTCTGTCTTCTAAAAATCAGCATTCTTGAGGCCCTTTCACACCGGACACGTAACGGAAAAGCGAAGCGGAAAAAGCGAATATTTCGTTTGCGAATAGTTCGCGTCAAAACCATTCACACCAGCCGCGACGCGAGTTTGCGACGTTTCAGAACTCCAACATTCCAAAACATTCGTGCCGACAGCTGAGAAAACACGGACACGTAATCATTCAGTGGAGACAAGCTTTTAATTTTCTTTAAAAGACAGAGAAGGTGATTTTGGGTGCACCCAGTCTAAAGAACAGAGAGTCTGAAGGGGAGTATGCTAATCTTCTACAGGAGCTAAAACTTTATCATGGCCGGTTCCGCACTTACTTTCAAATGTCCGTTTGACAATTTGAGGAGCTCCTCCAGACAGAGACGGTAGCAGCGCATCTGACGACACACACACACACACACACACACACACACTCTAAAGGAACGGCTCGATCCGGAGCTGCTGTGTTTCCAGTTGAGTCACAATGTAAACATTTAAGTGCCACAGTCATACTGACGGAAACACATTCACTTTCTATAGTCGCGGACGCAATTAGATTAAAAAAAATTTATTGATTATAATATCTGTAGCCTATAGTGGGCAAACACATCTGCATCTGTACAGCTGTAAACACAACTACAGCTGTAATCTTGTGAGAAATGCCATACCTGGCAAAGGTTAATGTTGATTGAATGGCTAGTGACATCAACTGGACATTTCGTGACCTTTGTTTCCTTGTATGTGATTGGTTTAAGCCTTTTCTGTCGCTGCGAGTGTTAAAAAAAATCGACATCGAAACGGAAAAAATAAACATCGTTTTTTCGCCGCAGCACATTCGCGTTCGGTGTGAAAGCACTCATTACACAAACAGCTGATCAAAAAATAAAACCATTGCGCGAATTATTCGCGCGTCAAAATCGCGTCCAGTGTGAAAGGACCTTTAAGGTGCTTCAGATTTTTCAACTCGTGCGATTCACGCAAATCACGTCAATCACGCCGCCTCATTCGCTCTGAATGTCTATTTGCATCTTTGCATTGACTTAAAGGGTTAGTTCACCCAAAAATTAAAATTCTGTCATTAATGACTTACCCTCATGTCGTTGGACACCCGTAAGACCTCCGTTCATCTTCAGACACAAATGATCTCCATTGGCACAATACACTTTACACTCTCAAGACCCATAAAAGGCACTAAAGATGTCGTTACAAAGTCCATCTCACTACAGTGGTTCTACAATAACTTTATAAATCGACGAGAATAGTTTTTGTGCGCAAAAAAACCCTAAATATTGACTTCTATAGTGATGACCGATTTCAAAACACAGCATCATGAAGCTTCGAATCATTATGAATCAGTGAGTCGATTCAGTGGTTTGGATCGGCAAAGTCACGTGATTTCAGCAGTTTGGCGGTTTGACACGCGATCCGAATCATGAATCGACTCACTGATTCATAACGCTTCGAAGCTTCATGATGCTGTGTTTCGAAATGAAACTAACCCTTTAACATGTAAATCACTCACGCTTAACACTTCATTCGCGTCTGGTGTGAACGCACCATTAGAAACGCTTTGAACATCTTAGAATGTCAATGGAGAAAGGCATATAGTTTATCATAACATCGTAATATACATCATGCACATAATTCACCTGCTATATTGTTAAAAATACCTGTTTTTTCATATCAACAGAAGAGTATAGCAGGATAACCTGCTTCCTTTGAGACTCCACTGATTCAGAAAATAGTTAATGATATGCTAAAGCCCCGCCCACACTCTGACGTGATTGGTCACAAGGTCGTTTGTGACGTCAGAAACACCAGCGATTTCAAACTGTGTTTTTGAGACTCAGCAATGGCATTGACTTATGAATTTGCACATGGTTTGTCTGAAAGCGTATTAAAAACACCACATGGACATATAAACGACATTAAAAACTTGATTTTACCCTCAGGGGATCTTTACAATTTTTAATTATATTTTATAATTATTTATTTTGTATATATTTTTTATTTTACTTTTTTGTTTTCACTTTAATTTAAGTTAAAGTTTTAGTAATGTTGGTTGTGTTTTTGTCATTTTTTTAACTCACAACATAGTTGTGACAGTAACAGTCAGACAGTATAGTTCACAACAGTAACCCTGGATCAGGATGCTTGTTGAAACATGCGTCTATCATTAAAGTAAAAGAGAAAAATTCCATATATTAAGAAATTCTTAATGTTTTTGATGCTGATAATATAATTTGTAATGCAAAAACGTAATTAAATGATAACAAATAGACCTGGGCCCCCACTGTTTTGTATCGTATGTCCATATGCATGTGCAAGGGTGTGTGTGCACGCGCGCTTTTAGCAATGACGCATTCTTTGCCAGATCAGATGTTTGGTTTTTCCAGTGGAATGTGTGTTTGGGGGATTCTGGGGGCATCAGGTTGCCAAATTATATACTATGCTCAAACACCCCCGCAGTTACCCCCAACACACCCAATACTTGACCGGCTTTGTAGTGCTGCGGTGCCTGGGGCGTAAGCAGAGTGCCAAAACCTCAAAACCTGTGGATCTTAGCATTCCTGCAATATCTAATATCACACCAAAGTTTGGTTTTTAATTGCCTTATCTTTAAAAAGATCACTAAGTATATGATTTGCAGTTCAAACCTGTTGCATCTGGAGCAATAAAGAGGGGAAATTACGTACGAATACACAATAGGAGACTGGAAACTATCAATGTTTAAATATGACGTGGTATGATATCTTTATCTAGTACCTGTTGTACCAAAGTGTGCAAAGATACATGTGGGCCAAAGCCATTTTGTTCCTGTTTTTAATTTCTTCTTGTTTTTAATATAAAACTAAAAGATAACAATCAGCATCACACTTAAAAACACAACGGGTACTTTTCCCTGTTGTTTTTTCCCTGTGGTAGCAAGTGAACAGATGGTTAGTAGGTGAATATTTGCTGATGGAAACATCAACGGGTGTTTTCCATAGTTGAAAGGTAATTAAAATCAACCGTAAATGATGCAACTCTTCTATAAATGTCCAAAAATGTATATTTTTAATGACATTTTCGCTAAAAATATCGAAAAAAAGTAAATTTACCTAAAGCAAAATTGCAGATGATATTAACCCCTAGAAGTCTGCACAGTTTTGGGGCCCTTTAGAAATGTTATTAGTTCTCTTAGTTTTCTTATTAATATAAAGCACAAACTGGGCTGCCAGATTATAATGATGTATAACACTTGCCTGAATGAAAGAATTATACGAGTCTCTTTGTCACTGATAAGAAAAAAATTGCGCCGTTGTGAACTTCAACCTCTAGGGCTTAAGACTTGCCTCCAAAGATGTGCATCTGATGCATGTGTGGACAACCAAGATCGTATGCAAGAATGTCCCTTACGTGTCAGTGCTTGTAATAATAACATTGTTTGTACATTACCATAAGCTCTTTTTTATTCTTGTGTTTCAGGATGATGACAGTAATTTCCACATGGACTATATAGTTGCAACATCCAACCTGAGGGCAGAGAACTATGATATACCAACAGCCGACCGGCACAAGGTGAATGACTATTGTCTTTGTCAAACAGCTCTGCTGTGCTTTTGTTTGCGAGACAAGGTCTATATTGATCAACATTCGCCTCTGGGGGTTTGTGTCCTCAGTTCTAGGACATGTACAGTGAAGAACACCTGAGGAAAGAGCTTTTTTCCATTGCATTTGCTTGTACTACTTGTACCATTAATAGTTTGCATGACTTTTTTTGCACCTGTCAACATGTATTTGTAATTCATAAACCACGTGTACATATGTGTGTGTGTATATACACTCACCTAAAGGATTATTAGGAACACCTGTTCAATTTCTCATTAATGCAATTATCTAATCAACTAATCACATGGCAGTTGCTTCAATGCATTTAGGGGTGTGGTCCTGGTCAAGACAATCTCCTGAACTCCAAACTGAATGTCAGAATGGGAAAGAAAGGTGATTTAAGCAATTTTGAGCGTGGCATGGTTGTTGGTGCCAGACGGGCCGGTCTGAGTATTTCACAATCTGCTCAGTTACTGGGATTTTCACACACAACCATTTCTAGGGTTTACAAAGAATGGTGTGAAAAGGGAAAAACATCCAGTATGCGGCAGTCCTGTGGGCGAAAATGCCTTGATGATGCTAGAGGTCAGAGAGGAATAGGCCGACTGATTCAAGCTGATAGAAGATCAACTTTGACTGAAATAACCACTCGTTACAACCGAGGTATGCCGCAAAGCATTTGTGAAGCCACAACACACACAACCTTGAGGCGGATGGGCTACAACAGCAGAAGACCCCACCGGGTACCACTCATCTCCACTACAAATAGGAAAAAGAGGCTACAATGTGCATTAGCTCACCAAAATTGGACCGTTGAAGACTGGAAAAATGTTGCCTGGTCTGATGAGTCTGGATTTCTGTTGAGACATTCAGATGGTAGAGTCAGAGTTTGGTGTAAACAGAATGAGAACATGGATCCGTCATGCCTTGTTACCACTGTGCAGGCTGGTGGTGGTGGTGTAATGGTGTGGGGGATGTTTTCTTGGCACACTTTAGGCCCCTTAGTGCCAATTGGTCATGGTTTAAATGCCACGGCCTACCTGAGCATTGTTTCTGACCATGTCCATCCCTTTATGACCACCATGTCCCCATCCTCTGATGGCTACTTCCAGCAGGATAATGCACCGTCACAAAGCTCCAATCATTTCAAATTGGTTTCTTGAACATGACAATGAGTTCACTGGACTAAAATGGCCCCCACAGTCACCAGATCTCAACCCAATAGAGCATCTTTGGGATGTGGTGGAACGGGAGCTTCGTGCCCTGGATGTGCATCCCACAAATCTCCATCAACTGCAAGATGCTCTCCTATCAATATGGGCCAACATTTCTAAAGAATGCTTTCAGCACCTTGTTGAATCAATGCCACGTAGAATTAAGGCAGTTCTGAAGGCGAAAGGGGTACAAACACAGTATTAGTATGTGTTCCTAATAATCCTTTAGGTGAGTGTATATGTAAATAATATCCCAAACTTTTTCTCATCTGCAGAGCAAGTTAATTGCTGGCCGCATCATTCCAGCAATCGCCACAACGACAGCTGCGATCGCTGGACTGATGTGTTTGGAGCTCTATAAGCTTGTCCAGGGTCACCGGCAAATCTCATCCTACCGCAACGCATATGTGAACTTGGCCACCCAATACTTTGTCCTCTCACTGCCTTGTTCGGCCCCGACATTTACAGTAAGTGACAAAGCTGCTCACTTCTAATCACCATCTCACATCTGATTGTTGTCCAGAGGCGTCATGCACTTTATTACAATCAATTAAAATATGAATCTAATGAAAATATGAATCTTAATAAAGTTAATAGTAATATGAATTTACATGCATCACTGTGCTTATGGTCTTAGTCTAACAACATATTAGTCTCTACATAAGTGTCTAGAACATATTGTGTTAATAAACAAAGCGTACTAGTTAAAAGATATGTTCCCAATAATCACTCTTGTGCTGTGGTTGAGTTCTGTTATGTGGGCCGGGGGTGATGGCTGGGGTGAAAGGGTACAGCATCAGTCTTCTGTCTGGGTCTAGATCACTGCAGGCTTTAGTGAACTTACTTTCATCCTCAGGGCTAAACCACTTAGTAACTGTACACTCACCCCCGCAGACCCATCACCTGCCAACCTGGTGAGTTTGCTCCATTTAGGGGACTTCCACTTTCAAAGGGAACGCATTCAGATTTAGACAACAGTTTTCAGACAGACACGTGCATGCATTAAAGCAGCGAACCCTCGAAAGAGTTGCTTGCAAAATCTGGTGCTTGTGTTTGAGCCGGTGCGCTCGACTGTAGTCAAGATCCTTAGACACAAACATAGAAGATTTGTGCAGATAGACTTCAGATGAGGTAATGCTACCCCAGACATGGCCTTCCACACTGGGGTGGGAGTGTTGTTTCTACCAACATGTGCGGGGTCAGAGTTGAGGGTAATTTTCACCCAAGGGGACAAGTGCTGAGCTGGGCTTTGAAACACACAAGCTCAGGTTACTAGTGCGATGTCACCATTTTCTGGAGTGTCCAGGCTCTTTCCTTTCTTAAAACACTCATATACACACACACCGTTTGGATTACAAGAACATGTCCTGGCCCTGAAAAGTATTTGGACACTAAAGCCACACAAATGTATGAATGTCATTGCTTTAAAATAACCTGACACGTCATTTAGGTGGTTTTCGGTGGATGATGTATGAAGTCAGTTCTCTTCAAGTTCACACAGGTGTAGTTCATCATATTATCTAACAATGTGTTACACTAACTTTCACAACACAATGATTTTTGTCTTTATTTTGTCTATTATTTTACCATTTAACACCTAACAAGCGTTTTTTTCGCTCAAAAGTGTGGGGTCGGTTACGATTTTTTAAGAAGTCTGCATTTATTTGATATGGTAATAACAGTAATATCTTTCTTAATTGTGTGATCTTTTTAGGACCACTGTGTCTTCCCTTTCACTTTTTCCATCCTTTTTGTTTTGTTTGCATACCTTTTTTTCATATGACTGGCACAGTTTTCACGAGTCTTTTCCAAGTCCAGGATGTGCGGAAACGTTTCCACACATGGGATGAGTTAAGCGTTTGCTAGAACATGCTTTATTTTGTAATACTGATACATGGCGGAAAACACACTATTGAGTCGATTAGTTAACATTTCCATTTTTCGAAAGCTTTGTTTAGACTGTGGTAGTGATACGGTAGTTGCCACGTGGGGCTTTGTCAGCTGTCAGTGTATTAAATTGAGCTGTGGAAACATCTATTAGTCTCTTTTCCAGCAATGTGGCTTCCAGTTGAAACTTTTCATGGATTTAGGTAGAAGAAAAACAACAGAGTCACTTTTCAGGTGGATCAGAAATGCATAACTATGGAAGCTTGTTTCCGCCATGGAATAAAACAATTTAAAAGATAATTGCGGCTTTTTATCTCACAATTCACCCTTCGCTGGGAGTTTGATTGACAGGCGATCTGACCAATCATAATCTGCCATTTTTGTCCGACAAAGCAGTCAAGAGAGTTTGAAGATTAACGTTGGTAGACTGTGTACTGACGTCTTTACGCGGTTGAAACAACATTCCTTCATGTTTATTTGATTCTATAAATTAACTAGAAGGAAGAGATGATCGGTTCACGAGCAGCTTTAACTGAGGCGCTACAGCGACCTGTCACCACACATTAAAGAGCCACAAAACGCTATTTATTGTTTACAATTCTTTAAAAAAATGACCATTTTAGAGTTGAGACTTTTAATATGAAACAAAGTAACCTACTCTGTCCTGTCTATCAGTGCGTTGTCAGTATCCTCTTTGCTCTGCCATGTGTTTTTCACTGTGTAATAGTGTGTGTGTGTGTGTGTGAGAGCACGGCTTGTTGGACATGGCAACGGTAACTAAAGGGGGCGGGTCTTTGCGAACGGTCAATTATGACTTTTTTTCCTCACAATTATGACTTTCCAGTATGAAGTCCAATTCTTAGGGAAAAAATACTCTGAATTCTCAGAATTTCGAGTCTATATCACGCAATTCTGACTTTATATCTCATGATTTGACAGGTCACATACTAAGATGGTTCTTCTGGGAGACTAAGAAAATCTAGTCTGAGGCAAGAAGGATATGCTCTTAGCTTCCTGTTTTCCATCAAGGACATCCTCTTTAACAGCCTCCTCTATTTTTACACTCTCAAGACAGTTTCGGAGAACTCGTTTATCAATCTTTAGACCTTGTAACTTGGAACGGATTAGGAAGTAACTTGTTTTTGGCAAGCACTAAATTATAAAAATTGTTTTCAATAAGATGCTGTCAAGAATTTCTATTAGTGAACAGTTTTTTTCCTTAAAGGGGTGGTTGATTATGATTTGACTTTTTTAACTTTAGTGAGTGTGTGATGTCGCTGTTTGAGCATAAACAACATCTGCAAAGTTACGACGTTCAAAGCAAAGGGAGATATTTTCTTTTACAGAAATCACTTTTTAAGGACTACAACAAACGCCTGGTAGGGACTACAACATGCTTCTTCACGGGTTAGTGACATCACTAACCCTAAAATTTACATAAACCCCACCCCCGGTAACACACAACAAAGGCCGTGTTGAGAAGAGGAAGAGTTGTTGTAGTCGGGCACATTTGGGAGTCGCTCAAGCTGTCGCATCCGTCTTTTTTTTTACATTTATTGCAATACAGTATGTAACACAAATGCAATAGCAATATGACAACATAAGTTATAACCGTAATTAAACTAAACTACACCTGTTCTCTCTTCATGCAGCAGATTTTTTCTGTCTCTGTGTATCTTACAACAGTTCCCACACGAGCGGTTTATAGATTATCATGACAGAATATGCTAATCAATAACTTGAAGATAGTAACTCCACATCAGCCATAAATTCATCAACTAACCATTCAGAAACGTCCCGTCTTATTCTACATGTTGTCACTTCTTCTCGAGTCTCTCCATCATTGTCCGACCCCGGTTTGAACATAAAAGGCTGAACAGTTTCCTTCATTTTCAGTGTGTCTGCGTGAGGTAATCAGAGCTGCTAACACGAGCTCTTGAAGCTCCGCCCTCTTCTAGAAAGGGGGCGGGAGCAGCAATTCATTTGCATTTAAAGGGACACACACATAAACGGCACGTTTTTGCACGCCCTGGCAATTTAAACATGCTATAAAAAATTATCTGTGGGGTATTTGGAGCTAAAACTTCATATACACACTCTGAGGACATCAGAGACTTATTTTACATCTTGTAAACAGATATAATAGGACCTCTTTAACTTTTTGAAATGCTAAATGTATCCCCTATTATAGATTCACCAGCGTTACCATGTGAATTGTGCCTTGACTAGAAAGTGCTCTGCGTGGGGTTATTACCGTGACATGCTTCAGGTCCTTATTAGCAGTTTATGAGAGCATGTCTGTCGTATCCCTGCAGAAAAGACCAGCATGTGTTTTCCTTTAGATGCTGGTCGTCAGCATGGGATGCTGGTGTGCTTGTGTCTCCACTGATCTCTTGTGTGAGTCTGGTTCCTCTGAAGTTTCTTTCCCTCTACTTGCTATACACCTTTTTGTTCTTGCCACATTCGCCTTTGGCTGCTTAATGGGACACAATTCTCTGTAAAGAGCGCTATACACATAAAAGGACTTTGATAGGTTTCATTTGAAGGTTTTATATAGAATTCATCATTGCATTGTAATTTTTCTAGCATCAGAATGCATTACTATTTGTGTCAATCGGCGTCTAAAGGTCTAAGTTTCTGCTACACATTCATCAATCTGTACAGGGTTAATCTGTGCTTAATTTAAATTAAATAGACCTTCATGTTTTAACCTGCTTCTGTTCATAAATCCATTTCTGGCAGTTTGGCTTTTCACCTGTAGGCATTAATATTTTTATAGATGGTTTTTATAGATGAAGCAAACATCTGGCAGTGCTTGTAACGCTTTAGATGACATACAATGCAGTTCAAAAGTTTGGTCTCAATAAGATTTTTAAATTTTTTTCAAAGAAGTCTCACCAAGACTGCTTTTATTTGATAAAAATCAGTAAAAACAATATTGTTAAATATAATCATATAATTAATATGTAATTTATTCCTTACTCCAGTCTTCAGTGTCACATGATCCTTCAGAAATCATTCTCATATGAGGATTTGATGTTATCAATGTTGAAAACAGTTGTGATAAATGTCTACTGTCACTTTTGATCAATTTATGCATCCTTGATTAATAAAAATATTAATTTCTTCATGTAGTCTTTATGTAGATTTTTCCCCATGTGATTCTGCTCTATGCATTTTATAGGGCCTTTAGTTTCCCAGATTCCGATTTTTTTTCCATTTGAATATTTCTGCTTTCCCTTTTTTTTTTTTTTACTTACATTTTTTGGACTCCAATTTAATGAGATTTAAATGTTTAGTTAATTGAAATCATACAATTTGTGTATGCAGTAGTGTTTGTACAACAACAAAAATCGCATGTTTAGGGCCCTATAAATATGTTTAAATTTTTTTCTCTTTTTTAATTTTTTTTCAAATCCATTTAATTTTTTTTACCAAATTCTGTGTTTTAGGTTTTACGTTTTCTGGATTTCATTTTAATGGTTTAATTAAATTTTAAATATCAAAAAGCATGTCTAATTAATTAATAAAAAACATAAATTTATTAACTTAAAAGTAATACATTTCTAAGAATGTTTTTCTTAGTTTAAAAAACATTTTGAAAGTTTTTTATTTCAGAAATTGTTGTGCATTTTAATTTTTCTGACAATCAAATGAAGACATAAAACATTAATTTAAGCAATCTTTTAATCATATTAAATTAAACATGTCAAACAAAGTGTTGCACAAAAAAAGTTTTAATCATAATTTATTAGTATTATTAGTGATGGTATTATGATTACATTGCGACGTATCTAAATTCTATTGTACAACAGTAATATATTTCTGTCAAGTTAAACCGAACTTTTATTTTGACAGGTTGCTGTAAAGACCTTTAAGTTTCTGTGTGTTTAATATGACGATTCTCAAATTAAATGGTAAAATACTGCTGAAGTGATTCTCAGTTAGCCTGACAAGCCAGACCCACATCAAGATGTTGGGTCTGGTAACTCACCATTGGCAGGGCTCAATCCGAGGGGCGGGATAAACGGTTGTCTTTCAAATTCCCTCTGCACGCAATTGGATAGCGCTACAACCAACCAGAGCAACGAAGAAGGTGAAGTGGAGCTAGTTGATGTATTCATCAAAAAACTTTCACGATATACAGTAAATTCCATTTTTATGACTGGATTCTGCGATTCCGTCTGCATTGTGGAAGTCATAAGGCCCTAGTTTTACTTAATATTTCCCTATGTCGAGTGTTGAAGCATAATGGATAGATTATTGCCATAGTGGTTTAGTTTTGCTATCCATCTTTGCTTAATCTAAAAGTGATTTGGTATCTGATCTAAATACCAGGGAGGAGAGGAATCTGAGATGTGCTTTTAAATGCAACAATCATGCATGTGAGATGCTTAAAAGAAAAGCAAAATAGGATGCAACGACCAAAGAGTCCATCTGATGCATGGACTAACAATTAAAAACTCAAATTAAACTTCTTCTCTCGCACGTACAAAATGTATTAGTTGTGTCTGCTGCTGTTGTAGACCAAATGGAGTGGAGATTATAAGCTATGAGGTGAGAGCATTTGTTTGGATATGACCTGTGTGTCACCTTATTTGGCCATTTATGAATTACGGCTGGCTGGAAAGAGAGGGAACGAAAGAAGAAACGCGTGAGGAGGCAGAAAGAGAACCCTGCAGTAATGACAGCTATTTCCTGCCATCGCAGGAAACTCCTCTATTAGAACCAGATTTTCCCGAGCTCCAATGAGACTGCCTTTTTATTCCTTTAAACATTCACAGCTTCTTAAAGAGCGAGCGAGTAAGAAAGAAGGGGGCTGTGGGGAGAAGTGCAGGTTTCAGAGCCCATCTGCTCAATCCCAAAGCTTCTCCCCATTTCTTTGTTCTCAAGCATTCCCTTTATGATGGAGTTTCAAAACTTTACTTGTTCATTCACTCTTTCTTTCAGTGTTTACTGTAGAGCGCACTCACTTGCATAATCAGCACATACAATAGAGCTGAGCTGTGTCATCAGTGAGCATTTGGTCTTAGTTAAAGCTTTCTAACGATGCACAAACACTCCCTTCTTCACATGAGGACGTCTTGATGAAGTTTTAAGGAGGATAATGAAATGCACTGATTTCTTTAAAGGGTTAGTTCACCAAAAAATGAATGTCATTTATTCCTCACCCGTAAGACCTCCGTCCATCTTCGGGAAAACAAATGAAGATATTTTTGTTGAAATCCGAAGACTCAGTGATGCCTGCATAGCCAGCAATGACATTTCCTCTCTCAAGATCCATTAATGAACTTAAAACATATTTAAATCAGTTCATGTGAGTACAGTGGTTCAATATTAATATTATAAAGGGATGAGAATATTTTTGGCGTGCCAAAAAAACGAAATAACGACTTGTATAGTGATAACCGATTTCAAAACACCGCTTCATGAAGCTTCGGACCGTTATGAATATTTGGTGCATGGGCGTCGGAACCATTGTATGTGGGCGGGACAAGACCCACCCACTTTTTACGATCAATGATATTGGACCCACTCACTTTATCGTCTCTAACATTCAGCACATGTCTGTTTACCTAGCCCTAATCGATAAACACTTATTATTAAACACGTTAGATGCTTTATTTCCACTTTTCTAATATTTTCTTCATTTCTATTGAAAATAAATGCCTTTCCGATCTGATATGTGATGGGAAAAGGGAGAAGATTGAGTTCGGCGTAAGGCGAATTCGAACCGTGGCTCTATTGGCGTCAAAATTAGATGCCATGCATCTTATCCCTACACTACTGCAGCTCTCAATGATATGGCGATTTCCGTAATTTTGTCTTTCCGAACTATACGTTTAGCAAGGACCCACCCACATTGTTTTTGCCTCCGATGCCCATGCTTTGGTATAGGTATGCTAACTTTGTGCAGTGATAAACATATATTCTTATAAAACAAGAATATATTTACACTAGTGCTGTCAAAATTAGCCAGAATTTATTTCTCTTTCGCGCTTGAACGAACAATAACACGTTAAATAACGGATGTTAAATAACGTCTTAAATGAACTTCGAGTTGTGAGGAAATGAGATGCGCTTGACAGCGTCAGATCCGCGTCATATTCGGCAGCAGCAGATCTTAAAGTGACAGCAGCCTAATAAACCAGACGCTGTGATTGAGATTAAAGGGGTGATAAACTGAGAAATCAACTTTCCCTTGAGATTTTGATATATAAAAGGTCATGGTAATGTAAGAATATCCTGTAAGTTTCAGAGCTGAAAACCTCCTTGTTATTCAAAGAAAAGCTTTTATTGACACCAGGCCCAGGAAACGAGAGATCTCAGAATGTGCCAGGCTGTGATGTCAGAGTGTAGCGAAGCATCGCCTCAACAGAAAAAGAAAAACGCCTGATTCTGTAGCCCCGCCCACCGACCGTGAGCTAATAACCGCATTGAACGTTTAAGAAAAAAACATACCACATAAGCTTCACTCGGATTCCAATATTATGTATGCATGGATAAACTTTTATTTTTAATGAATATCGAGCTCAAGTGGGTAAGACATTGCGTGTTTGTTCCTTCATTTAACCACGGATTCATTTGTAAACAAGAGACTGGATTTGCAGACAGGATGAGATTACATGAACGAATGAAGCAACACACTAATGCGAGTAAAACATGTTTTAATATGTGATAGTATTGCATTGGCACAGATTGTGTTGATTGTGTACATGTCTAACTGAACATTAGCACGCTGTCAAAGGCAGAATAATCCTTTATTTGTGTTGTTGTTGGTTCATTGGGATTGGGGATCAGACTCGTACATGTATGGGCCAGTGCTCGCAAAGCCCAACGTCCCGGGCTGTGGGTTTTTCAGACGGGCTATCAAAACGTAAGCCCGGCTGCCGACGGCTATCTTAAATAGTGAAATAACATTCTTTTCTTGATGTGCGTTGTTCACTCTCTTGACTTTAAGGGCGCCCGCGCATGTGTGTTTATGTATGGTTTGCGCTTATATTCACTGATCGGGCGGGCCAAATTAAAAAAAGAAATCGCATGTGGATGAGAGAGAAATCATTGTGTTTGTTTGATAAAGGCATTTTGCGAGCCCTTTGGGCGATTCTTTCCGGTTGCCCCCACACTTTCACTGACAAGGGAGCTGAAGCTCATTAAATATGCAAATCTTATCCAATCCTAGCCGTTTACTTCCAAGTCTTCAGTGCATCAAAACCGAGCGTTTCTTGAGAGTCTCAAAACCAGGGCAGAAAATAGCCTTTTACTTATTCATTATGATGTTTTTGAATGTAAAAAAACCATATGTCACCACAAAATTTAAAAAGCCAGTTCATGACCCCTTTAATGTTCATCAAACAACAAAGGCAACAGAGAAAACTGTAGCTTTTATAAGGATTAATCTATATTTATGCAGTTAAGACTGTAACGTATTTGATTTCTGTATGTATATGACGGCCATTTGATGGGACAATTATTTTGACAATTATTTTAATGGGTTTATGTGAAGATTGTTTTAAGTTCATTCAATGAAAAGTTATTTTTTAAAGCCTAATAAATGTTGAACTTGATAGATTTAAATTATACTGTAATGTTGAAAGTCTATCATTAATGTTTAAAAAAAATCTGTTTAATAGAGACATCAGTATCAGTATTAGTGTCAGTGAGACTGGCCTTCATAAAAGATGCCATTACAACACACACTGACTTTAAGTTGTTTCTACATTAATTTGGAGAGTAACTGTGAAATTATTACTCTAGTGCTCTCCTACTAAGAGTCATAATTAAAATTTAGTGCATCACCATCCAATGTGATCTCATGAGAATGTGTGTATTTTTACATAGTGTAGTTCTACACATTTCATACACACCGAAACATATAATATTGGCTGCACTAAAACGTAAATTATTTATGTATGAACAAAATTCATCCTAAAAGATTTGTAAATATGTAATGTTTTGTAGCTGTAAAAACGTAATAATTCTACATTTAAATGTACGTCCATATTGTGCGTTTCAGCATCTATCCAAATGTACAAAAGTATCTTTTGAAAGTTGCGTATTAACAATGAGACCAGGCTGCACCATCCGTATTTGAGCTTTGATCTTTGGCCGCTTTGGCCTTCAGTCTTTCTACTTTAAAATTTTTTATTTTTATAGCAATCGTATGGCTGAGTGAGTACAAAAAATCCCTCTGGTTTTCATTCAAATCAAATGGTAATTTTTCATAGGCATGCACCAGAATGATTGCCAAAAAATTTGTGTGGCCGTCTAAAGTAACTGCTTTAGAAGTGTGCATACTGCATACTTTCCATATGTCTGCATGGTGAAGTCATTAAGCCATACTTCATATAGCAGAGTCGTGCGTTGTGTCCTGGCCGGCCATCACAAGACCACACCAAGAGGGGTTCAATCATGTCAACTATTCCTGGTGGTAAGAAATGGATGGATGGATAGATGCAGTTATGTAATTTTTCAAGCTATTATTGTGTTATCAGCTATTTCCCCCCGGTTAAATGTCTTTCAAATGGTGTCTTTCTGTTTAAGGGAGTGATTCTTGACCAGAAAAGGCTGCAAAGAAGACCAGACATTGACAAAACACACCCATCACTAGTGATTTCAATAGTCTTTTGGCTCCGAACTCTTTCCCTCAGCAGTGATTTTCAGCTGGTAGTTGGGATCAATCAGACCACAGGCCGTGTTATTTTCATTACCCGCAGTGTTGAGTGCAGGAAAGACGAGCTTTCCCATAATTCTCCCTCCATGTGCAGCAGCGGTTCTGGAATCAGTCTTTAAATTAGATGGGAAAGTTCTGGTTTCTATTAGCTAATCTTAAACTAAAAAACCATGTGTGTACCTGATGGAAAAAGCTGAGAGAATACTTGCACTGTCAGACATCATTTAGATTGATCATTAAATTAACACACAATCCTTGTGCATTTTAAATGTTTTAGAGATCTGAGATCTCTCTCTCTATTAACAATGAAGCTGCATGTGTTTAATTACTTCAAAATAGCAACGTAATCCCCTCGTTGCTGGGAAATATAATGTAGCGGTTCAGTAGCGAAGCTGTTTTATTACTGAGTGATCGGCGATCTCCGCTCTGTGTGTGAGTGACGTATGTGTGTGCACGTATAGTAGTGTTTTTAAAACGAATGGTGGATTTGCTCGACCGCCATGACAGTCACCGCAAGCGGAATGATACAAACGGTGAAGCGGTTATAGTCATAGATATACATAATAAAGACTCGATGTCTTATGGCGGAGTCTCTAAGGTCATCACCGGCGGCCATCTTGTCACAGGCAAGCTTTCTCTGTGGTCCCTGATGTAAGGCGAGTGATCTGCACAAACACAAATGGTTTGGTTTCTTACAAACGTAATTAATTCTGGATGCTTGAACAAATTATGCATAATTATTCATAAGAATGCAGTGTAATAACTACATCTCTGACGTTTATAACAAACCAAACAGTTTGAAAATCGGTAGAAAATTGAGCAAGTTATGGTTATTTAAAAAGTACACGCACCATTAAAACACAATGTTACGAGTGAGCGAGCTGACTTTGACAAGATGGCCGCCATTGGCCAGCAGTGCGGACGAGACATCTATCCTTTATTATGTATATCTATGGTTATAGTGCCGTTATCACTAGAATATCTCACGGCTGGAAAAGGCTCTCAGCCAATCAGATTCGAGAACCAGAAAGATCTGTTGTCTAAACGGTTTTATTGCACACCTTCCCGCCAATCAGAATCGAGTATTCAGACACACAGTAAAATTTGGTGATAATGTCTTATGAGGGGAAAGTAAACAACCTGTTTAATTTACTGCAATTGTTTGTTTTCATCAACATACGACACCATTGGATGAACAGAGAGGAATGTGCCCGTAAAAAGAACAGACACATGAAAACACTTTTTCAATTAAGATGTTTTCCATGCAAACATATCCTCGAGGAATCCAAGCTCGGCCGTAAAAGCCACAGTGTGCTTAATTGGCAGGGCTAGTCTATGAAAACAACAAAACTTGGGTCAATATCACACTTTTCACTAGCTCCTTTCAAGGTAAAACAAAACAGTAATATCATCAATAAGTATGCCAAATTATGTTTCATTACTTTAACTCTTTACAATTATTTAACCAACTTAAGTTTTTGAGTTGAATCTCATTACTTAAAAAAACTTAAGTTCAGTTATTGACTTCAGTTTAAAGTTGATATAGGCTGATTCACAAAAATCTTCTCATTGAAATGACCTGTTATCCGGGTTTACACGCAAACCAATAACCAGACATTGCAAGTAAATTGAGTTTTGAGATATTAAAATTGAGATATTAATAAATCAGGTTGTTTCGCTGCCTGGAGTCCAGTTGTTTCTGTGAATTGCAGAGACCCATTTGCTTCTCTTGTCCGTAGGTTTCGGAAGTCTGTAAAAATATACCTCTGATTTCTTGTCAAATCTGTTTGTACATTTAATCTCAAAGCTGTTTCCTGTTTTAGATGTGTTTTTCATGGCATTCAGTCTTTTTGCCACTCAGTGGGTGTAATGTATGTCACATGCATACCCTCTATTCTTCCTCTTCTCTAAAGCAGCCCAACATGGCCTCATCCCCTTTGTTGCGTGTTCCCCGGGCAGGAATATATGAGCCGTAAGTTTCCCGCCGACATGTTGTAATACTCTTCTTCGGTTTTTAGTGCTTTATTTACATCACAACCGACATAACAAATGAATGATATTAGGAGTCAAATAAGCACATTATATTATGTTTTGACATCACTACCAGTTAATATTTTGTCAATATGTCAAATTTTAGGGTAAACTCATACCCTATTGTGTTGACAACGCGTCAATTAAATATTTACCATCTTATATTTTGCAAAATTGGATGTTTTTAAATAAACACTGACATGAACTACACACGTTCTAGGGCTGGACGATATACACTATATTGCCAAAAGTTTTGGGATGCTTGCCTTTACATGCACATGAACTTTAATGCCATCCCATTCTTAATCTGTAGGGTTTAATATGGAGTTTGCAGCTCTAACAGCTTCAGCTCTTCTGGGAAGGTTTTCCACAAGGTTTAGGAGTGTGTTTATGGGATATTCTGACCGTTCTTCTAGAAGCGCATTTGTGAGGTCAGGCACTGATGTTGGATGAGAAGGCCTGGCTCTCAGTCTCCGCTCTAATTCATACCAAAGGTGTTCAATCGGGTTGAGGTCAGGACTCTCTGCAGGCCAGTCCAGTTCCTCCACACCAAACTCACTCATCATGTCTTTATAGAGCGACACTTTGTGCACTGGTCAGTCATGTTGGGACAGGAGCTCATCCCCAAACTGTTCCCACAAAGTTGGGAGCATGAAATTGTCCAAAATGTCTTGGTGTGCCGAAGCATTAGGAGTTCCTTTCACTGGAACTAAGGGGCCAAGCCCAACCGCTGAAAAAAAAACATCCACCATAACCCCCCCTCCACCAAACTTTTACAGTCAGGCAAGTCCCGTCTCCTACCAACCTCCAAATCCAGACTCGTCCAACGAATTGCCAGACAGAGAAGCGTGATTGGTCACTCAGAGAACACGTCTCCACTGCTCGAGTCCAGTGGCGGCGCGCTTTACCCCACTGCATCCCACGCTTTGCATTGCTCTTGGTGATGTAAGGCTTGGATGAGCTGCTCACCCACGGAAACCCTTTCCATGAAGCTCTACACACTGTTCTTGAGCTCATCTGAAGGCCACAGAAGTTTTTATAACTCAGTCCGGCGGAGGGGGCGTGTTCTGGTGGGAAAGTGACATCAATGCATACCCTCTGTTGTTGTAGGCGAGCACATTGTGAGAATCTGCTCAAGCTGTTGCATCCGTCTTTTCACATTTATTGCAATCAAGCGGCAACCCCACGGTCTCTCTTGAATCCAACATGGACTTGACTTAACCTACAATGCATCGACTGGCCACCAGAGACAGGCTCCAAAAGGGAGTCCAATCTGTATCTCTCTCATGTTAAAATGCCCAATTTTACAGCAGAAGAACACGTTTACAGTCTGGTACAAAAAGTGCTTTTGGTCTATACGGCTAATTTTACCCTTCATGACTACTGTGAGGGGCTTAATTTTTTTAATAACTCATCCGTTTAAATTATATTAAGCCTTAAAGTTCTGTATAATTAAGGGCGTGGCTACTTGAGTGACAGGTGGATTGCCACTATGGTCGAGCTAGATGGGCGTGGTTTCTGCAACCTGACACCTCAGCTCCACCCACGTCCCACCTCTTTGCTCATTTTCAGTTATCGTGAGTCGGAAAACTTCGGGTGACGTCACAGACACAACGTCAATATTTTTTTACAGTCAATGATTGCAATACAGTACATAACACAAATGCAATAGCAAATAAAAGCAAAATGACAACGTATCTTACAACAGTTCCCACACTAACGGTTTATCGATTATCATGACAGAATATGCTAATCAATGACTTGAAGATAGTAACTCCACATCAGCCATAAATTCATCAACTAACCGTTCAGAAATGTGTCATTCTACATGTTGTCACTTCTTCTCGAGTCTCTCCATCATTGTGAAATGTGAATCTACCAAGACTTGCAACATGTTTTCAAGAATAACTGTGAGCGGTTTATGGGTTTCTTGGATGGTTTGGAGCATACCATCTTCAATTGGCTTGGCATGCTCCATAATAACAGATTGTGTAGTAAAACTCTGGCTTTTACAGTCATTCCCACATGGCAAACATCTCAAGCTACTGAGTGCTCGGTTACTCTAGCATTTGTCCAAAGACGCCCTCAAAAGTGAATGACTCAGAAGTCATTGGTCACTAGTGATCATTGGAAATGCATTTGAGAGACCCGTAAGCACCGGCAATGGTGTCTTGGAACGGATTTGTCACTTTTTTAGATGCATCCCCTGTCCATAAATGATGAAGACATTATCTCAAAAAATAATCAGCTGAGGAAATGAAGAGTGTTTCCTTGCCCTGCAAATCCACTGTAAGTCCATCAGATAACTGGAATTATTTGGAATGCTCTGGACTGTGTGTTATTGCTCATTAAATGAATGCATAATCTTTGCGAATAATCATAAGCGAAATGTTATATCATGTTAGCAACATACTAATCAATGTTAAAACATGTTAGCAAAATGTTAAAACATGCTAGAAACATGCTAATTTATGCTAGCAATGCATTAAATCATGCTAGAAAAAAAAGCTAGAAACATGATAAATCAAGCTTGCAACATGAATTCATATTAAAACATGCTAGCAAACACGCTAACTCATACAATCAGCATGTTAATTACTGCTAAAACATGTTAGTAAACATGTTAAAACATGCTAGCAAAATGTGCTAGCAAACATTCTAAATAATGCAAGTAACCTGCTAAGATAAATTCAAGATTATTCAAGATAAATCATGCTAGAAACATGTTAATTCTTGTTAAAAATGTTAGTGAGAAACTAAATCATGTTAGCAAACATAATAATTAATGTTAAAAATGTAAGCAACATGCTAAAACATGCTAACAACATGGTACAACAAACTAGCAAAATGTTAAAACATGTTAGCAATACATTAAATAATGCTTGCAACATTGTAAATCATGTTAACAAAATGTTAAAACATGCTAGCAAAATGCTAATTGTGCACGCAATTGCTAAATCATGTCAACAACATGCTGATTCAAGTTAAAACATGCTACAAACAAGCTCATTTGTGCTCACAACATGTTAAATCATGCTAATTTAGGTTAAAACATGCTACAAACAAGCTCATTTGTGCTCACAACATGCTAAATCATGTTAGCAACATGTTAGTTCAGGTTAAAATATGCTAACAACATGCTAATTTGTGCTAACAACATCTGTTTTTCTGATTGACTTTATTGCCTTCAAAACATTTAAACTACTTTTTCAAACTTTCTGGTCTGGCTTTCTGAAGCCAACCTCAAAGTTTGTCATCAAACTTTATTCATCTAGTTTTATTCCATTTGAATGTGAAACCCAGGTTTCCAGAAAGCATGTTTCACATGAGCGCTGCATGTGTTTTACTGACTGCCAACTCGCATAAATATGCATTCAAGGCAGCTGCTCTCTCTCACAAATGGATTTGAGCATGTGTTGCTTCGTCTGCTGTTCATTCCTAGTTCTGGACCCATGCATTTAATCACAGCACAGCTGGAAAGATCACATGTTAATTTCGGAACATGGGAAGTGTCCTTTAGCAGTCTTTGTGCTTAGAGTCTCCGTCAACATCGTGGAAAGCAGAACTGTAACTTGTGAGAGAGAGGAACAGAATTTAACTGGGCCATTACTCATGTTCCTAGTTTTAATACATCACAAAATATCTGTGTCACTGAAATAGGTCATGAATCCATGTAAACAAACACATTTTTTGATCGGGATTGTATTTCATTGACTACTCTATTGCATTTATGGGACTCTTAAAGGATTAGTTCACTTTTAAATAAACTTTTGCTGATAATTTACTCACCCCCATGTCATCCAGGATGTCCATGTCTTTCTTTCTGCAGTCGAAAAGAAATGAAGGTTTTAGCTGAAAACAGTCCAGGGTTTTTCTCCATGTAATGGACTTCAGTGGGACCCAAACGGTTCAAGGTCCAAATGACAGTTTCAGTGCAGCTTCAAAGGGCTTTAAACGATACCAGATGATGAATAAGGGTCTTATCTAGCCAAACCATCAGTTTCTGCGAGAAACCGAGCAGTATTTATGATATTATTTTACCTCTTATTATCTCTGAGATCCGCCATAACTTCCGGCAAGTAAGGTCAAATTAGATTGTGGTCATAGATATATCGATAGTAGATGCCTCATTGTACTGATCCGTGCAGGCGCTAATGAGGCATCTACGTATACATCTATGACCACAATCTAATTTGACCTTACTTGCCGGAAGTTATGGCGGAGCTCAGAGACGATCGCATTCCTCTGTTAAGAGGTAAAATAATATCATAAATACTGCTCGGTTTCTCGCAGAAACTGATGGTTTGGCTAGATAAGACCCTTATTCATCGTCTGGTATCGTTTAAAGCCCTTTGAAGCTGCACTGAAACTGTCATTTGGACCTTGAACCGTTTGGAGCCCATTGAAGTCCATTATATGGAGAAAAACCCTGGACTGTTTTCATCCAAAACCTTCATTTCTTTTCGACTGCAGAAAGAAAGACATGGACATCCTGGATGACATGGGGGTGAGGAAATAATCAGCAAAAGTTTATTTAAAAGTGAACTAATCCTTTAATGTGAGCATCTGCCCTGCAAAAATGGCAGAAATCTTCCCACAACAAAAATGCATTTTTATTGTTTAATCTTGATATACAAACCATTGTAACGTCATTCTATTAGCCTTAGGCATGAGCACGTCAAGTCCCTGCATGAATCCAGACACCTCCACACTTCACCAGACTCACGGCTTCATTTCCTGTCTGTTTGTCTGCTCTCCTCTCCATCCTCAGCTTTCCCTCTGCCATATCAGCTGAGGGCAAACATCAGCAGCATTTTGTGTAATTATGGCCTCTGTGCAATTACGTAGGAATGCAATGCCTCATGATTTTTTCCCTTTGCTCGCAGTTCTGTTCTCACTACGCTTTGTGACTAGCCTGACAAGCCCGACCGACATCAAGATGTTGGGTCTGGGAGCTCACCATTGGCAGGGCTCAATCCGAGGGGCGGGATAAACGGTTGTCTTTCAGATTCCCTCTGTACGCAATAGGATATCGCTACAACCAACCAGAGCATTGAAGAAGGTGAAGCCGAGCTAACGTTAGTTGATAGACTTTCGCCATATCCGGTCGGCAAAACTTCGAACACATCTTCTTTTATTAAAAATGACTTCAGTGCCGTTCTTTGTTCTTTTCTCAAAGAAAAGCTTAAAGGGAAACTTCAGTGATTTAGCATTACGCTTTGTATTTAAACTGGGTCATTTATGTAGTAGAAATGTGAAAATTATTTTTGAATTTGGTGCCTTCTAGACTGAGAAAAGACAGAAAATGTATTTTTTGTCTCATGTGGATGAAATACAACAACTCCCAGAATGCACTTGCTTCGCTGCCCTATGAGGCCTCTCCGTACACCGTCGTTTTGATCTTCATAGTAATACAATAATTTCGTTCAGTTAGAGAATAAACACTACAGTTAAAAACTGAACGTGTCTTTTCACTAAAGTATGAGTGAGCTGAACGAAAGTCACGGCACAGACGCAGCAGTGTCAGATTTCATTCATCTGAGCAGAGCTGAGGTAACGTTAAGCGCCAGTCTTAAAAGCTAAACTATCTTAGCCTTAGACTGTCAATGGCGGGACTGAAATCATTCAAATGTTATTTAACCATTAAAGCAGAGTCCAGAAACATTTAAACAGAATAAACTATGAAACAAAAAGCAGATTTCATAGGGCCCTAAATTTAATTGCAAAATGAAATTGCATGCACTGCAAAAAAAGATGTTCTTCCTCAGGATTTTTGTTTTAAACATGCTTAAATCAAGATACATTTACTTGACATGCAAAATGAAGAAATTAAAGGGTTAGTTCACTCAAAAATGAAAATTCTGACCCATAAAAGGCACTAAAGACTAAAGTCCATCTCACTACAGTGGTTCTACAATAACTTTACGAAGCGACGAGAATAGTTTTTGTGCGCAAAAAAACCCTAAATAACGACTTGTATAGTAATGACCGATTTCAAAACACGGCATCATGAAGCTTTCAAGCGTTATGAATCAGTGAGTCGATTCAGCGGTTTGGATCGGCAAAGTCACGTGATTTCAGCATTTTGGAGGTTTGACACGCGATCCGAATCATGATTCGACTCACTGATTCATAACGCTTCAAAGCTTCATGATGCTGTGTTTTGAAATCGTCATCACTATATAAGTCGTTATTTAAGATTTTTTGCACACAAAAACTATTCTCGTCGCTTAATAAAGTTATTTTAGAACCACTGTAGTGAGATGGACTTTGTAACGACGTCTTTAGTGCCTTTTATGGGTCTTGAGAGTGTAAAGTGTATTGTGCCAATGGAGGCCTTTCAGAGCCATCAGATTTACACTAAAATATCTTCATTTGTGTCTGAAGATGAACGGAGGTCTGACGGGTGTCCAATGACATGGGGTTAAGTAATTAATGACAGAAGTTTCATTTTTGGGTGAACTAACCCTTTTAAGTCTTGTTTTCTGAGAAATCAAACAAAATTAAGTGAGTTTATGCTTAAAACAAGAACAAATATCTGTCATTGGGTATGAAAATTACTTGCATTAACACATTTAGCAGATATTTGTTCACTTTCACAAGATTTTCCAAGATTTCTTACCTCAAATTTCTTAAGCTATTTGTTTTGTCAAATTAATTTTCAAAAGTTATGGAGATCTGTTGGAAGTTGTATTTTCAGACTTTGAAGTGCCACTTATTGCGTGCTTAGACATTTACATTTAGAGAACGTATTGCTGTGTTATGTTGATTTATTCCTTAAATTTTCCTTAATTGGTTTTAAATTTACCTTCATAAAACCTGCATAAATCCTTTAAATTATCTCATTAAACATACTTAACATTGTTTTATTTACAACTCTGAAAAAATATTTTTTTACAGTGCATGGTACTTCCAAGAATACTATGGTAATACTTTGTGTGAAATAATAATAATAATAAAATATCCTGATATTACCATTTGAGACCATCACAGTATTCTTTTATAAGATAAACACTATTTAATGATGCATCTGTGATTGCAAATGAACAGCTTGGTGTGCCCATGTGTGTCCAGTCTAATGCAATTGTGTTACATTACATAACATGATGGCACCCATGACCCCTGGTCTGGCTAATAGAAGCCAATCAATGATATTGATGAACACAGAAACAATTATTGATCACAATCAGTGGGCTTTTGAGATGTATTCATTGCACTGGTAAGCCAAACAAGGAAAAACCAGTACAAACACACTGAACTCAAAGCGTGTTGTCGTGTACTTGTGTGACAATAGTAATTAGGCTTCTGAATTTATGGGACCAGTGATTACACCAAGGAGAATTATATCCTTTCAGCACAGGGATATATGGGCTTGCAAGTGTGTGTGTGTGTGTGTGTGTCAGTCAGTCAAAGGGACACTCAAACAAACTGCACCATTTGTAGGAAACAAACTCCATTGACTGACTCCTTCTGGCACGAGCCGTCAGTCAGGTGGGGATCGCCTCATTGGCAGGACAATGAGCCAGACTTCTGTTAACACGTCAATGGGTCTTTTGTAAGAAGGGCTATAGCTGGAGTGTAAGTGTCAAACCCTCTGGAGACTGCCTGCCATGCTGTCACCCCTCAGCCTTTGTTACCCCGCTCTGTTCAAGCAGGGGATATGCATGAGTTTACGGAGATTAAAGGGAGAAAGGATAATCTGGAAGGCTGTGATATCTGATTTTGCTACATACAGTGGCCTAAAAAGTATCTAAACATTTGAGTCACACTTAAAAATGTGTCATTTATATGACTTTCATGCTTTTGCTAACTATTTCAACTTTCCCCTCTTCATTTTTGCTGAATGTCTTTCAATCAGTTGGTGTTTAAGAGACATAAGACACCTGACAGATCTGAAAATATTGACCTTTTTTTTGCCTCCAAAACATGATTTCAGATGGTTGCTCTGTCCATCAAATATCAGATGAAGGGAGTCGTACTGTTTTATCCACTTTTAACTTCAATATTTGGTATGTCCAGCTTTAGCAGCAATTACAACATCTCTCTGGCTTAGTCAATATATTTCCTCTGAGGACTTCAACACTAGTGTTATCCCATGCCTTCTGCAACTGAAGCCAAAGGCTTTCTTTTGAATGTACAATAGATCTGTCCAGTTTATTTTCCAATTCTCCTCAAATGTGATCGATGGGGTTGAGGTCCGGACTTTGAGGGGCCCAGTCCCTCATTTTTAATGTAAAAACAGATTCCATCCGTTCTGGCAATAGTTAGAATAACGTTTTGGGTCATTGTCCTCTTGGAAAATAAATCCAGGCCCAATAAGATGACTCCCAGATGCCAAGTTTTCTAATAATTTTGGCCACCTCTGTATATCGGATGAAGGTTTTTATGCTTGCAAATTGTGTTTGTGCCATCTTTAACATAAATGCAAATTTCTTTGGTCTAATGCAATGACGTTCATGCATTTTTAAGTATGACTTAAGTGTCCAAATGCATTTTGTGGCCATTGTGTGTGTTAAACACATCACTCTGACATCTTGTTGTTTCTTGTGGTCAAACATCACGAAAGGTCCTTCAGAAGAGTTTCAGTGATGGCCATCTGTCCCTCAGTTGTTCTCCCCGGGGGGGCTTCTGTAAGACGGATCAATAATCATTTCCTAACGACAGACACACTTTCAACTGTCTCACTTTTTCCTCAAGCACCTAAAGCAATCATTCTTGTTTTTGTTGATGAGAGAGAGTTGAACGAAAACAGCAAAAGGTGCCTACATTAATGCCTCAACATACAGTAACGCATTGCTTTACTGTAGGGTTTATACACTCTTTTCTCATTGATGTGTATTATAAATGTGGATCTAATGCAACATACACTACCATTCAAAAGTTACAAGTTGATAATGCTCCTGAAATTTTGCATTAATTTTCTCCGCTTACAGGCGGAACATCGTATTTAATAACACATTGTCATTGTGGCTTTGTATAGCTATAGCCAGACACTTGCATATGTTATTATAATATTAACATTTCATGAAAAGCTCAAATGGACAATGTTTTTGACCAGTGAAGGACAGATATATTTTGTCTGTCACTGGAGCAGTCGCATCTGAGGCATGCGTCACATTACTTCTTCATCAACTTACAGGATATAAAGTTTATTGCCGCTATATGGGCGCTGTTATTGAAATCTCATGTTAAAAATCTTATGATACAATACATTAAGCGCTATGCACAGTATATTTGCTTCAACTAGACCGCAAACACCAGACTTTTATTATGCCCCTTTTTACAAGATGTAATATAAGTCTCAGGTTTCCCCAGAGTGTCTGTGAAGTTTCAGATCAAAATTCCTAACAGATCATTTAATATACCATTTTGAAAATGCCAATTTTGGGGTTTGAGAAAAATGAGCTGGTTTCTGTGCGTCTCCTTTAAATGCAAATGAGCTGCTGCTCCCCACCCCAGAGGGCGGAGCCTTCACAGCACTCGAATGAAAACTGAAACATGATACATCTGTTTGTTTTGATGATCATCTCTATCGCAGACACGCTCATGTGACATTGCAGTTCTTCATCATCATGAAATATTATCATCTGCATGCGTTTTAACGCCTTATCCCTCTCAACTTGAGCACACACACCTAATGCATGTGCTCAGAGAGCGGGATGTCGGCGCGTCCGTGAGTTAGCTATTAAACTAGACTAGCTCTCTTTCATGTGTTTTGTGCGATTAAACCGTCAAATGCACACGGTTATGTCAGAAACGCACAAAGTTCACATGAACACAGTTGGTTATGTCTGTGCACTTATGCAGCTAGTACAGAAATCCTGTGTGAACATTAGATCTGTGTTACGTTACAAAAGTGAAAGCAGTGTAATATACCAAGTACCTACTGCTATATCTGCTGTTAATATGTATCAAACAGTGTTAATTTCGTTGACGAATCATTTTCGTCATCATTTTCGTCAACAACCTTTTTTCACTGACGAAAACGAGACGATAACTAAATAAAATCATATAATTCAAGGTATTTCCCAATTTCATTGAAGTGTATGACCTGGTGCCAGTTTATTTATTGTATTTTCCTATAGGTCTATGTTTAGGCTTTATTCAAGCAGTTAAACTATAATTGTAAAGGTAAAGATATTTTGCAGCACGGTGAAATCAGTATGTAAATCAACCACAATTTGAGACAATTACAATGTAAATTTAATGAAAAACGAGGTAAATGGCGCGGCTGGATTTTGTTGTAGCTAAGTGCCGAGTACAGACACTGAATGGTGTGCGTGCGCTCATACAAAATAATGTGTTAGAATTTTAAAGACATGCTAAAGAAAATGCTGCACTTGCTCAAACATCAGTTCTTTATTTACCATTGCATTGCAAACAAGCAGAGATTTCCCAATTGTGCGTGGCAAATTCTAATTGGAGGCAGGCTTATGATGTTTGATTCACAGTTTGAGGAGCCAATGGAGTTACAAGGTTTAGTCACAACAAGCTCTTTTAAATGTTTTTTTTGGGGGGTTAAATACTTGCAAAACCCACATATGGATGTAAAGGATGATCAATAGCATTCATTTTATAAATCAAAAATGACGAAAATATAGAGATTCAAGATTTTGGGGCGACAGCAATGATATATTCTTATTTGTAGCTTTTATTTGTACGTATTTTTTGTAATTTTATAACTTTCCATGGCACACCTGACTACTGCAATGTGGTTGGGAAACAATGCCCTAGACCATGCATAATAATTTTTTCAAAGTTCCCAGCCAAGTCCCAATCTCTAGTGCCCATAATGCGTTTATCAGCAGTGTTTTGGCTGAGCATTGTGGATCAGCTGGCTTTGCCCCTCAGGCCACATATTGACTTTAGGAGATCCCAGTTGCGTCAGAGGACACATTTCACCTCTAGAATCCCCTGCCATGACGTTAAAGAAGTGGCATGGGCAAATCAGCTGATCGTTTTTATACTGTAGCAACAGAGTTAAACAGAACCAGAGGAAATGGATCGTTCATCTGTTTGTTTGGGGCCGGAGGGGCCATGTGTTTCCTGAGTTATGCCTTTCAGCTTGCATATACTGGACTTTTGTTTGGTGATTCAACACATCGAAGTTTGGAAATTTCAAAGACTGTCATAAGACAAATTGTAGTTTCCCAAACATCCTACAGAAAACCATTAGCACACTTGGAAAGATGACTGTAGACTTATCTACTCATAAAAATGAACAGACACTAGTCTTGCACAGCCAGACTATCATGATAAAGTTTAATTTGTCATCTTATTCTGGCCAAGAACTGGAAAGAGTCTGTCTGACTGACATGCAAGGCTATTTAAAGTTGGGTTTATCTGAAGCATTTGATAACGCAGTAATAAACTATCATTGCAAAGATTTTAGTTCCCCCAACAACAATGTTTCTATTCTACATAAGGCATTGAGTGTGTAGAGATTAAAACGAACTCTAAAAACAGCTGTGTATAGGTTATGAGAATGAGTCCATTGTTATAGTTTTGGCGATGATTCTTTCTACCCCAAAACCTTAGAGGACGTGAGCCGTTCCATTTTTATTCCACAGGAAGGGGCGACTTCTCATTCTGCACCCTTTGCGTCAGGTTTCCTGTCTCTGAGAATCGACCATTGTGTTGCAGGCCACATCGAGCAGTTGCTTAACAATTCCTATCAGCTCCTAGTGGTTTGTCCATCACTAAATACACAATATTTTGGATGTACTCCCTTTAACATTTTGCTTTTGCAGGAGTCGCATTTTATAAAGTTGTGATTTAAAGGGTTCATGAACTGCATTGTTTTAAAATGTTTCCTGGGGTGCATTTATAATGTTAGTATGATTCAAAAATTGTCATTTAGAAAGAAAAGGCATTTTTCCTACCCTGGTTTTAGCCTCTGATTTTAACGCTCTATTTGAAGGGGCGTGTCTGCTGTGATTGGCTGCTGTGAGACTTCAGTGTAAACGCCCACTGCTGTGATTGGCTGCTGTGAGACTTCAGTGTAAACGCCCACTGCTGTGATTGGCTGCTGTGAGACTTCAGTGTAAACGCCCACTGCTGTGATTGGCTGCTGTGAGACTTCAGTGTAAACGCCCACTGCTGTGATTGGCTGCTGTGAGACTTCAGTGTAAACGCCCACTGCTGTGATTGGCTGACATCTTTGAATATGAAATAGCTAGTATTACATGTGGAACTCTCACAAACTTTTAGCACGTTTTTACTATTACAGCTCTCAAGGTTAACTAATCGTGAAGTGTTAATTATGGCGTGATGATCATTGTAGCCGATCACAGACATGTTGAGCTCATGAATGCTGTGATCTCGTCACTTTAACTCGATTTCCGCTCTCTCACGAATGCTTCTTTCATTACTAACTGCAAACACGATGTAAATAAGAGATTTGTTGATTATAACGGAAGTTTTGGCTCAAGTCCAGAACTCAGTCACTGATAAACTCGTGCTGTTTGATTGACAGCTCCAGTGATTATAAAGGGAGCGTTCTTTAATCGCTTTATCAATAATTTAATCTATGTTTAAATAACAGACTATTTTCCTCTACTAAGAGACACAATGTGAAGTTGAGCGTTTAGTCACTGGTTTGATTTACTGACACACAGACAAAGATTATCTGACTGTACATGAATCATATCAGAAATCACTGGTCTCAGATCAGGCATTAGAATTAACACGGTTACTCACATGCTGTGGCATTACTGTCGAGTCCATATCGTAAAAGTCTGATATCGCGACTGATTTCCCAAAGAATCCACAGTGAAATGTAGCGAATACACATAAATAATGCTCAACTGAGACATTCACATTGTTGAGAATAAATAAGCTCATTCCTAGCATTAGGATCCTTTGGAAGGGAATGTTATTTTTAGTCGCTCTTCTCTCCTCGTCATCTCACTAACACTCCAGTGGGCGGGGCCAAAGTTGCAATTAGGAAATAGGTGTTAATCTTCTTCCACAACGAGTTGTTCTCTGGGAGTGGTTTCTATAAAAGCTGTTTTTGGACTAACAAGGAAGTTTTCAGTTCTGAAACTCACAGGATATTCTTATAGTATGATGACCTCTTCTCAAAAGCTTAAGATGATTTTGATTTCTCAGTTCATGACCCCTTTAAAGTCTCTGTTTTGGATAATATAGTAAGTGCATTCATCATACAGTCCTCAAGACATGTTGCTTAACAGTTGTGTGTTCCCTCAAATGTTTCTCTCTGGCATGGGCACCGCAGAGACACATGTTGAAGGGCGAAAAACCCCAGTTTACAATGCAGCCTGTGATACAGTTTATGAAGAACAGATGAGAATGTTGGCAGTGCTCCATTCTGAGAATAATGACCTCACATGTTTGGCCCAGGACTTCATAGTTTCATCCTCCATGGACTATAGCAACAGAACAGTGCTCTGTGAAAGATATACTGCATTTCAAAAATAAGTGATTTCATTGAAACTCGAAGGAACTGCTAGAATATTTCTAGTTTACAATCATATTGTTTTTAAGCTATTTCACATTGATCAATACCATAAAGGGATAGTTCACCCAAAAATTAACATTCTCTATCATTAATTTCTCAGCCTCATGTCGTCATTTCGCTATCTTCGAAAAATCTGAGAGATTTCGGTCCCTCCAATGAAAGTCTGTTCACCCAAAACTCAAACCGGTCATAAAATAAATTGATAAATATCTGAACCAAGCGCTTTAAGTCTTCTGAAGAGACATGGTTATATGATGAACAGATTTAGTTTAGGCTTTTATTCACATACAAACAATGTTTACATCATTCAATTTTGATATGGAAGCTCAAATGCTAGCTTTAAACTTATTAAAGCTAGCCATATTAGAATTGTGTAGCTTGACATTTTGGAGTCTTCACTCTTTCATTGTATTACAAAGAATGGCCAGGGTATTAATAAATGTACCTTGTGTTCTACAAAAAAAAAGAAACTATTGTATATGTTGTTTTGGATAAAAGCATAGGCTAAATGACTACTTGAAGATTTGGAGGCTATTTGAGGAATCGTGTAAGAGTTAAGGCCCGATATACTTGAACAAACTGATGTGACGTAATTTCAAAAATCAGGCCAAATTTATGACGTCATATATCATTGAAAGACCGCCTCTGCAGAAGAAGATCAACGCCTACTTCATCATTGCAACTTTGGCTCCGCCCACTAGAGTGTTAGTGAGATGACGAGGTGAGAAGAGCGATACATGATCACTGGACTAAAAATAACATCACCTTCCAAAGGATCCTAATGCTAGGAATGAGCTACGACAGACTAATTGTTTTTTATTAGGATAAAATTTTATTTGGATTTTTTATTAGGATTTTAAAGGATTAGTGTATAACTCATTTGCATAGTAAAATCAATTTTCAAAGAAACTTGTAATACAAAAAAATTTGCTTTTCATGGATATTTTTCATTGTATAAAGTCTTACTTTGATAGGCGTAAAGGAAAAAAATAGCCCCATTGGGGTCTATTGTTGTCTGGCCTTATGGCGCACATCTCGGACTGATGAGAATTTAACATATTTCCTCAACTAGGATTTCTTAGGACTTTTAGTATGTTGTTCTGGACACCTCATAGAAATGATCTAAGCTGAAAAAAAATATTTTACAATTAGTTCTATTTTTGTCTCCAAAATGAGTTACTTTGCCTGGACTAAATGTGAATGTCTCAGTTGAGCATTATTTATGTGTATTCGTTACATTTCACTGTGGATTCTTTGGGAAATCAGTCGCGATATCAGACTTTTACGATATGGACTCGACAGTAATGCCACAACATGTGAGTAACCGTGTTAATTCTAATGCCTGATCTGAGACCAGTGATTTCTGATATGTAACTTTACGGAAAAGTTTGCTTGGCCTGGTAAACGCATTCACACTATATCAAGTGGTACTCACTGCAGAGTCAAATGACATCCAGCTCCACCTCTTTGGACGTCTAAAGAGTATCAAAAATAGTACAAAAAATAGAAATGTTTTGTAACATATCTTTACTGTCACTTTTGATCAATTGAATGTTTCCTTGCTGGACATTTAAATGGACAAGTCATAGCATTTAAGACGTGTGGATCCGCAAAACAGATACAATCAAATGACGGGATTATGAAGACTTAATGCGAAAAACGCTTGGATTTCAGGACGCTTTCTAGAAGCTTAGAAGACTTCAAATAGGATTTGCCTTTTTCCCAGAGACTAAAGGGTTTCCACATTACGTGCTTATTTTTAACCCTCCCACAGAGTGGTAAATGCTGTCGTCATACCCCTTCATGTGTGGTTAAACTGACCCATAGTCAAGAAGCGTTAGTTTGCAATGAGGTTTCATCTTTTCCTGAGATTGTATATGTATTAGGTGTCCTTGATATTAACCACATTACAGTCAATAATGCAAAGACATTCCAGTCTTCAGAACATGTGCAGAGTGAGGGAAAAGTCCAACTTAAACCTCTAAAAGTGAAAGTGAAGTGGCCACAGATTGGGTGGAGTTCTTCCAAAGAATGCCTTGCAGTGTGGTGAGTGTCGCCACAGCATGACAAATTGAGTGTTTTTTAAATTACTGTGGTTGAAAGCATATGCAAGCCTTACTATTTACAGGACTGTAGAGTGAACTCGACCCCTACCACTTTTGGACAGCGAGATCTGTCCTGACAACAAAGACTTAGTGCATCAATTATACATTATATCAACAATCAATTCACACACAAGTACTAATCCAGTGGAGGTGATATAGCAGATTAGCATGTCTACAGTTGTGTCTCAGGTCTGTGGTAAAATGAACTAACCCAGAAGACAATTTTATTGCTCAATTGTAGCTCTTTCATAGCTGTGGAGATTTAATGGAGATTTACACACAAGTGCATTTGCTCCTGGAAGAATGTGAGGCCTGGCTTTGGGAACTGTATATAGTGCTATACTTGATGACACAAGCAGTGTATTTTTAGGTGAGGGTTTATACATACTTGCACATGCCTTATGTTTGAGATGGTGTCAGCAAGATCAAGTCGAGACATGGATGATTTTATTGAGCAGTACTGTGCTTCCTCTTTCCGAGGCAGTCATAAAACCTGGTCTCTTTACATTTCCATGCACTACACCTCAGGCAAACCTTTTGCACTGATGAAAAGTTTTTGAATTTATCATTCATAATTTATAAGCAGGGTACAAATGGTTGTAAATGTGTAGTACGTTCTCTATTCATTTTTACCAGTATAGCCGAGTTCATTGTTGTTCAAACGGACACAGAATTGACTGTAATGTATGAACTCTGCCTCAGGATTAGTATTAGTAAAGTCCTTTTAAGCAAGTCGGTTCATGTGGGATGCAGCTTTTTTATAGGCAAGCAAGTACAGCTACTTCAGTGAAGAAAGACCAAACGCATTCAAACCTTCAGTGTTTACCCCTTACTAGTGCACACCCTCCATTCTGGCAAGTGGGACATAAATGGCATACCCAAAATAAAAAGGTTGCTCCTCATAAGTCATTCTGAATAGACAGATAACCAACATATATTTAGAAGGCCAACACTTGAGTTAACGGTTCAAGAATCACTCAGACTGTTATTAATATGGAGATATATAAGCTCAAACATAAAAAACAAAATTTTAACAACTTATAACCACAATTAAAGTGAAGCCACAAGGATGATATCTCTCAAACTATGAATTCTATGAAACATTTCCGCTTAGACTATTTCATGTGTTTAGAGAAAGCTGTTAAGATGCTAATAAAATATGTTATTGCCCTTTATTTATTAATTTTTTTTATCTTTCATTATTCTTTTATTTGTATTCAGCCATTATTAGCCTTTATTCTGGCATTACATGACTTGCCCATCAACTCCACTTTCATTCAACTATACATTAATCGACCTATTAAGTCTTTCTAGAAAACAAAAATAAGCATATTCCTGGGACCTTATGTGAATTATTTAACAAATTAGTTTATGCAATAGAATAGCATTACAGCTACAATTAGCATTAAGCTACATAACACAATTTAAAAGATTACTATTACACTTTCACTCAAAACTCACTTTAAACCACCATTGAGTGTTTGTATTAATTTCCAATCGCAATCTAATTTGGATTTTAGTCATATAATTATGTTGAAATGTTTAATTAGCATTTTATATGCAGCTAATCGCTATACCTTTATAATGTAAACATCCATTATTGATATGAAAATAACCCAAATCGCATGAAAATCACACACAAACCATATACTATGGTAGTCGTGTGTTTATTAGATTCTTGTTTCATATGTAGAAATGTTTATTTGGGTTTGTTTTTCACGGAGCTCAGAATGAGGAAGTGTACAGGACGGCGTCAGGTATTATGGAAATGCGTAAGATGATTGACAGCTGTCGAATGAACGCTAGATAACTGACGCAAACTAGGAACAGGAGAGACAGAGCGTGCTTTGAACGCTCATTCAGCTCTTCAAGTTGCATAATTCGGTGGGAAATTAATAGAATGGTATTCTGGATGACAAAATATTTAGCTAACATGTGAATAAATTAATATTTCTCCAAATATGCGCACTTTTGGACTAAGATCCCCATGTGAACACACACAAACTGGAGCAGTAAATAAATATACAGTATGTACGTATGTACGTTTTTATTATATTCAAAATCTTTAAAAAAACTAGATCTATTATTTTGCCCTCCTCACATAAATTAATAAATGAATGTCACTGTGACCTAGTATTATCATAAACAGTGGTCAAATATCGAAGTCTTAAATCTTTTTAATGATACTCAGTTTGAGTGTGATGTTTTAACATGCAGTGAATGTTGAAAGGGGTTGAATATACAATAAAAGCAGACAAAATATTATAAAACTGTTTTCTTTGTCTCTCTCTCTCTCTTCTGTTTTCTTCTGCTTACCCTATCTCTGGTATCACATGTCCTGCATGACCTCTGACCCCTGGAGTGGACCATTTGAGTCCAAGACATGAGCTGCAAATGTGTCAGCAGGGTTAACAAGATCTATATCAGCTGTTAACGCCACACCAGTGTAGTGCATGCATACTCAGTCGGCTTAATGAACTAGATGCAGTATGCATGGGAGAGCTAGCACACCATCAACTGAGCGTGCAAATGTGTGTCAGTGTTTATTAAGCTGGTGTGTCGTGTCTTTCGGCAGGTTGCGGAGCAGCGGTACTCTCTCTGGGACGACTTCCTGGTGCAGGGCCGGCGTGAGGGTCAAAAGGAAATGACCTTGGAGGAACTGCTGAAACACATTAAGGTTAAAGCACACACGCTGTCAACATCACACACTTAGAGACATCAGATACCGTTCACACTCAGTCTCACACCAGCCTTTTTCTACACAAGGTTAAAATCCTTTTCTCTGGCATCAGAACTGGACTTCTTTTGGTGAAAATAAAGTGACCCGAAATCTTTTGTAACATTTATAAATAGTCTGTCGCTTTCGTTCAGTTTAATGCAGTTAAGGCATCTTTACACCGCAAACACGGCACCGAAACCAAATCTGAAGCGCCATAAAATCACAAAAATATGCATTTACACAGAAATTAAAATCACGGGAAACAATGCTTTGAACATACAGTTTTAACAAAGTGTAATACATTAATAAAAAAATAATAATGAAATGATAAACAAAAATAGGGAATTTTAAATGAATTTCCTCTGCGTGCTATATATAGGCGCTTTGATGTTTTTCATAATTCTGCACTGATACGGTATTGTTATTTTATATTTCTTTATAAAATTGTGCCCGCTGGAACAAATGCTTTAAAGAAATTATTACACCGGGTATATCACCTCAGGATTAAGAGCCAGAAAGTCACTTTGGAGCAGTCACAACTAATGAACAATGATAGCGTTTCAGGTAGGACAGCAGATATATCAGCAAATATCGCTCTCAAAGAGATTATTTTTGGAATATAATATAACAGTGCACAATCACAGGGGGTCTGAGGGAAATGTTTCAGCGTGTTGATCTGCCGATCTCGTCAAAGGAAGATTACAAACGGCGAACGCCAATTGACTACACACGACGACTCTGTTATTTTGGTGGTTTGCTTGACGATGTGAGTACAGGACTCTTTTACTTTAATGATAGACATTTTGTTTTTGTTTTTTTTCGAAAACATATGGAGCTATTCCTATATGTTTTGTCTCCCGCTTCTTGATTCTCGCGCCGCCTGAGCTGACACTGAAAGGCGGTTGTCATGACAATGACGTATTTTAGGGCGGCACAAGTTCACGTTCATTTCTGATGGAGTTTTGGTTCCTTGCCACCGTCGCCTCTGTCCCCTTTGGCTTTGACTTGTTCAGTTGGGGACACTAAATATTCAACTATAATACTGATCAGCTCATTTCAATTATCATAAAGTCATAATTAAGAGATAAAATGTTGAAAATATGACTTTAAATGTCCTCATTATTAGATAAAAAGTCAAAATATGATTTTAAGTCATTATAGCATGTCGTATTTTATTAAAATCATATTTTTGACTTTTTATCTTATAATTATGACTTAGATAAAAAAAATCAAAAATACGACATGCTAAGTCATAATTATATGTTGAAAATATGATTTTAAAAGTCCTCATTATTAGATAAAGTCACAAATATGACATGCTATTTCATAATTATAAGATAAAATGTTGAAAAAATTATTTTAAAAGTCCTCATTAGATAAAAAGTCACAAATATGACATGCTATGTCATAATTATAAGATAAAATGTTGAAAATATGATTTTAAAAGTCCTCATTATTAGATAAAAAGTCACAAATATGACATGCTATGTCATAATTATAAGATAAAATGTTGAAAATATGATTTTAAAAGTCCTCATTATTAGATAAAAAGTCACAAATATGACATGCTATGTCATAATTATAAGATAAAATGTTGAAAATATGATTTTAAAAGTCATAATGGTCGAAAATACACCATGCTATTATGACTTAAAATCATATTTTCAACATTTTATCTTATAATTATGACATTGCATGTTGTATTTTTTACTTTTATATCTAACCAAGTCATAATTATAAGATAAAATGTTGAAAATATGATTTTAAGTCATAATAGCATGGTGTATTTTCGACCATTATGACTTTTAAAATCATATTTTCAACATTTTATCTTATAATTATGATTAGTGAGATAAAAAGTCAAAAATACGACATGCTAAGTCATTGTGAGATGAACCGTTGAATTTAGGACTTTAAAGATTCTGAGATAAAAAATAAATTTTTTGGATTTAAAGTCAAATTATGACTTACAAATCTAAATTATGATTAAAAGTCCTAATTATGAAATGAAAAAAAGATGAAATTAGATTTAAAAACATCTAAATTATGACCAAAGACATTTAAGAGATGAAATCATGCTTATTATTTTTTTAAATGCGCTTTTAATTTTTTGATTCACACTTATAATAATAATAATAATATTTACATTATTATTTTCTTTTTGTGCATTTGTTTTTTTACATGCGTTTTTACATTTTGAAATCAGTTTTTACAATCAGCTTTTCATCTAAAACAGAATTAATTTCCTATCATCAGTGTAAAGCTGCTCTGAAGCATATGTGTGTGAAAAGAGCGCTAGAGAAATAAAGATGACTTGACACTGAATCAAAACCGCTTCAGCTTGGCCTTTGACACTAGGGGCTGAGGTGGGTCAGACCCGGCGTATTTTAAGTCTGCTTTTATGCGGCATTGCATCTCTACACAGAATTTTGAGCAGACACAGAGCCGCTTTACAGACTCCTTAACTCGTCTGTGGAAAGATGCCTTTACTGACCTCCAATTTTTGATAGTTTATAGAGGAAATCAATCAATTATACAGTTACAAATACTCCAAAAATCATACATTTTAGATGAAAGCACACATGCATGTGGATGTATGGATGCGTGTTGAACTAGTTGATTTGATTTCTCATTTCAGGAAAAGCATAAATTGAGCATCACTGGCTTGTATTATGGCCCTGCTGTGTTATACAGCGATCTCTCCGATCATGCTGATCGCCTGAAGCTGAGGTGTGTATGCCGATATACAGCTGTTTTAAAGACAAATACTCACAGCACACAGCATTAATCTTTTGCACACTATATTGAATGCTTACCTGCATGATGATAACCTGAATTCTAGAGCTATATATCGTTAGGTTTGTCTAGACGGAGCGATTTTGAGACGTTGGTTTGAGATGTTTATTTTTGGGTTAATGGCTTTTTTCTGAAGCCGTCATTATCTTCTCTTCCTGCATGTGAGCACCTAACATCAATCTGTTGATAGACCTCAAGGTCCTTCCTGGGTCTCTTCCTGCTGGAGCCAAAATTAGTCTCAGAGGATAAATTAAGAGGGGAAGAAAAATACATTTATTAGCCTATGTCAAGTGCTGTTGTTTCCTGACGTTTCTTCATTTACATTTCTTTGAAATGTTTGGCAAAGCATGCACAGGTCAAACGTCTGGAATAATTAAGTTTTTGAAAGAAGTTGCATTTATTTGATCAAAAATACTGTAAAAAAACAGCAATAATCTGATATATTATTACAATTTAAAAGAACTGATTTCTATTTGAATATATTGTAAAATGTAATTTATTCCTGTGATGCATATCTCAATTTTTAGCATTACTCCAGTGTTCAGTGTCACATGATCCTTTAGAAATCATTCTCAATAAAATATTCCAGAATTTTGTGCATTTATATTATATATGTATGACCTCCTATATTCGACAAAATGTGCAACCATTATACAACCAGAGAACACTGCATTGTTTGCCAGACCCCAATGCAGTGCACTCAACTTCCACTTCTAAAGTGAGAAATGAAGCAGAAGAGGTCATGTGACATTTGAAACGTATTGTATGTTGCATTTCATATGCTACTATACTATACTAATGATATATATATATATATATTTAAATGGTTAAATGTACAGTTAGCTGATGCATTCTGAACATAACCAGTGTTAGTTAGGCATAACAGTGACTTCCTGTTCCTCTAATTATGAGTTTCAGACCACACCACACCCTTACATAAATAAACAATCTCATACATTGATTCACAGCCAGAGGTGGACAGTAACTAAGTACATTTACTTGAGTACTGTACTTAAGTACACTTTTTGAGTATCTGTACTTTACTGGAGTATTATTTTTTAGGGATACTTTTACTTTAACTTCACTACATTTGAAAGACAAATATCGTACTTTTTACTCCACTACATTTCTATCAAGGTCCTCAAAGTCGAAAGTCGTTTCTGTAGCAGCTTTAAAAGTCAGTGGATGATTTTTTTCTTCTTTAAAGGTTTTTTTTTTTTTTTTTTTTGCAGACAGCCTATCCGTAATCACTCTTGTATAGGGTCATGTGAAATTTCCCAAAAATATTTTTAACACTGATCAGTTTACAGCTAAATGGAAGAAGACGGTTCCTTGGCACAGTGTGTGCACCCATGGCTATACTTAAAAAGTATGTTTCAGTTTTCTCAAAAGATTAAAGATTAGTTTAGTTGGATTAGTTTAGTTACACTTTGATGCATGTCTCATAAAATGTTCAAAAATGTAAATGTTTGGGAGAAAGAGAAGAGTAAACAGTTGGGAGAATATTGGATGCGTATCAGTGTATAGGGTCCATGCATTCAGCCTTAAAGTGACAGCAGCTTTGTAAAGAGCTTCGTAACTTTTATACAAGAAATTTAACATTTCAATACTTGTATAAAAATTACAACGCTCTATACAAATGTAAAGAAATGAGTTTAAGGTAGTCGTATGCTAGCATGTCGGATGGAGCATCACTGACTGGCTTAAACCACCTTGGTGGCATAATGTGCATTTATACAACAATGCAACAATAACAAAATAATGCATTGACATAAAAAATGAAATTTACTTTTGATACTTAAGTACTTTTAAAAACAAATACTTCTGTACTTTTACTTAAGTAAAAATCTGTTTTTAGAACTTTCACTTGTAACGGAGTAATATTTTACCAGTACTACTTTTACTTTTACTCAAGTAATAGAGTTTTGTACTTTGTCCACCTCTGTTCACAGCAACTCTTATGTAACAGTGTGGTATGGAAAGACGTACACTGATGATGTGGTGGTTCTTTGATTTAGCCTAACATTTATTAATTGATTAACTTGTCGTTTATGCAGCATATCTGATTTGGTACGCTCCGCAACCAAGCGTGAGATTGCGGATCACCAGCAGATGTTGGAGATCGTCCCGTCGTTTGAAGAGGATGAGGACTGCCTGAACGTCCCGCCCATCAGATACCTGCTCAGGTGAAGCTGCGACGTTTAGGAACATCGCCTTAAGACAACAACTATTCATCTCACTCCATTTACTTTGAGTTTATATGCTTAACAATCATACAAATCATGGATGTAAACTGCAAAAATTACTGTTAGAAACAATAAACATGATGCATTTGATGAGGTAAATCCTGAGAACAGATTGCCTATAAAACAATACAACATAAATGTATTTAATACATTCTTATATAACATTCTGGTAACATTTTACAATATGGTCTCTAACATTAGTAAAGTAGTAAAGGATTTTTTAAAATGATTTTAATATGTTTCTTTAGGTTCACTTATGCTAATACAAACGCACGTTCATTCCCTAAAATGATCCGTTTTTAAGGGGAGATTTTTAAAATAGTCTCTTCTGCTCCCCAAGGCTGCCTTTTATTTGTTCAAAAATACTGTAAAAACTATGAAAGCCACAGAATAAAACATTTTAAAAGTTTACATCTCACAATTCTGACTTTTTTTCTCCCAATAGTGATATAAACTCACAATTGCGAGTTTAGAAGTCCAATTCTTCCGACTGTATATTGCAATTCTGACTTTATATCACAATTGTGACTATTACCTTTTTATTTTTTATTCTGTGGAGGAAACAAGCTTCCATAAAAAACAGTAACATTGTGAAATATTACAATTTAAAACAACAGTTTGTCAGTAAATAGCTACTATTATGATTGACTAACGTCATTGCATAGGAAGGCGTATCAATGCCCACTCGCAATTGCACACGAGTAAGTGTTTTGAAAACATTATCCATATAAAACTATAATTACAGATAAAGCATTATTAAATCCTTTACTTACAGTGTGGTTTGTGATGCAGCTGCTGTCAGATTCAATACAGATACTTGCGAACTCTCCATTACACTATACTTCATTTACAAAGAGATCTGCTGTCAAATTCTCTGAACAAACATAATCCTCCGATGCCATCCAGGACGCAAGTGTCAGCCGTTTAGCAACTGAACGCAAGGGGCGTGGCCTATGCCTGGAGGCGGTCATATGCAAATGTATTGCCCATGTGACATCACAAGTCCCTCATGATTAACTTATAATGACGAGGATGTTTTATTAAACTTGCTGGATGTTTTAATGATACAAAGACCTCTTATATGTGTATGGAAGCTTGTTTACGCCACAGAATAAAAAAAAAAGGACTTTTTTTTTTCTCGGAATTGTGAGTTTGCGATGACTTTATAACATAATTATGAGTTTGTATCTCTCAATTCTGAGAAAAGTCAGAATTTTTACTTTATATCATGCAATTCTGACTTTATAATTCCCAATTGCGAGTTTATATCTCAAATCTCAAAAAAAAATGTATTCTGTGGCGGAAACAAGCTTCCATATATACATGTCAAAAGATCACAGAAAATGTGATTTCTCATGTCATGACCCCTTTAATAACATGAACTGACAGTGAGCATTTATAATCTTCAAAATGTTCATTCATAAAAATGATAAAACTAATGTAGAGTAATGCCTGCTGTAGAATTATTGTTCATTATTAGTTCACGTTAACTACTGTAGTTAACTCATTTTAACATGAACCCTTATTGTAAAGTGTTACCAACAATCTTTATAAAAAGTCTCAAGAATCTTCTGAATGCCAACTAAAAAAACAGTAATGTTTAATTTGGGATATTTGCAGTGTAAAATTTGAGTTTCTCATTCTGCTCTTTTACAGTCTGTAAGTGAAATGGCTTTTCTGTAAGTTCTTTTAAACACACGATGTGTATCCGCTATCAATACGACCCCTGTGGTTTCTTAATTCCCGCCCTCGCCCCTTTGTCATGCAGCCAGCCCTCACTTCACTATTGTCATGTGTGAAAACAATCCAGACCACATGAGCTACATCTGTTAATGTAATCACCTTTAGACGTGTGTGTGTGTGCATTCAGACCTAATCACATTACAGCAGTGCGTTTCATTCACAGAAAGATTTGACTGCTGGTCTTTATCTCCAATCTGCATCTCGTATCATTCTGTCAATAAAGTCTTATTATAGAGAGATAATTCCATATTTTACTCCATTACTGCCTGTTTCTCAGAAATAAAGAGATGTTTGCATAGTGTATGAGATATTCGGTGTTGTGTTGAAACTATGAACTGTAGATCTAGCAAATCTCAAAGGGAAAAGTTGTGGTTCATGCAACCAACTTAGAACGTCAAACTTAGGAGAGCTCAACATGAATATTGTTGGTTTAGTTCGCTTTAAAAACTATGGCAAGACAATAAACTGTGTTGCTTTGCAAAATAATAATTTATTCTGATTCTTAAAGGAGTAGTTCACTTCAGAAACGGTGTCATTTTGATTTAGTTTGTCATATTTTAGTCACCTGAATTCTTTTTAGTTTAGTCGACTAAATATCATAAGATTTACAGATCTACAGTAGATTTAGTCGACTAAAATCTAATGAGTTTAGTTAAATTGAGCATTTAAGCATTACATAACCGACTGTTACTTACATGTCAAAACTGACATTGACACAACTGTGTTTTTGATCATTCAAGCGCAAAAATACACGAAAGAGCTCAAATTACTTTTTAAAAAAAAAAACATATTTGTATAATGTATTTCTGTTTTAGTTAGTATATCAGGTTAAGCCAAATGATCAAATAAGTTTAAGTTTATTTTTAATTTTTTTTACATGTATTTAGTTTCAAGTAATTAATATTTTTTAATGGTTTTAGTTATAGCTTGAATAATGTGTGTCAAATCCTGTTAGTCTTTCCTCCTGAACCCAGCCCCTGACGCAAGCGGTTCTCACTTCTAGCCCAGCAATATTTTGGTGCTACTTAAGAACCCATTTTCCTGGTTCAGAGCTGGTGCTTTGAATGTCAAAAGACAAAGAACCGATTTGAAACTAGGCTCTGGCTCAGAACCAGCACTCAAACTGTCTTGGTGGAAAAGGAAAAATCCTGGAATGTTTTCTTCAGAAACCTTCATTTATTGTCCACTGAAGAAAGAAAGACATTTTGGATGCCACGGGGGTGAGTAAATTATCAGGAAATGTTTGTTCTGAAGTGAACTAATCCTTTAATAAATGTAACAATGTATTAAAATATATTTCTCTTGCAGCCAATTAACAAAAACTGAGCTAAATGATAGAATGATTATAACCCAAACTATGCTTTAATTTGTGACATCCTCATTGTGACATCAGTTGCTTTTGTTTTTCAGAAAAACAGGGCAGAATATTCTCGTCATATAAAACCATTTATTGCAATATTTATTAATACATAGAACAATATTATCTCAGAAATAAAATCCAGTTCGTTTGCAGAAACACATCAGATGTATCCAATGACATCATTGCATATGATCGGCTGTCGACTCCCAGTCTTCATGGCAGTGCTAAACTGGTAAAAGTCTGGTCCCATTTGGTGCAAGCTCGTGTGGGACTGGTGAAAGAAAGGTTTCGGGGGTTGAAATCCCACAGGACACGACATCCGTTTAGTGCAAGCCTCTACAGATCGTCTGTTCTCAACCCCAACTCCCTTTGACTTGCCCGCTATTTTCCGCCGCATGTTGACCAGAAAGTCCTTGGCTATTTTACGGCTGGCATTGGGCTTCAGTTCTGCAGAATCTGGGCACTCTGGAAGGTCCATCCAGTTTTTAATAAGATCTGCAAAGCTGTTGTCCCCGAGTACCAGCGGTTGCCTGTTACGCCCTCTAGTTAACAAAGACGTGGTCCAGTCTGTCGGGTCACTGGCCTCAAACGATGTCCAGCGCTCCAGGCATGCGTCCGATGTCGATTTGGGACGGATTCGGTTTGTGCGGACACACGCGGACGATGAAACGCGTACATTCCTTGTCCGTCGCAACACCACGCCCTCATCCTGCCACGATGCTTCAGAGTACCCAGAATCAAAGTCCAGACTTTTCAAACTACTGGGAGAGCCCTGAGGAAGACGACCAACACCCGCCTCCTCATCCTCCTCTTCTTCCAGTGGGCTGGCGAGACAGCAGGCCGAATCGTAGGTGCTGGCGTCACTAATGTCGGATATCCGCAGGCGACTGAGTTGCTCCCGCTGTTGCGCCCTCTTTTGCCCGGCTCGAGTTGCGTATGAGCACTTGGATTGATTGGCAGGTTCTCGGATCTGCTTCAGATCCTGCAGGGACCTCATCATGTATCGCATCTGGTCCCGAAAACAGTCGCCAGAATTGCGAGCGCACAGCTGGAGAAAGAAAAAGAAGAGGTTAGAGCATTGACCACACAAACTTCAGGCTACATCATTTACAAGGGCACTAGATCACCAATTTAGAGGCCAAGTTAACACCTCAAACCATTCCTGAACCATTTTTCGCATTATCCAGGTAGGTGGTACGTGTCAAAGTAACATTCACATGGATGGCAGGACCCAAGGCTGTGCCGCCCCATACACAACAAACTGAGATGCTCTGTGTATTCTGACACCTTTCTATCAGATCCAGCATTTACTTCTTGAGCAGTTTGAGCTCCAGTAGCTCGTCTGTTTGATCAACACGGGCCAGCCTTCACTCCCCACAGGCATCAATGAGCCTCGGCCGCCCATGACCCTGTGGCCGGTTCTCCACTGGTCCTTCATGACCCTGTGGCCGGTTCTCCACTGGTCCTTCATGACCCTGTGGCCGGTTCTCCACTGGTCCTTCGGTTCTCCACTGGTCCTTCATGACCCTGTGGCCGGTTCTCCACTGGTCCTTCATGACCCTGTGGCCGGTTCTCCACTGGTCCTTCATGACCCTGTGGCCGGTTCTCCACTGGTCCTCCATGACCCTGTGGCCGGTTCTCCACTGGTCCTCCATGACCCTGTGGCCGGTTCTCCACTGGTCCTCCATGACCCTGTGGCCGGTTCTCCACTGGTCCTCCATGACCCTGTGGCCGGTTCTCCACTGGTCCTCCATGACCCTGTGGCCGGTTCTCCACTGGTCCTCCATGACCCTGTGGCCGGTTCTCCACTGGTCCTCCATGACCCTGTGGCCGGTTCTCCACTGGTCCTCCATGACCCTGTGGCCGGTTCTCCACTGGTCCTTCATGACCCTGTGGCCGGTTCTCCACTGGTCCTCCATGACCCTGTGGCCGGTTCTCCACTGGTCCTCCATGACCCTGTGGCCGGTTCTCCACTGGTCCTTCATGACCCTGTGGCCGGTTCTCCACTGGTCCTTCATGACCCTGTGGCCGGTTCTCCACTGGTCCTTCATGACCCTGTGGCCGGTTCTCCACTGGTCCTTCATGACCCTGTGGCCGGTTCTCCACTGGTCCTCCATGACCCTGTGGCCGGTTCTCCACTTGTCCTTCATGACCCTGTGGCCGGTTCTCCACTGGTCCTTCATAACCCTGTGGCCGGTTCTCCACTGGTCCTCCATGACCCTGTGGCCGGTTCTCCACTGGTCCTTCCTCTGAGCACTTTTGATCTGACCACTGCAGACCGGGAACAGCCCACAAGAGCTGCAGTTTTGGAGATGCTCTGACCCAGTCCTCTAGCCGTCACAATTTGGCCCTTGTCAAACTCGCTCAAATCCTTACGCTTGCCCATTTTTCCTGCTTCTAACACATCAACTTTGAGGACAAAATGTTCACTTGCTGCCTAATATATCCCACCCACTAACAGGAGATGAAGAGATCAGTGTTATTCACCTGTCAGAGGTCATAATGTTATGCCTGATTGGTGTATATAATAACCCTGGTACAGAGTATTTGGTACTTGCTAGATGAGTCTGTTCCTCAAATTTTCTAAATAAAAACCGCGGGTCCATTGCCAGACTGATCTGTCTAGGAATTATAATTCATGGACAGGCCGAATGAGCAATAAAAGTGCCTGATCTTCCCTTCAGATAAAAGCAATCCAGAATTTTCCCCGGTTTAATCCAGCATTAATCAACAACATGATGAGTGGGAGAGAAACAAACACTCAGTCCATGTGGCGTTCTCATGGGAGGAGAGTCAGAGAATGATGCATCTGCACTGATTGTGGGAACGGGAAACGAGAGGAGTCCCTTCCTGAGACGCTTCTCCCACCTCAACTTCAGGATTGTTGTGGTCGAAATGGAAATGATGTCATTTTTGGGGGGACAATGCTGAATTATGCTGGCCATAGTTCAGAGCGAATGATCTGGGATCAGACTAATTGTGTGTATTAGTCTATTTGGGACGGTCCAAAACAAGCACACACAGTGTTTACAGTAACGCACTTGTCATGTATTACTGATGTAATTCCTCATTATTAGATATTCAACTGCTTAGAACAGCAGTGCCATTGCTAAAGGATGATTTATTAATAATAATAAGATAAAAACAAATTATGTAAATATACAGTAGTCAAGTCCCCTTTATTTATCTAGCGCTCTCACACACAGATGCTTCAGAGCTTCACACTGATGAGAGGACATGAATTTTGTTTTAGATGAAAAGCTAAAGTAAGTATTTGATTGATTAATTTCTGTTGTAAAAATTGATTTCAAAATGTAAAAACGCATGTAAAAAAATATTGCACAAAAGGAAAACAATGTCAAAAAATTAAAAGCAAATTTAAAAACATGAGCATGATTTCATCTCGTCTTAGTGTTTTTTGGTCATAATTTAGACTTTTTTTGAAAATCTCCTTTCAGCTTTTTATCTCATAATTAGGACTTAATCATAATTTAGATTAAGTCATAATTATGACTATATACAAAATTTTGAATTTTTCGAGTCCTAATTTCAACTGTTCATCTCACAATGACTTAGCATGTCGTATTTGTGACTTTTTATCTAATAATGAGGACATTTAAAATAATATTTTCAACATTTTATCTCTTAATTATGACTTAATTATGATAACTCAATATGATAATTGAAATGAGCTGATCAGTAATATAGTTGAATATTTAGTGTCCCCAACTGAGCAAAAGTTTAAAAACATTAATATTTTTGAGTCGTCTTTTATGCTCATCAAGCCTGCATGTGTCTGAATAAAAATACAAAACAATAATATTGTGACATATTACAATTTAAAGATAATGGTTGTCTATTTGAATATACTTTAAAATATTATTTATTCCTGTGATCAAAGCTGAATTCCAGTCTTCAGTGTCACATGATCCTTCAGAAATTATTATGTTGTTAATGTTGGAAACTGCTGCTGCTTATTCATTTATAACCTGTAATACTTTCTAAGTTAACAAAGAACAGCATTTATTTAAATTATACATCTTTTCTAACAATATACACTACCGGTCAAAAGTTTGGGGTCTTTTTTTTAAAAGAAATTACTATCACATCAAATTAACGCATCTTTGCTGAATACAATTATTAAAGATTTGTATTTTTAATAAATGCTGTTCTTTTTAATTTGTCAATGAATCCTTAAAGTATCACATATTCCAAAAAAGTAAATAAAAATAACAAATATCATATCAATAGAGCATCAAATCATCATAGAATGATTTCTGAAGGATCATGTGACACTGAAGACTGGAATTTCAGCTTTGCATCACAGAAATATTGTATTTTAAAGTATTTAAAATATTTTTTTCCTATTTTAATGGTAATAATATTTCACAATATTATAAATATTTTTGAGCAAATAAATGCAGACTTGAAGAGACTCCTTCCAAAAACATTAAAAACAGTAATATTTCCAAACTTTTGACCAGCACTGCATTTAATAAAAATAATACTCAAGTTAAAAAACAGAGGAACATTTATGCTTTTAAGTCCTCCAGAATGTCTTTCCTCATAGATTTAAATTCCTTGAAACAATAACAACAAAAATCCCCCTCGACCAGGCTTATCAAACTGATTTCATTCCATCCAGGGTCCACACCTCTCATAAAGCTAAAGTCCCTGTTTTCCAGCGATAACATCCCCTCCTCTCAAGTGATTTACTTGACTCTCACTTCACAGTAGCCGTTAAGCATTTGGAATTTTTTGGGAATGCTTTTGAAAGGCATAAAAACACCATCTATATGACGGGCTTGAGCTACAGGACCAGTGACCGCTCTATGATGTTATCACAGCTGTGAGAACTTAGCCATTTGGCTCCAAACTCTCTCTGTGTGTGTGTGTGTGTGTGTGTGTGTGTGTGTGTGTGTGTGTGTGTGTGTGTGTGTGTGTGTGTGTGTGTGTGTGTGTGTTTTAAAAGCCAGCGGTTGCCAGAGGCCATGAAAAATGCATAGAGTTGGGTAGCGGTTAACCTCCATCCATCGCTGCTGAAAATGTACATTTGATTTCAAGACCCAGATTACAGTACAGGATAGTTCATGATGCCCGAGGGAGGCACAGAATACAACAGTGTATGTGTCACATTAATATTTAAGAGTTAAAACTATAGGAAAATGCAGCATATGAACAAATATATTCAAAATATTATATACCAACTCTAAACTGGCATTTTAGTGGAAGTGCTGAATGTCAACACAAAAAAAAAACACAGCACTATGGAAGTTACTTAATATGAAATTAACATAAAAAAAACATTTGACATTGTTCATATTAATGATAAATGATCCGAGACAAGTGAATTGGCCATTTGATTCTGCTTAACCTGATGACATTCTGACACAAATTAATGTCTACTATGTATTTTAGATACTAAAGTTATAGTATTCACTTTATTCTATGCATCTGGTCTTCTTTGCATGAGTACATGCACAATTCTATAATTGTAAATAATAAACTAAAGACTATAATATCATCTTCAGATGAACAAAGCAAGCAATACAAAACTTACCATGTTTATGTTTATGTTTGCTGAGTTGGTCCACCTTGGAGTATTTTCTTGTTTCCCCTGAGAAAGAAAGAAAAAGATGTGGCGTAAGTATTTTAAATAATGCACAGAGGTGCGTGTGTGTGTCTAAGAGCGCTTAAGACACTTACCAAACTCTACACAAAAATATCCAGAGTTTATAAAGTCTCCAAAGTCTCCTGTCGCGGACTCTCCTGCTCGTTATAAGTCAATGCGCGTGTGGAGCGAGCGCTGAGCGCTTTTGAGCGGGCCGTCAGTTTCCTCTCAACCAATCAGCGCTACGCGTCAGGCTGCCATCCAATCAGGAAGCGAAGTGTGAGTGAAGAACAATCGCTTCACGCCTGATTGTAATGATTAATAATAATACAATATAATTTAATTGATCGATAAATGAATACTACTACTACTACTGATACAAATATTTTGTAAAATAAAGTAAGATTACATTATAAAATAAAATAAATTCCTACAGTTATTGTATGATGATAAAAAAAACGCTTCCAAAAACAGTAAACAAAAAAAAAAACGCCATTGTATTTTTATTTTACTTGTACAGTTTATTTTAAGTACTATGTATATACTATGGGAAAAAATATGGAATTTACTCAATATATATGACATTACCATGTTCCCGTCACAGTACTTTTGACTACACAACGTATATCTTTATACAAACTTATGTCAGTCTTTTTAAAGGTTTAAAGATATACGTTGTGTAGTCAAAAGTACTGTGATGGGAACATGGTAATGTCATATATATTGAGTAAATTCCATATTTTTTCCCATCGTATATACATAGTACTTAAAATAAACTGTACAAGTAAAAAAAAATACAATGGCTTTACATTCATTACATTGTTTATAGCATGAGAAACAAATGGGAATATTTTATTTTATTTTATTTTTTCCTTTTTTGTAGAAAAATGATATATGTTATTTTATTTATTTATTTATTTTCTTTCACCAATCAAATTTTAGACTTCAGGATTTTTTTTTAAACTTAACTTTGTTTAAAGATAATTGTCGAACTAAATTAAAGTTTAAAAAAAAATCCTGAAATGTAAAATTTGATTGGTGAAAGAAAATAAATCCCATAGTTTTTGCTTATAAAAAGACATCATATATCATTTTTCTACAAAAAAAAGAAAAAAAGAATACAATAAAATAAACAATTCCCATTTGTTTCTCATGCTATAAACAATGTAATGAATGTAACGTTATTGTATTTTTTTTTACTTGTACAGTTTATTTTAAGTACTATGTATATACTATGGGAAAAAAATATGGAACTTACTCAATACATGACATTACCATGTTCCCATCACAGTACTTTTTGACTACAAAACATTTAAAAATGACTGATATTAATTTAGTGATCAAATTTTGTTTGACAATTATCTTCATACAAAGTTTAAAAAAAAAAATCCTGAAATCTAGAATTTAATTGGTGGAAAAAAAAAAAAAAAACATTTTCTTACAAATAAATAAAAATTGCCCAAATTGTAGTAATAATGGTTTGGTATGCATCAGAGCTCTTCAGGACTTGAGGTTAGTCTGATGTGAGTGTTCCTCTGGCGCCCTCCAGTGGTGATGGAGTGACAGAGCAGAAGTCTAATATGAATGAAAATAGCATGAAATTAAACATTTATTTGCATATGCAAAGTCAAATGTGCAGCATTCAGTGTTACAAGAGACATAAAAAGACAAAGTAGCACGGGTCTATCTTACATATCAACTTTTATTTCCATGAAATCTTTTATGGTAATTTTAGATATTAACCCAAAGACTGCAGTCTAAGTTTTATTTAGCTCTTAAAATGTGCTCAACACTTTTACACGTTTGATTTGAGATAGCGTGAATAAAAACAGCCCTATGATCTACAGACAGTGAAAACAAGGCACAGACATCGCGATGCAAAAGAAGGGATGGAACAGCGACGGGAAGGAAGGAGAAGTGGGGTAGAAATATTTTACAGGTTAGTCGATTTTGGATGGATATATCAGCGGCTGAGGGAATGTTTCGAGCGGATTTATATGGGCCGTTATCATGCAACTATACACACTGAGTTCAGTGCTAAAGGTTTACAAAAGAGATGTCTCGTTTTCTTTCCGTGCCCACGGTCACTTTACAAAAGAAGCAGGTTGAATAAAACTAGCACATCCATAAAAGAAGAAATCCTCGCCCACCCCACCGGTCACCTGTCGAAAAACAAAAGCTCATAGAAACAAATATCAGAATATGCTCCTGATTCTCCACTCGCTTCTTGGCAGAAAAACAACTGCAAAATTAAATATTTACACATTGAGAACCGATTTAAAATTCAAGGTTCAGGAAAAAAGGATGGTGTGCTGGAATTCTGTGAAGTTTCTCTTTTCCTGGTTCACGAGTCTTTCTCGGGTTATCACAAAAAAAACAAAAAAACTATTGTAATAGCTGAAGGCAGTCTAGCATGTGGTGTGTGTGTCCCGTTGACCAGCTCCATCAAACAGTTCACACTATCCTGAGGAGGAAACACAACCACACGAACAAGGTTAAGAACAGCGCTGAAGATATTTCATAATCTAATGCAAAGACATCGAGGAACACACTCGTTCAAGAAGTTTGGGTCGGTGTGAAAGATCTGAGGATGCATTAAACTGATCAAGTGTGACAGTAAAGATGTTTATAACCAAATCAATTCTCTTCCATTCATCAAAGAATCCTGAAGAAAATTCATGCTTTGCAGAAAAATAGGAATCAGCACAGCGGTTTTCAAACACTGATCATAATCATAAATGTTTGATTTGTGAGTGAGTGATTAGTGAAGGGTCATGTGACACTGAAGACTGGAGTAATGAGGCTGAATGTTGATCATAAGAGTTGATAGAGATTTTGTTATTTGAGAATGAGATTCTTGTGGCATCATAACATTAACAGGGTTCCCACTTTTTTTTCCAGGACATTTTCAATTTTACTACGGCGGGAATAAAAGACAAGGATCATGCCAAATATTGCTTTCTAAGTCTTTAAAAGCCGTAGAGTTTATTGCCATTACTTAACAATCCAGCATTTTTCAATATGAGCTCTTCATCATACATAATGACTATGGAAGCTTGTTTACGCCACAGAATAGAAAGAAAAGGTATAATTGTGACTTATTATCTCGCTATTCTGACTTTCTCGCAATTGCGAGTTTACATATTTGTGGTATAAAAACAAATCTTTTTTCCTCAGAATTGGACTTTATAACTTGCAATTGCAGTTTAGATCTCACAATTCTGAGAAAAGAAGTCACAATTGCAAGATATAAACTCGCAACTGCGCAAAAAAGTCAGAATTGCGAGTTTAAATCACGCAATTCTGACTATATCTTGCAATTCTGACTTTATAACACACAAATGTGACTTTATATAAAAATGATGTGATTAGGTAGCAGCTTACCAGTTAACATTCACTGCATACATTTGAGCAGTTATTAGCATTAGCTAACGGCTACAAGAGTCAACACAAGACTAAACATCATTATTCAAATACTACTAACACGCATCAAACTCAGCATTCCTGAACATGTGCTTTCTGCCACTAGCGCTAATTGTTTGGGCCAGCGATAAACTCCTTATACTCGGCTAAAGAAATAACTTTTTTTTAAATAATTTTCCCAGACAACAACAAGATTTTCCAGGACATTTAACATTCTCTAATTTTCCATGTGTTTTCCAGGGCTGTCATCAATTTTCCAGGTTTTCCAGGACGAGTGGGAACCCTGATTAAGGAACCACTGGAGTCACATGGACGATTTTAACCATGTCTTGACTTCCTTTCTGGAGCTTGAAAGTGTTCATTTTACTGTCTATGGCGGGTCAGAGCTCTCGGATTTCATCAGAAATATCTTCATTTGTGTCTGAAGATGAACGAAGGTCTTGCGGGTTTGGGACGACATGAGGGAGAGGAATTAGTGACAGTTTACATTTTTGGGTGAACTAACACAAACTCTTTCCCCGCCATTGACAGAATTTTCACTGTTATGACAATTGATCAGCTTTTTGCTCAAAATATAGCTTTTTTCATATTCAAGTGGTGACAAAAAAGGAAAGCATGAGGCTAGAACAAAACTTTGTGTCCGAAGGGAGGCTTTGAAAATTCCATATTCTAATAATACTTCCACAATATTACAGTTTTTACTGTATTTAGATCAAATAAATGCATCTTTGGTTGGCCTTCTTTTAAAAACATTTTTTAAAAATCTTACCAAACCCAAACTATTGAAGGTACAAATACATTTTGAAGCAATTAAAGGGTTAGTTCACCCAAAAATGAAAACTAGCCCATAATTTACTCTCCCTCAAGTCATCCGAGGTGTGCATGACATTCTTCTTTCAGACGAACACAATCAGTTATGTTAAAAATGTCCTGACTAATCCAAGTTCTTTTAATCCAAGATAAAGTGTAGCGCCTCTCGCAGTTCAAAGCGCTTACGCTACGTCTGACGACATTGCACACCAGAAGCTAGATATTTTACTTTATAAAGTTTTATATATGGATATTTTCAAAGTAAAATATCTAGCTAATTTTCATTTTTGGGTGAACTATCCCTTTAAGATGCTTTTTGAGCAACTATGCTCATGCATATGAAAGTATCTGAACACTGGTCTGTTTTATGTGCATGAATGGTGTGTGTGTGTGTGTGTGTGTGTGTGTGTGTGTGTGTGTGTGTGTGTGTGTGTGTGTGTGTGTGTGTGTGTGTGTGTGTGTGTGTGTGTGTGTGTGTGTGCGTGCGTGCGTGCGTGCGTGCGTGCGTGCGTGCGTGCGTGCGTGCGTGCGTGCGTGCGTGCGTGCGTGCGTGTGTGTGTGTGTTCAGGTATATGTGGTTTATGAGGATACAAATGTGCATAATGACATGGGTATTACAACGTAAAAATGGCTTAAAACATACTAAACATGTTTTATTGAAATTCAGTTAGTGTAGCGGGATAGTGTGTGTGTGTGCGTGTGTGCGTGCGTGCGTGCGTGTGTGTGTGTGTGTTCAGGTATATGTGGTTTATGAGGATACAAATGTGCATAATGACATGGGTATTACAACGTAAAAATGGCTTAAAACATACTAAACATGTTTTATTGAAATTCAGTTAGTGTAGCGGGATAGTGTGTGTGTGTGTGTGCGTGCATGCGTGCGTGTGTGTTTTTGTGTGTGTGTGTGTGTGTGTGTGTAGGGTATGGTTAGTGTAAGGGCAGAGAATATACAGTTTGTACAGTATAAAAACCATTTTGCCAATGGGGAGCCCCGTAAACCACATATTCCGTGTGTGTGTGTGTGAGAGAGAGAGTGTGTGAGTGTGAGTGTGTGTGTATTAACCTGGTCGTTCTCTTGGCCGCCTTCATTAAAAGAGGCCGCAGTCCTTCAGGTTGTTTTTGATGATGACGTCAGTGACGGCGTCAAACACAAACTGCACGTTCTTAGTGTCAGTAGCACAGGTGAAGTGGGTGTAAATCTCCTTTGTGTGCTTTTTCTTGTTGAGGTCCTCAAACTTGGTCTGGATGTAACTGGCAGCCTCATCATATTTATTGGCTCCTGTATGAAAACCACACAGAAAATGAACTTGTCCGTCTTATGAGTTATAGTTGAATAAAAAATAACCTCGCGCTAAATCATGCCAAACCAAACTGAAGTTCTGGGTTCAGTTCAAGCTCATTTGTGGGATGACAGAAAGCAACACTGACTGATCTCAGTTTGAAAAAAGAAAAGCGAAAGACCTGAATATTCAGGAAAGCAGATGGTGAGCGGGCTGCGCGTGATCTTCTCCTCAAACAGATCCTTCTTGTTGAGGAAGAGGATGATGGAGGTCTCGGTGAACCACTTGTTGTTGCAGATGGAGTCGAACAGTTTCATGCTCTCATGCATGCGGTTCTGAAAGAGAGGAGTGTGGAAGTTGAGAAGGCAGTGATTGGACACCAGAGGGCGCTGTGGGCTCACGCGTAAAGACGGCCTTCTGTCTTTAAGGGTGTTGATCATAAATGAGCTTAATGGACATCAGCCTGACAACATCAAAATTGACCATTTCTTTCCAAAAGAGCACAGAAAATGTGAAATATTAAAAGCCTAATTCAAGTGTTGTAGTCAAGACCACCTAATCTGAGACCAACACTCGTTATTCATAAAGATCCACATGACCGCTTGACTTCTTTTTAATCAATCATAATAAGTAGAATAAGATACTATATAGAGCTATTACCAATCAGATGAAATCATTAACAATTCATCTTTGCACTGCAGAGCTACAGAATATGGTCAATTACAAATGCATAAATAATGTTGTAATTTGTATTGAATGTTTGTATAAAATTAATATAATGTTTGCAGTGTGAAAACATCTCTCATGATATTGCTTAATTATACCACGTTATAATAGAAAAATCCAGATCTCATCGAGTACTTTTTTGCAACAATATCTTGAATTTTCTGAGCATTTGTATTCATTTTGGTGACATTTATGACACAATAAATAAATCAAATTAGAAATAAGTTATTGATCTCCAGTACTACAACACTACCTGATTCTATAAAGTTACCTAAAATAGCTATTTTAAGAAAAAATATACTTAGAACATTAGTAACAATTCTTCATTATTTTTCACATTTTAATTGCATAAATTATGACGTGATTTGTTAGAAATACATTGTGCTTTCTGTGATTTTAGCCAAATGTCCAGTGCAATTTTTTGCCTAACCTTAAAATAATGAAGATTTTTTTTAAATAATAATAATAATAATAAATAATTTTGGGATCGGTATGATTTTTTATGTTTTTAAAAGAGCTCTTTTATTTGATTAAAAATACAAATAAAAATATTCAACTATATTACTGATCAGCTCATTTCAATTATCATAAAGTCATAATTAAGAGATAAAATGTTGAAAATATGATTTTAAATGTCCTCATTATCAGATAAGTCAAAAATATGATTTTAAAAGTCATAATAATGAGAAAAAAAGTCACAAATACGACATGCTAAGATCATTGTGAGATGAACAGTTGAAATTGACTTAAATTCTGAGATAAAAATTAAATTTTTGGGATTTAAAGTCAAAATTATGACTTAAAAATCTAAATTATGATTAAAAGTCCTAATTATGCGATAAAAGCTGAAATGAGATTTAAAAAAAGTCTAAATTATGACCAAAACACACACTAAGACATTTAAGAGATGAAATCATGCTTATGTTTTTAAATGCGCTTTTAATTTTTTGATTCACACTTATAATAATATTTACATTGTTTTCATTTTCTGCAATATTTTTTTTACATGCGTTTTTACATTTTTTTACAGTTTTTACAACAGAAATTAATCAATCAAAAACTTCCTTTAGCTTTTCATCTAAAACAAAATTAATTTCATATCTGTGTGTGAAAAGAGCTGCAGAAATTAAGCTGACTCGACTTGATATTGTGAAATATTATTAGAATTTAAAATAACTGTTTTCTATTTGAATATATTTTAAAATGTCATTTATATCCTGTGATGAAAGCTGAATTCATCTTCATTACTTCAGTCTTCAGTGCCACATGATAATTTATGATTATTCTATACTACGGGCGTGTAGAGTTTTTTCAGGGTTGTTTGATGAATATAAAGCTCAAAAGAACAGAATTGATCAGAAATAGAAAGCTTTTGTAACATTATACTCTACTGTTCAAAAGTTTGGGTCAGTAAGAATCTTTTTTATTTTAAAGAAATGAATGAAAAGAATACTTTTATTCCTCAAGCATGCAATAAATTGATCAAATGTAAAGGCGATTTTAATGTTAGAAAAGATTCTATTTCAAATGAATTCTGTTCTTTTGCACTTTCTATTCATCAAAGAATGCTTTGATCACAGGAATATATTACAATAGTAAACAGTTCTTTTAAATTGTAATAATATTTCACAATATTATTGGTTTTACTGTATTTTTGCCTTCCCGATCCCGATGTATAAAATGTGAAAATACTTGTTTATTTTCGGGTTTAATCACACAATGACAGATCCACAATTCAAGTTTATTGTTTGTATAATTCACATTTTTCCCCATGACTTTTCCAGTGGTTCTGAGCACAGGATATGGATTTTGAATGATGAAACTCACCATCTCCTCGTCCTCCGCGAGCACCAGGTCATAAGCGCTCAGAGCCACACAGAAGATTATGGCTGTTACTCCCTCAAAGCAATGGATCCATTTCTTCCTCTCCGACCTCTGACCTCCCACATCAAACATCCTGAAGAGAGACAGAGGGAGAAAAACAGGTGAAGGCGTCGCGTCACCTCCATGAGCATCAAGATTTCATACACAAAACACAAGCAGATGAGGATGAATCCTGCTTTTTTTTATGGAATATTTATGATAAATGATTCATCAGTGCACATTTTTTCATGTTCCTCGTAAACTTTAATCCACATAATTCCCGCTCCCTCTTGCACCAGTGTTGGGCAAGCGAATTAATTACCATCTCATAATTATATCTTCAACAGTTTCATTAGATTACTGTCCTAATTACTCTCTCTGAAAAAGTATTACATTACTTATTATTAATAATTACTTTCCAAATCCCATATAAACCTCGACCAGTTGAACGATACAAGGATAGACACGAAACTGCACTTTTCATTCTTTCAAATAATTAAAATATTCTTGAAGTGACCAAAGCATTTAAAAGGTTAGAAAAGATTTAAACATTAAATTTAGATGTTAAATCCAATATTATGTTATATATAATTGTTCTAGTCTACAGTAATTCATGTAAATTCCATCAGAAGTAACTGTGATTAAGAGGAACCTCTTACTGTCCTTTATAGAGGGAAATAATTCATTAAATCACAGTTATTAATAAACAGTGCTCGCAGCGACTTCTCTTCTCTGATGACGAGGGCGGGGCAACCTGTCACTCACATGAGATCCACCAATAGCAAACCACAACCATACAATCAATTCTCCATAGACAAAATCAAGCCCCGCCCTACATTTGTTCTCCTTTCACTTGGATATCCGTCACAATAGGGAAGAAAACACCATTGCAACTTCAGTTTCATGCCGACTTTAACCAGCTCTATAATAAACATATCCATTTCATCATTTCCCACTGATTTTTTTGCCCATGTAATATTGATTTTGTTTTATAAATAAATACCCTTTCAAGCTATTTTGGAACATATACACACCGATCAGGCATAACATTATGACCACTGACAGGTGAATAGCACTGATCTCTTCATCTCCTGTTAGTGGGTGGGATATATTAGGCAGCAAGTGAACATTTTGCCCTCAAAGTTGATGTGTTAGAAGCAGGAAAAATGGGCAAGCGCAAGGATTTGAGTGAGTTTGACAAGGGCCAGATTGTGACGGCTAGACGACTGGGTCAGAGCATCTCCAAAACTGCAGCTCTTGACCAGTGGAGAACCGGCCACAGGGTCATGAAGGACCAGTGGAGAACCGGCCACAGGATCATGAAGGACCAGTGGAGAACCAGCCACAGGGTCATGGAGGACCAGTGGAGAACCGGCCACAGGGTCATGGAGGACCAGTGGAGAACCGGCCACAGGGTCATGGAGGACCAGTGGAGAACCGGCCACAGGGTCATGGAGGACCAGTGGAGAACCGGCCACAGGGTCATGGAGGACCAGTGGAGAACCGGCCACAGGGTCATGAAGGACCAGTGGAGAACCGGCCACAGGGTCATGGAGGACCAGTGGAGAACCGGCCACAGGGTCATGGAGGACCAGTGGAGAACCGGCCACAGGGTCATGGAGGACCAGTGGAGAACCGGCCACAGGATCATGGAGGACCAGTGGAGAACCGGCCACAGGATCAAGGGCGGCCGAGGCTCATTGATGCTAATGGGGAGCGAAGGCATGTGGTCCGATCAAACAGACGAGCTACTGGAGCTCAAACTGCTCAAGAAGTTAATGCTGGTTCTGATAGAAAGGTGTCAGAATACACAGAGCATCTCAGTTTGTTGTGTATGGGGCGGCACAGCCGCTGACCAGTGCCCATGCTGACCCCTGACCCCGCCCAAAGCACCAACAGTGGCACATGAGCATCAGAACTGGACCACGGAGAAATGGAAGAAGGTGGCCTGGTCTGATGATCACGTGTTCTTCTACATCACGTGGATGGCCGGTGTGTGTGTGTGTGTGTGTGTGTGTGTGTGTGTGTGTGTGTGTGTGTGTGTGTGTGTGTGTGTGTGTGTGTGTGGCTCACCTGGAGAACACATGGTACCAGGTGCACTATGGGAAGAAGGCGTGTCGGTGGAGGCAGTGATGCTTTGGGCAATGTTCTGCTGGGAAACCTTGGGTCCTCCATCCATGTGGATGTTACTTTGACACGTCCCACCTACCTAAGCATTGTTGAGACCATGTCCAGCCTTTCATGGAAACGGTATTCCCTGGTGTCTGTGGCTCTTTCAGCAGATAATGCGCCGCCACAAAGCACAAATGCTTCAGGAATGATTTGAGGAGCACAATGACGAGTTTGAGGCGTTGACTTAGCCTCCAAATTCCCCAGATCTCAATCCGATCGAGCATCTGTGGGATGTGCTGAACAAACAAGTCCGATCCATGGAGGCCCCACCACACAACTTACAGGACTTAAAGGATCTGTTGCTAACATCTTGTGCCTGATACCACAGGACACCTTCAGGGGTCTAGTGGAGCCCATGCCTCGACGGGTCAGAGCTGTTTTGGCAGCAAAAGGGGGACCAAACGCAATATAGTCATAATGTTATGCCTGATCAGTGTATATATAAATATATTTAAAAATATTAATAATTATAATTTTATATATATATATAAGCTATATAATTAGTGTGTGTCATTTATAGCTCATTGATTTGTGTACATGCTTACAGACACACAGCATTGAAATGTTTCTCACTTGAAGTGCAGATCTTTAAAGGTGAAATGTGTCTCCACGATCCCAGTGGTCTTCACTCTGGTCCTCAGGACGTCCTGCTGGGTGGGAACGTAGTCTCCCCGTCCTATCCTATCCATATCGTTCAGATAACTACACACAAACACACACACACACACACACACATGTAAGTAGGTCATTCCTATCAGAGCTCAGATAGATAAACTTAATCATCAATTCACTCAAAGCATTGGAAAGGCTTCATTCTCCGCGTGTTCACAGTCATGAGTGTGTGTTCGGCAGGTCTGTGCTCGTTTTGGGGATTCGACACCTGCACTAGTGCCTGATAAGGTGTGTTTACAATGCGCTGTCTGCAACTGAACACTAGAGTATTGCTTACTACAGGGCTTCACAATATTTGAAGTCAACAAAACCCCTCTGGAGTCCACATTTACTTCACAGCGCTTGAGATAGAAAAAAAGAAGAAAAAAAAAACAATATTCTGAGTAAAATGCTATATATTGCATTATATTGTTGTGTGTAAAATGTTGTTTTAATATTTTTAATCAATATCAATTCATATATATTTTGAATTGGCTTCTATTTTTGTATTTTTTAGGTTTCATGTTAATTTTAAGTAATTTCTTTCTTTGCTTTTTTAGATATTGCTATTTATGTTTAACATTTTTATTTCAGTTTAAGTTTTATTTATTTGTTTATTTCTAGTAAAAAATTTTAGTGCTTCAACTTCAACTCATTTCCATTTATTATTTATGCCAAAGCAACATTTCTAATTTTCATTTAGTTTAAGTTGGTCATAATGTAATTGTATAATATAATTTTATATAATATAATATAATATATAATTAATATAATATTATAATATAATATATATTCCTGCGATGCAAAGTTTTAGTTAATTATAATAACCCTGAATAATATAATATAATTCATATAATACAATTTAATTTAATTAATATAAAATAATATAGAATAAATCTATAATTATACACTGTATGCACAGTCAGTTTACAGTATATACGGTTATAAACTATATTTTTACTTATATTAAACAGTGTGCATTGATAAACACTGTAGTTTATTACACTGCTGACCTCATGCAAGTTTAATCATTTTAATTTTGGCAATCTGACCAAATACATGAAGGAGCTTAAAGATCACGGTTGACACTGCTTTGGATTCATTCAACACACAAGTCGAGCACATTGCATTGTGGGATACAGTATTGAATGCAGTGCACATACTGCACACTTTGGCTATATTTCACGCATACAGTAAACCTGCCTACTGTGTACAGTACACACACACACACACTGATCAGAGTCCAATCTTCAGAGGTTTCCACAACACAACAGCTGCTGGTGTGTGAAGTAGACTTTGACTGGAAGCCATAAATAGTCATATTAGCTCAGTGAGCCGTCGCTGTCGGACGGGCTACAGGCATTTCTATGGCAACCTCGACTGACACTGACATTTCATAATGATTCGGCTGAAAAATTAGGTCATTCTTTCACAGCATGTGATCAGCAGAATATGCAATTTCACTTTCATAATAACAGCTAATTTCACTGTTGATATGATGTTTTTGACACTTTCTCCTTGTATGGGTGATTATTACAAAGCCAGTCAAGAACTAGTCATAATTCACCCCCAAATCAAAATGAAGCCTAGAGAAAGTCTATCTACATAATTATAAAATAAATTATATACAAAATCTTACTGGTCCAACAAAAAAATGGCTGTAACTTGTTCAAAATGTAAATAATATCATCAATTCTTCCCACAAAGCATGATTTTGTCCTACCCCGATTCAGCCTATTAGAAGTGTTTATAGTTTAGATCTGTCTGGATGGTTTTGGCGGGAAATTGCGTACATGTGTCGCTTGTCCTGGTGTCTCGTCGTATCAATAAACTGAGAAAAGTTTCTCCGGCTGCTTTGACGAGGGTCTGGTGACGAGTGGCATACGTTAGGCCGCATTTACACTGCAGGTCTTGATGCCCAATTCCGAATTTTTTGACTATATCCGATTTTTTTGATGACCCACTTAGGTCGCATTTACACTGCAGGTGCACAATTCCAATTTGGTGACTATATTTTTTGATGACCCACTTGCATCATCTTTTAAATGCGACCTGTATCCGATATTTGCATTTACACTATACACTGGCGAAACAGCCCAAGACACTCTGACCCAGGAAAGGGATCTTTTAAAGGTCAGCAAAACATTGCTCTCTTAAGGCGGAGAAAAAAGAGGAGAGCCCTTGATCGCAATTCAAGTCCACCTGAGTTGACGTCATTCGTCTCCGTCCATTTTTCGATTACGTACGACTGGCATTTACTGGGGAATATCGGATGTGACCGCTTACATGGCAGACACAAATGCACATATCTGAATCATATGGGGTTTATTACCACATATGAGTGAGGCCTGAATCCGACCTGAGGATAACAGAATTCATGCGTTTTGTTCCTGCTTACACGTTCACATCATATCCGATCTGAGCCACATGAGAGGGAAAAATTGGGTCACTTGAACCATGGAGTGTAAATGGGGCCTTACATCATCTTTTAAAGTGACCCATATCTGATATCTGCATGTACACTTCACTTGGCGATAGAACAAAAAGTAACATTATGATATCAAGAAATTAATTTCATTAGTATGGAGTTTAACTTATTGACATGGAATTCATAGACACATTTTTAAATGCAATAGATTTATCCGTATATCAAAATCATTATATTAGTACAAATTCTCCAAGGCAGTGATTATGTCCACCGATCGGCTGTAGAAGTTAGTGTGCACTAATGGTCTGGTGGTAGAACTTTTGTTGAGCATGTCAGAGGTTCTGGGTTTGAATCTGCCATCGTATAGGTTTTCCCCTCATTAAAACCAAATGTGTTCATCATTGATGGTATATCAAGAGTAGGGACATGTTTGTGTGCACTTTGTGATTTCACTGGAATGAATAGAGAGTCTCTCAACGGGACTGAAGCGTGCATCTGTGCACGATTTCAAAAACATTTCTGCTCCAGATCGCCTCTTATTGAACACAAACAGACAGAATTAATAGTCGGCTAGTCAACTAGAGATGTTTGATTTGTAATGGATATACACTATATTGCCAAAAGTATTGGGACATCCCTCCAAATCTTGAATTCATTTGTTCTGATCACTTCATGGCCACAGGTGTATAAATCAAGCGCTAGGCCTGCAGACGCTTCTACACACATTAGTGAGAGAATGGGCCGCTCTCAGGAGCTCAGAGAACTCAAGCGTGGTGCTGGGATCGGTGGACACCTGTGCTATAAGTCCATTTGGGACATTTCCTCACTACTAAATATTCCACGGTCGACTGTTAGTGGTGTTATAACAAAGTGGAAGCAATTGGGAACAACAGCAACTCAGCCATGAAGTGAAATCACAGAGCGGGGTCAGCGCATGCTGAGGGTCACAGAAGTCGCCAACTTTCTGCAGAGTCAAGAGCTCCAGACCTCCAAACTTCTGTGGTCTTCAGATGAGCTCAAGAACAGTGTGTAGAGCTTCATGGAATGGGTTTCTATCGCAGAGCAGCTCATCCAAGCCTTACAGCACCAAGAGCAATGCAAAGCGTGGGATGCAGTGGGGTAAAGCGCGCCGACACTGGACTCTAGAGCAGTGAGACATGTTCTCTGAGTGACCAATCACGCTTCTCTGTCTGGCAATCCCATGGTCGAGTCTGGGTTTGGTGGTTGCCAGCAGAACGGGACTTGCCTGACTGCATTGTGACAAGTGTAAAGTTTAGTGGAGGGGGGATTATGGGGTGGGGTTGTTTTTCAGGGGTTCGTTCCAGTGAAAGGAACTATTAATGCTTCACCAAGACATTTTGGACAATTTCATGCTCCCAACTTTGTGGGAACAGTTTGGGGATGAGCTCCTGTCCCAGCATGCACCAGTGCACAAAGCGTCGCTCCATAAAGACATGGATGAGTGAGTTTGGTGTGGAGGAACTGGACTGGCCTGCAGAGAGTCCTGACCTCAACTCTATTGAACACCTTTGGGATGAATTAGAGTGGAGACTGAGAGCCAGGCCTTCTCGTCCAACATCAGTGCCTGACCTCACAAATGCGCTTCTAGAAGAATGGTCAAAAATCCTCATAAACACACTCCGAACCCTTGAGGAGAGCCTTCCCAGAAGAGCTGAAGCTGTTAGAGCTGCAAACTCCATATTAAACCCTCCGGATGTGCATATAAAGGCAGGCATCCAAAACTTTTGCCAATATAGTGTATTTTATTAAACAGATAAACTGCCATATGTAGTTCATTGTAAAGCATTATCTATTGAGGGAAGTGTTATTTCATTATGGTTGTTGTTGCTCTGTCTATTAATGTATATAGTTTTTTTTTTTTATCAATTGTATTTTTATTATGTGCTGTCATTGTGATATACAGGGAGTGCAGAATTATTAGGCACGTTGATTTTCTGATCATATTTTTTTTCCAGGCACATTTGAATTGTAATACATGTTGAACTTTGAAGAGAAGAGGTTCCAGTGCATTTGGCCACATACCTCTTCGGTTCAAACTGATTTAAAGTTCAATGTATATTGCAATGACAAAATCCACAGCACATTAATTCTAATAAACAAGCAAACAAACAGAATGATTATTTCTTGAGGTATTCATCTACTATAAAATACTTCACGCTTCTCTGATCACGCAATTAATACATATTCAAGAATCGCATTATTTAAATTGTTTAGCTCAGAGCCATTTATAAAAAAGTGAAAAACAGAACATATCTACTGTGAGATGAACCGAAATGACCCAGAATCTTGCTTTAGCTTCACTTGTTAATTCCCATTTGATGCTTTGAGAGTTGATTTCCTAGAACGCCGTCCCCCACCCCAGCACTGGTTTAAATGGGCGGCCCTTCAGAAGGTT